>NC_083599.1:53817214-54442214 GCF_020882245.1 Rhopalosiphum padi
TGCATTATTTATTACGTATTTACAAAAATAATTGTTGTATGATCTTATTGTTATTTTATTTTTGTTGACAAATTATTTAAGCTAACTTGCCGTTTATTCTACTATGTGAATAGGAAATATGATTTTTTCATAATACAAAATTTTCAATAATGAACGCTAATGTATTCAACTATGTAGTAGAATAGTCGTTCTGAAAAGTTCAGTAAATATGATAAGTTTTTTTAAATCGTCTGCTTAATGTTGACGAATTTATTTAAAGTTTAAATGTTATAAAAAATGAGGTGTAATCAATTAAAAACGAATTTGCAATCAACATTGATTTTATGATATGAATAAAATATTAACAACAGCGAAAACAAAAATATAGGATTTTCATTATAATTTTTTCCATTATAATCACTTATACCTACTGTTATTTAGAATAAAAACACAGTACATAATTAAAAGTTTACTTTATATATACTTTTTATATATAATCAATATATAACTTAAGCTTACAAACAAAACTATACTGACTGTATAGTAGTTATAAATACAACAAAACGATTAATACTCGTGTATAGTTAGGTATCAGTTATCTTAAAAAAATAATACTTTTAGATGTGTTATATATAACTTAATGTAATAAGGTTAGGAAGCATACACCCGCGAAATATAGTTTTAGGCCGACAACCGGTATATTTGGATATGTGACTTCGAGTGAAACCAAGTTAACCTTAGTCAACAGTTGTATAGTCGTAATAAAACTTGTTTGATTTGTTTGAAATCCAACGTGTATTTGTACATGGCCATAAGTATACAGTGTATCATGTACAATCCAACATATAGGTGTATTCGTTTTTATATAAGCATACAATATCAATTAAACTCTAGGACGAATGTGTCATAAGAGTAGAAACTTGGAAACTCACAACCCAAAAGAGAAAATGTCGTGTTTACTAAAAATATCAAACTCGAATTAATTATACCAATATGACCAATATGGGTTACTTACACTAACGCATCGAAGGTTTGGTACTATACAATGTAATACATACACACTTAATTGAATTGCGACTAGACGAAATATTATATCAATATGAGTTTACTATACTGCACTACATATTATACATATTGACGAATAACCAAGTGTGTTACTATTTGTGTTACCTAATAGGAAAACGTAAGAGGATTATTTTGAAAAACTATATTGTATTGATTCTAGGAGAATTCCATTGCGTATTTACTCTATGACGATGACTGTAAATCTAATATGAAATGTGCATTCAATAAACAGAAAAAGAAAGGCGAGAACTTGGTCAGGCTGATCTTATAGTTACGCGGATTAAAAACGTGGCATAGAAAAAAAACTGACATGTGAAAAATTGTTTAACTTATATAAATTATAATATACTACTCTACGATAAAAAAGAAATACGTTGATGAAGTACGTTTAAGATACAAGGACGTCATATTATTATACTACAGGTGTACTACAGGTAGTAATGACACGATTGCTTGGAAATCCACTTAATAAATACCTCATTAGCCTGCACAATCCATTACCCACGTGTATATTTTTATATTGCCATCAACACATTAAAAACTAACGTACTAACACTAATAAATTATGGTTTTCAAATAATTTCAAGACTTCATGGATTTCGATTGAGAAATGGGTGCTACAATACATCACGAACGACATTTGAACTACGTACACGTATATAGTTATTACAAAAACATACTATATACGTGTAAAAAATACAGTCGTCGTTTGTTAGTAAATTGTTATCTTACAGGAAAGTCGGTTATTATTGCAGTAACTGCAGTGTTATTCGATATAATATTAATTATCATATTACATCGTATTATTATCAGAGGCATCCCGAGAAGGGTGGACTTCGGGTCCGGGTCCAGGCCTAGGAACGGGTCAATTGTAAAATTAATCAAAAATCGACATTTTAAATTACTTTTTTTTTTAATTGAAAAGATAGTTGTAAAGTTAGTGCGATAATTTGCGTATAGCTAACTATCGGTTGTTAGTAGGTATTTATCTGATTTTGGTGGACTCTATGATTGGTTTTTCCACTATAATAGCACATACAAATTTTCTACACGAATAAATAATATGATGTTATTTACGTTTTATTATTATTTATTACTATTACACGCTATCGGCGGGCTTCACGCGAATGCGTTAGATACGCCGGTGCGAATTCCGAACAAAAACATTTTAGGAAAACTACTTGTCGCGAAAACACGACAGTAGTCGTCAGGAATGTATTGAAATGACACACGTCCCGCGATATACGACTCCGGTCTCCGACGATAATAAATAATAAATAACAATAAATCTAATCGTCTTGAATGCGCGCCATAATTATTATTATAATCGTAATAACAATCTACTCGCGGCGGCGGCGTTTTCGGTCGCGATAATATTATTGTTCCGTGTGCCCTCATTAATGCACTGTGATGCTGTTATGTATAATATATTATGTTTATTATACTAACGCGTTTGTTTTAATACCATAGGCGTAACTCGAGGGGGAACTTAAAAACTGTTTGAAGCCAACTGAGAATTTTTTGGTAAGCGTGTCTACGCGTAACATTGTGATCATTATACTTTTCTCGTTCGATTTAATTAAAAATATACCTGTTATACATTTGCACGTTGCAAAAAAAAAGAAAAAATATATTTAAATTGAGTTTTAAGTACGCGAGGCTGACAATCTGACACAATGTCGTATTTTTTTGTTTTTTAAAAAAAAAAAGTCAGGACCTCAGTCTCATCCGCTCTCCGTCGTCACGACCGATAAATTAAAGCCCTATACGTCATATAGTTACGCCTATGGCCGGTAACAATAATACAATTAATCATCATGATAATATATACATACGATATAATAGATATATATATATATAATATAGAAAAATAGTAAATATATATTGTAATAACTATGTATTATATAACATTATCGTCGTTGTGTACCACGCGCAGATGTCGCGGACGACGTTTTAGAACTGACCTGAGGTCTCTGGGAGCGGTGCGGTACACCAGGTAGACGAGTTTGTAGCCGCCACTGGCGACGAACGCGATGATCGCGACCGCGACGACTTGCAACAGGAACGGCAGGCCCATAGTGTACCATACGAACGCGCACGTCACAGTGAACGCCGCTGCGGCGACGATGACTTTTACCGCGACGCACACCGCCCCGCGTGCCCTGCCGCCACCGCCGCCACCACCGGTACTTTTACTGTTGCCGCCGCCGTCGAGTCGCTGCTTGCCGTGAACGCCGTCGTCGTCGGTGCTGTCGCAACAATTGTTGTTTTGGGCGTTCGGGCTGCCGCTGCTGCTGCTACCGCCGTGGCCGTCGTCGCCGAGACCTGCAGCGACTCCTCTCGGCAAACCTTTTTCAACGTCCCACTCCTGTCGAACAACACGATAATGATAATAATAATATTATGACATTATAATTTCTACAACACGTACACTTAATGACGCGAAATTATGTACGCATAGGAATAGAATATTATTTTATTCAATACAGAACTTTTCTACGAAAACCCAAAGATTAAATTCATTTTAAAAATTGTTCGCGCTCAGTGGTTATGTTAGGCAGGGTGTTAGGTAAAAATTAAATCGATGAAAAAATTTCAAACTTTAATTTTCCATATTTCTATGGAATTACAAGTACAATTTTTTTGAAATAAAAGATTTCGAATTTTATACCGTATAAAATGTGTATAATATAACAATTAATTATACTAAAGTATATATATATAATTCGACAATTTTAAATTTTAAATACATATTTTGTATTATTTTACTAAGTATAAAATGGTATATAAAAAAAAATATACTGTATTTTTATATTACTACGTACCTACACTAATGGCCCGATTATATTATTATCGGTAAATATAAGTGTCTCAAATATTATTTCTAATTTTTTTTCTTAAACGACAACATAATATATTATAAAATGTATAATATAATATTTCGAAGCGGAATGTTTTTCTAACGATTTCTTTGATGTTCAAAAATCGAATATCGACTCAGTATTAAAGCCATTAAAGGAGGTACATGCATATATTAGGTTTATATACCTATAAATACATAAAATAACAAGTGTTTAAAAAATTAGAAATATTATGGAAATATGCAAGGGAAAACTATTCAAAATATGTAGTACATTAAATATTTCAGACTTCATAATAAACTTGATAAAAAATGTTATTTTAACAACATAAAACTTTTTAATATTTACAAGAAAAACTCAAATAATTAAATTTAAAAACATATTTTTAATAGATTCAAACTTCAAACACCAAAATACTTAACACTGTCATTTCCACTAATAATCACAATAACAATGTCAACTGATTTTTTCTCCAATAAAATAGATTTATCATAAGAAGGATGTCAACACACTTTCTGGCCCGCACGTTACTTAAAGTTAACAATATTTCTGTACTAGTAAATTGGTTTTTTTACATTGTAATATTCTACATACTTAATATAACTTGAATAAACATTATTTAAATACCGTAAAATATCCAACATGCAAATATGTTGCAATACTATTCATTTTAAGTTTAGTTATAACTCAAATAGTTAATACATTCTAATATTAAAGATATCATCACACGATTGGTTCTGCTGAATGCAAATTCGCTATGTTGCGCGTGTGTCAAAAAAAAGAAAACAAATGATGCGAAAATATCCTTTTAAATTGAACTATAGTTGATTTATTACACGTTAAATATACATATTACCTATAATATGTATTTATGAACCAATAGGCTAATAATAATAATAATAATAATAATCGTCAAAATATGTAAAACAAAATTTAGATTGATATAAAACATTCGATATTTTGAATCGCGTGCATACAGTACTATAACTCAACATGCAAATACGTATAATTCCGAGAGTACCTATCCAGTAAACTGTTAGTGCATTAGCATTGCTCTATCCAATTAAGTAATATAAGTTATTACAAAGGTTATTAGTTTATTACTAATAATAACTATTTATAAAACATTAGATTATATACTATGATAGTAGATAAATTATGTAATAGATTAAAATCATAAATTATAATATACTTGATCAATTTTATCGCAATTATAATTTTCAAACTTAGAAAATTGAAAAATAAATAAATAATACTCGTGATATTTTTGATAATACAAATAGATTTTACAAAGTTTAATATAATATAATTAAGTCAACGTCATTTACAATTACTAATTTCATTCATTTTAGATTAAAGCGGTCCTTGTTTGAGCGGTACTCTAAATTATTTATAAGATTCATCAGTCATCTTAAAGTTAACATTTATTAACCAATTAGGAAACATTTATAAAAATTAATTATATACAACAGTACCTAAGTATTATTTTTTTACATAGATGACGTTCATGTTTGTGCTATAATTTATATATACGTATCACTTAAATTTTAAAGTTTTTTATATTCATTACATTAATTAAGGTGCTAAAAACTATCGACTTAGTAATTATTAGTTAGTACCAATTAGACATTAATAATAGCTATATTATATTATGTAACGTTAATTAACACTTATTGAAATCAAATTCAATGTAAAAATATCAATATTCTTAAAAACAACCAATTAATTAAAATAAAATGGAAACGCTTAAGAAAAAATGACTTTGATTTAATTTTATATACACATTATTTGTCAGTTATGTGTTGTGTAAGTTAAAAATACATGAAAATATTTTTTGTGTGCGAATGTTTCAAAAATATCGTGAACCAATTTTTTTAGATTGGAAATGTTTAAAAGTAGTTATTTAAGAGTGATAATTTTCATAAGCAATGCAGTTTTCCTAAATAGCTAAATATAGAGAAAAACATTAAAAAAAATAGTAAGAATTTTATAATACACCAGTTTTAACAAAATCAATTTTATTTATTTTGTTGTAATATAATTGTACCTTGAATAGATCTATTGATAGAAGAAGAACTTATAGAGAACCTTGTATTACAATTTCAAGATTTTCGAAAAAAAAATATTCAAGAACATTAATGTGTAAAAAAATATTTAAATATATATGCCCCCTCAGGCCTCAAGTAAAGAGTCACTAGTGGGTGACATCTTAATCACGCATACCATGTTTTTTCTATCTTCTCTGTTCACATATACTTATTATAATAAGTGGTGTAGATTGTATATTTATTATAAAAATAATAATAATAATAATAATACAAAATTTATTTATATATATATATATATACAACTATACAGTGTACTTTAAAAAATAGTGAATAATTTCTACGAGTTATTTTTTTTTTTTTAATTACAAAAAATTTTAAACTGTTATCGTACGTTTGAATTTTGTCAACATTTAAATTTCAAACTTTATAAAAAAAACAAATGTGTCATAAATGCTACTAATAATAAAATACAAGTGATGAACTGATGAAGAACTTTCTATTACATTTTTAAGTCTTCGATATTATAATTGAAACTTAATATCATTTATAACAACAGAATAAATTTGAAAATTGTCGTGACTTGCCGAATATTTTTAAAAATCGAACTTTATAAACTTTATGAAAATAAATCATGATGTTATATTTTAAATGTGTTTTAATAACTAACAGGATATAAATTATGAAGAACCTCATTTTAAATTCCTAAGTTTTTATATATTTATAGGTACTTACATAAAAAGTGCCAAAATATCTTTAAAATTATATGGAATGATGATTTCAAGGTTATCTACTTATTTCAATTAATGGTAATTTATTTTAGTATTTTAAAATATTACAACAAAAAATAAAATCGATATGTAGTCAAAAACTGGTGTTGCGTACATAATTTCATTTATTTTTTAGTTTTTCTCAATTATTTTAAAAAGCATTGTGAATTTTTTACTTTTAATTAAATTTTCTACCAAAACCCACTCTCATAGTTAAAGATTGAAAGTTTATTCTGCTTCTAAATGTTACATATAAACACATAAAAAAAAAAACACATCGTTGTAAAAAAAATAGGTACGTACCACGGTATATTATAATCAGGGCAGGGACTTAAAATCATTAAAATAAGCGCTTAAAAACATCATTATAAGCAGTCAAATAAGCATTTAAAAAACTTAAATTTGAGCAAAAATATTTAATAAAAAAAAAAACTTTTAACTGTGCTAAATATAATATAACTAAATATTACAGAAAATATTAAAACAAAATGATTAGAAAAGTTTCTAACTAAAAATTAAAAAAAAAAAAATCTTTATATTATAAAAAAATTTAAACTTCACTTTCGAGACATTTTGCCTTACTGTTTATAGATTTTCCGAGGGATTTTCTGAAAAAACTAAAAAAAGTAGAAAAACTGGTAAAAAAGCAAAAATAATCAAAAAAACTGGAAATAAGCATCTTTTTAAATAATCGTTGAAAAAAGCTAAATAAAGCACTTTCAAATTTCATAATTGAACGTGTTGTATCATGACATACACTTCCATAGGTAGCACTCTACTTCATTTTAAGTCAATCCATAAAAATAAATAAATGCTTTAAGTCCCGAGTCCTGATTATAATATACCGTGGTAAGTACATTCATCGATCCGCGGTCCGTCTAGAAGTAATATATATGTATGTATAACACCTATATCGCTAATACCTAATACCTTATTGTTTTTTTTTTAATTTTAAAAGATGTCAATTATACAGTAAAATTTTTAGTCAGTTTATCAAATATAAGCAAGAAGATTTGAAAGGTTTTATACGTGCAATTTAAATTCTTATAACTATATTGTTAACCGACCTTCACTCGAAACTCGATGACTTATTATATTGTTTCAAAATGGAGGTATTCTAGATACAGGTAATACAGCACCAAGGTGAGACATGAATAGAATAGAGAACCTAACATCCGTGGTCATTATATTATGAATAGTTTGCAATCCCATTTTAAAATCATCAAAATTGAATTGCTAATTAAAAAAAATTAATGAAAAACTACATTAAACATATTTTTGAAAATTCGATTCTCTATAATAGAATAATGATATTGCTTATGGAATTATTCGATTATCTTGTTAAAACACGATAAAATAAATCAAAATCCATTAAGTTAAAAACGGAGATTCACGGTTTTTAGAAAACTAAAGCGGCCAAGTCCAAAAATGTACTTTATAACAGTGTTAAGCATCGTAACGATGACGATTGCATTGTTTATATTTTAAAAATTGTATTTTTTACTATAATATGTGAATTGAGTGTGGCTCATCCACATGCATATTATCGATAATAGATATAGTGACACGATACACGAATCGTTTAAATATTGTTGAAACGAAATGTAATAATATAGTGTGTAATAAAATATATACAATGCAATAACGGTATGTCGGTATCTGTCTACACCTTATATCTATATTGTACCTACTTATATTTTCACAGTTGCATAGTATATAGGACATAAGGTCCGGCTTCGATATAATAATATTAATATCATCGACAGTGGATATATATAAAAATATAAGTTAGCACTGTGAAACATAATAATATATTAGTAATATATAAAAATACATTTTTAGGCGTACACACACGCAAACATACACTCCAAAGTGACTGTTGGTTTGCGGGTGTACGTTACGCGCGGCGCCATTATAATACTGCCGCAGGTCGTTCGTCGTTGCTCTTTTTGTTAATTACTAATTACTAATTTGGTTTAATTATTGGTGTACTTCTTAATACATATCACATTAATGATCCCCCCGGTACTACTCATAGACCAACGTTACCAGCTAGTGAATTTGGATGTTTTACTCGTTTGTATAGACACTCTGCGGGTATTCTAAATGATATAACCGAATTATTACCAATACAGAAAAATAAGTAAAAAGCATTTATTCCCATTCACCGCTACCACTACCACAAATACTTGAGTAAACCACAGCCGAAGTGTATTGCATCGACGAAAAGAGCTTTTTGGAGTGTATGATATTTGCATATTATTCGACTTTAGTCTTTACGAAAGTAAACAATGGCAAACATCAATCTAAAAAAACAGCCACCATGTATGATGTATCTATGGTGTAAATTGTGCATAAACGGGGACTGTATTTTCTCGAGACTCCGTTAGATTATAATTATTTGTATGGAACTTGAGCGAGAAAAAAATTAAAATATCTCTGAGAAATAATAATCGAGAATTTAAACATTTCAAACATAAATGATTAGACTAATTTTTTAAGTATGTAGTTCTTTTTGAAAAAAATATATTTTTCAGAGTTTTAATACCTATTTATATCAAATCACAATCGTTATCAATAATATAGATTTTATTATTGGAACACATTTACAAATGTGACTTAAAATTTGAAGCTAAATATTTCGAATAATGTTAGCTAATGGCCGGTATAAATAATTTTAGCTGATAGTAGGTACTTATGGTTATATAACAGCGTTTTCTAAATAAACAATAATATAAGGATGCAATTGTATAAAAAAATAGCATATTATGTGTACTATTTAGGTATAGAAATAACGTTTGAGCATAAGGTATATTGAACAGTTTTTAGTCACGAAAATCGTATTTTAAATTCGTAATCGTATTAGTATAGATTACCGCAATCGTATAACTGTGTTAATTGACAGACGTGTTTTACTCCACTTTTACCTTAATACAATGCGTTTCGTTTTTACAATCGTTATACTGTTATACTTAAAAAGTTTTTCGTTGCCGCGTTTCTTTTGTTTACCTAAATTGCTTTTATCTCGTCAGCTCATAATGCTCATACAATCGATAACATAAAGCATGCATGCCGAAGGGATTTTTATATTGAAACCCGAACAGAGATGGGTACAGTATTCAATACGCCTCGGGATATTCTATAAAGGACATTATTTTATAGACAACTCCTTAGCCTTTATGCATTCGGCCGTTTAGTAGCAAATAATCATTAGCAGCAATATTATAGCGAGAGAATGTATGCCATAGGATTCCTATAAAAGACCTGACCTGGACATTAATTAATAATTGAAAGTTGAATGAATTTTATTTTTTATTTATTCATTTTAAATTACCTTTTTTTTTACTAGGAAAAACCTCCTTTTTTTGTAATTTTTTTTTAAAAAATAATAATTTTAATTACCTTTTGTAGAATTAATGTTAGCAGTGAATTGTGGATGTCTACCTTATTTATATTTTATATAGTCAAAATAAAAATGTATGTTTATTGTAAATTATCAATTTTGATAGTTCACTGTCTTTTTGATCTATTTCAGTAGTTTCAATTTTCACATAAAGTACTTTTGTAATCCCGGATAAATTATTTTGCACCTAACCTACTTGAAGATAATTTCGTTATTTGCTCTACTAAGCAACTGTCAATAAAAACATCCTTTCAACATTTGCGTTATGACCACGATGGCACATAAATAGTATAATATATTTTATTTCCAATACATTAGTTTCAATAAGTCCTAATGGTCCTTATTCAGAAAAAATCGATAAAGAATATTCTATACAATAATAATTGTGTCAATTGTGGAATTGAATATGTTTGAATAAAAAATAATTTAGAACTTTGATCCATATACTATTCAACTTAAACTTTAATGAGACTGATAATAATAATTGTTGAATAGATGGCTAAGTAGGTATATACTATAAATGTACTAAGGAAATGTAATTTTATTTTAAACACTCGCACGCACATGATAATAATCTATTCTGCAGCGACCAAGTAAAAAAATTATATTTTTCAATCAAATGAACTATATCTAATTCTAATTACTATTGGTAAGTCACAACTCACAATCAATTTTTAAATCTAAAAACATTTTAGAAACGTCGGGAATACTATTAAAAAATTATGTCTAGTTGATTAAATATTTTAGTTTTACATTTTTAAATCACATGTCACTAGCACAATTCTGCTAAAACATAAACTAGGTATATATCAGGGGTAACCAAACTGCGGCTCGTATCTTATTTTAAGGTAAGTACAACACATTTTTACAAAAAAAAAAATAATATGAATTTGTGTATTTAAAAAAGTAAAACATTTTATTAAATTACAATTTATAGAAAAAATTTATGTAATATAATATTTAAATGTGTATTTATTTTTATTTTTAATTATTAATGAATATCATATTTGTTGCGTGTTAATTTTTTTTGTAAGGTTTTTGAAGTAAGGATTATACGTTGTTAGAGCAATCCTTAACAATTCCCTTACATAATCCGTTAAAATTGAGCGATGTTTAGATTTAATCATTTTCATTGACGAGTATAAAGACTCGTAAAAATATATTGTTCCCAGATTATACTAACTTAACGTAATATTAACATATAATGTAAATAATGTTAACAAACGAAAAAATTATACTTAATGTATGGCGTTCTATGATACAACTTCTATCATTGAATAGGGCTTGTTTAAACTACCTGAATGCAGTATAAATAGTATATTATCTTAAAATTGATAATGTTTAAGTTGTGTGAATTTTATAAAGTACCCACTACTCAAAGCAAAATGAAAAATACGTCTAGGTCGTTCTCTATTAGGTAGGTACTAATATAAACATATTATGTACTAGTTTAAATTATTTTCTGAATAAAAATAGAAATATAATATCTTGGTTATACCTAGTCTTAATTATTTTAAAGCATATTTATTATTCATGTAGTACGGGGATATATAATATTACATATTTACAATGATACATTGATATAGATTAAATACGTTATATCAATATTATACCATCATAAACAAAAAGGTAATTATTATAGTTAAATAATTTAGAAGGTAACTGACACATTTATCAGTATGAATTTTGACGTCAAGGAAAAAACTAATTAATTTTGCATTGTAAAGATAATTAAAGATTGAGAAATTCATTGTAGATGTGTTTAAATGCAACATAGACAAAATATGAAGGTTAACCATTAAATAAAAAAGAAATGAACTCTTTGATGTTATAGACCTTTTAGGAACATGCAAAATGTAGATATAATCTTCTTCTTATAATGCATGAACACACTTATACTTCAGAATGTTCTATAATCGAACTTGCAAAATAAATGACAGCACTATTTTAAAATAGTTGAGTGTTTGAAATATAAATCTCATTTATGTTATAGATGTGATATAATTGTTGACTAAAACTGTAGGTATTTAAAGAGTACATTAAAATATATATTTATACAACAAGGTGTAGTTTGATACTATCAATAAATTTATTTAAATTACTTCCAATAAAGTAGATATGTTCAGGTTTTTAGATTTTTTTTTTTTAATTTTAATAAAAGAATGTTTATAAATATAACAATTTTTCAAGTATCTTAAATATTGTAGATAATTATTCAGTGATTTAGTTGTAAATAAAAAGTTGAAATTTAAGTTTCTATAGTTAATTTTTTTTTTAATTAAACATAACCATGAAAGACCTTGAAGGTGCCGTTTAGTGGTGTATTATTACAATAATAGTTTTAATATAATAATGAGTTATTGTTTGAAAATGATTTTGAGCGGAGGTCAATTTACTAAATTATGAGTACCTATTTTCATTAGGAATTTTGATACGATATTCTTACATATTAAGTTAATCTTAAAAGAATACATGATAAACGATTTTTAAAGTTTTTCAACTGTATAGTTATGAGCTATTATATTAAATAAATAATAAAACGTAAAAGCCTGATACATGAATCTAAAATTCAATTAAAAAAAAAAAACATTAGATTTAAAATTTTTATCTTAAGACTAAGTTAGGATTTTAAAATATTACAAAAACAATATTGACAACAACTTTAATATATTTCATGGTTATAACATAACGATAAAACCATATAATAAATGGTTAATCTTGTTTTGAAGTAGGCAATACCAAATTGCAAATTATTCAAAACAATACAACTGGAAGAAAACGAAATTTATACACGAATATTTAGTTCAGAAATAGTAAATATTTATTTATTTACAATGATTTTACGTCACCAATGAATTAGGTCTCGAAAGTTGATGACCGTAACAACGCATAGATGGTATAGTACTAACTAAAGGTTAAGCCTGACATAAAGTACAAAATGTAAACTAAAAAAATATTTAATATCCAAACAAAAGAATAAACGTTCAAAAGCTTAGTTCACGAGTTTCTTCGCACAAGAAAAATAATAACAAACATTAAAATATTCTATTAAAATCGATGTATTACAACAGTCAACAACCATCTGTTATGACTGCGGACCCAATTTGAGTACCTATCTACATAATATTAACAAATTACTACGTGGACCCAAGCCGAGTTTTCCCGATTTCTCAAATATTGCAAATCACTGATTACAATTTAATAATAATATATAAATAATATTAACTAGCTATTATATAAGTTATTATTATTAGTCAATCCACATAATAATACAATAATAATAATTATTATTATACCTAGCCACCTAATATTACATAATGCACTAGCTACTACCACTATTTCATATTTTGATTTATACTTTGAAATCAAATTTGTTTTTAAACACACAGTTACTACTTCAGTATAATAGCTTAAATAGCTATATAATTATTGTTATTTTGATACACAAAAAGTTTAGTCTTTAAAATCAAATCTATATGAAGCCACCGCACCGAGTACAAAAATAGTATTTTTACAATATGAACACCGCATGAGTACGCGGTGTATCAATATATAGGAACCCATAATTTATCATCAGACAATACAAAAATACATGTATACGCAACCACTGACCTTGACTTCGGTCGAAAATTATACACTGGAGGAGGTGTTTCCTTCTCATGTAGCTATAGAAATTGCATAAACTGTATGTATATATAATACTATATATGTAAAGGTGGATTCAAGTACTACCACCACCATACTATAATCTAAATTCCTACAAAAACCGGAATTTCCTGAGTATTTTTTTTTTAAATTTTTTTTTCTGCAATGTTGATTGTAAGTATCCTAGTTATTATTACGTAACTCGATTTCTTGCACAGGTCAAACGTAGAATTTAATATAAAGAACTGCGTCACTGCAGATCATGCCAAAATAGTATACAGCACTATACTTATACACAAACACTCATCAGAAAATACGTAAATTGAAAAAAAGATTTTTCACGTGTAATAGGAATTACAATATAATATCTATAGTTTCTGGGGTTAATATTTAATTTACAATAATTATAGTTGTAAACCAAAATACGAGCAAAAACATTTTGAGTTATTTGATTTAAAAAATACTAAAATAAGCAATAACGTAAAAATCATACATTCGTAGATGTGTGTAATTCAATGTTAAAATTAGGTATATTCACGACAGTCAAAATTTTTTTTTCTCCTAGTACTTTGCAAAAAAAAATACTTCGATTCATATTACGAGTATAATATATGCTGTATATCAAACGGTTAGAAATATCTGCTGCAGTAAATACAAGTCTCTCAAATAATGGTATGTAAATAATAAAATTATATAATAATTCGTGGTAAAAATGTGTAATAATAATCGGTGGCGGATTTACGGGAGGTCCAGGGGGGTCTGGACTTCTCCTAGACACTGATATAGACATATATAATTACATACATAAAAAGACTAGATTTTATTTTGTAAATTTTGAATTTTAGGTCCACTTACAATATAGTATACTATTTAGGCCCCCCCCCCCCAGAAAAATGTTGAAAATCCGCCACTGCAGATAATAAGGACGGATTGTATATAATAAAGAGAAACCGCTGATTCTTCATAACGATGTTTCTCTATTTTAAAATACATTTTAACGACATATAGACTCAATCATAGGCAATATATGATACAATAAAACAACAGACTAAAGTTACAATTTAGAAATACAAGAGCATTTTAACGTCGATAAATAAAATTGAATAATTTTCATAGGATTTTGGGGGGTGCTGTTAATAAAATTATAGCAAAAAATAAAAAAATAAATTGAAAACCAAACAGATTTTAAAACATTAACAATTACCATTTTTGTATGCTAAGGCAAGGGAAATATCATAATTTTATTTATCGTTTATAAATTATAGATTTCTTGACTATGACTGTGGTCTGTACTACAGACTCTGTAGTAATTCGTCTTCGTGCAAAACGGTTTTTACAAACAATCTGTGTGTGTGTATCTACGACCTACGTCATCCACAGTCACGTCAAAAACGTAGATCCGAGTATAGGCGCTAAATTTGTTTTGTTCTGCATACAATGAAAATTCCGATGGTGCTCAAAAACACGAATATTACTTGATTTTTTAAATGATTTAAAAGAAACTGATTTGCACTTTTGTACCTTATTATTAACAAACAATGGGATAAGATCAAGATATTATTTGCAAATGTATTATCTGGTACAATTATAAAACCCATTAATTATAACTGATCTTTAAAGTATTATAAATTAATATGTATTTAATAGACGAAAAGTGTGACCAAAATATTATTCGTATAAAATGTACACTATAAACTAATTTTATTGTTGGTATTAATTATTCAACTTTATATGGATAACACGTTTAAAATTAAGAACTGCAGTTGATTTTTATGTAATACGTTTTAATAATTCTATTCAATATATAAACACAACTTAAATTGTTTAGCTATAAATTATTATTACTTTCAAGAAGACTATTATCAATAATATATTGTATTTACCTAATTTTTTTTATTACGATTTTGAACCCAATTGTTGAAATAAAACGATTAAACATATTTTGTAAGTAATCATTTATTTTCGCACATATTATAAATTATTAAAAAGATAATTTTTCTGCCCATTTGAGTTCGTTTGGATATTTTTTCGCTTATGGGCGACAGCAGAAAATTCCGTTTGTATAACAATATCGATATCGAAAACACATTGAACGAGATATTTTTTATTTATTCTATTTTCACTCCAAATAGGCATTTCAAGAAACTCGATTTGATTTTATTGTGATTTTTAACTTGCAAACGAAATACTGAATACGCACGGAAACACATATAAGCGTACAATTTATTGATCATAACTCGCTTGAGCAAAAATGCAATGTCCGCGTATTACGTGTATACATACATTAAATATGTTTTGTTTGTCTTAAAGAAAAATAATGCAAGGCGTGCTTTATTTTTTTAATATTTATGTAACACACCTATATATTAGCTATATATTAACAGCCACCTGTAGAGTGCAGATATACCTGTATGGCTGCGTATATCGATATAAGCTTAATGTCTCCGCGCAGGCATAGCCAAATGCGTAAAAATAATGGTATTCCAAAATCGCAAACAAACAAAACAATAATAATTATTAAAACTACGATATTGACACACAACAATACAATAATATACATGCCTTGTTTATACAGGATATCTTGTTAGAATTTTCCCATTGCAAATAATGAAGATATCATAATTTTTTTTTTTAACTCACAGGAACAAGGACTACAAGTAAATCATATTTTAATTTAATTTAATGGTTTAGTAAAAAAGTAAAAAAATTTTTTTATTTATTTAAAAAAACTAATCAAAGATAACCATTTTTTAGAGTTTATTTTTCTGAAAATGTTGATGTTTCAACATTTTATCATTATTAGCGTCGTGATTTTTAATATTATTTTTAGTTTTGAAAATATTTTAGTATTATTATATGGGCATGAGCCACGGGCCACATGCTTGATAAAATGATAACACTGACACTATTATGGTATTAAATAATTCACGATTTTTCTCGAAACTAAAAAAAATATTAAAAATCATGAGATTAATGAAAATAAAATGTTGAAACGTTAACATTTTTGAAATTATAAACTCTACAAAATGGACTATCTTCGATTTTTTTTTTAAATAAAACTTATAGTTCTTGTCTCTGTGAGTCTCATATAAAAAACAAAATTATGATATCTTCATTATTTTAGATTTAGAAGATATCGTAATGGGTAAATCCTCACGGGATTACGGGACACCCTGTATAACTCTTAATTACATATTAACCAGTCTTGTAAAATATGTGAGTACTGACGTAACGGTATAATATTTTATTGTACCTATTTAAATACATATTTTAAATACATTTAAAACGTAATATTCAAATATGTTATCTAAATATTTATTTATTTTGCGTATTTGTTGTTCATGTGAACGAGAGGTTATGATACGAAGGAACCTGTGAAATTTAAAAATAATGAAATTGGTTATTAAACACATCAAATTCTTATTTATTGTAACATCATTCGTTTTTATTTTTCGACGCATTTAGTAAAAAAGGATCCTTCAAACTTTTAAAATAGGTATTAAATATTAATTATAATATTACCGATAAAATATGTATATATACCATATTACTTAACCTATCTGTTCTACCTAAATGTATAATATCATTAGCATCATAAATTAATTTTAAATATACGAGTATACCCTTTATTATATAAGTCTTTACGGTAAATATTTTTTAAATAACATCAAAATAACTAAAATTGTTCATACATTGTAATAGTGGGTATTAAAATTAAAAATTTTACAAATTTTACAAATTTTTAAATACAAAACAAAACACAAATTTTTATAAATTTCATAACCGCAAAACTATTGTAACTTACCTACAATTTCCCGTTTACCCACTATTTATTTTTTTTGTTAATTTTTCTCATTTGTAAAGAAAATTTCTGCAAATTTCGTACTTTTTCCTTTCAAAGTACTACATCAATTGTTCGACTAGAAAACCACCTCAATGACAAAGATTGTTATTTTGGGACAATTTTGATAATAGCGCGTTTTAGATTTTTGCCCCTCAATTATATAGTTCAGTATTTACTAGTTTAATCAAACGTTTCGACGACTCGTCTAAACTATTTCTTAATTCAAAGATTCTACATAAAACGACGATTGACATTCGAATTCCTAACATACGTGTATTATTGACCTTTACTAACCATTTAGTAAAGTAAAATAAGAAGTGGGAAATTCATCGTGATCTGAAATTTCTGCAGCTTGAAAAATGTTAATTGATTTACCGAAATGTAGATAAGAAACCTACTTATACTTTAATTATTATTTATACCTACAATCGAACTTTATAAAATTTAAATGTACAAAACACAATTGATATTTGTTATTATTATTGAAAAATAATCATGATTATTCTTATTTAAAATGTCCGATTTTATGTGATTTATTTAGAAATTTTTAAACATATAGAATACGGGCAAATCGTAGATAAATTAAAAGTTCCATAGATAGATGACTAAATATTTCTCTGAAACTTGGAATACATTATGTATATAATGTTTGAGCTTTCGATGTCTATTGGTAAAAAATACTTATATTTCAAAGCATAACAAAAAATGTAGGTAACAATAATTCCAAATTTATCCACACTGTATTACATAATTTAAAAATAACTGTTTATAAAATGTATATAGTAGTACCTACTTATTTAATACTTTTATAAATTATAGGCGAATAGCAATAGAGCATAATAATAATATACATACTTATTATGTTTTCCGCCGTCATGTGTTTAGATTTTATTTTAGACTATACGAACACTTGCAACCGTTATATTATTATAACTACTTTCTCTGAAATGAATTAACTGTATAATGACTCGTACAAAACACATCGACACTGTTTGTAAGCTTCTATGATTGAGGATCGAGTGCGCGCGCAATATTATTAAATTGTGTGTGTTAGAATCAAGACAATGATGGTATACCTAAAATAACGGTCTACCGAGTATACTATTATTATTTATACGTAATGTAATATTATTTTCTATAATTTTCGTTATGTTATTTGTCTTCATAAATTTAGTATAGAGTCCTGCACTGCGGTTTCACTGCAGCGCAGTCAAAGATGCAATACACCACTAGCTATTGATTGCCGGTTCTAGTAATTTTTTTTTGGAACGCGGGTTAAATGACGCATAGAATAGTTTTCCGTGTGATTAACATAGATTGGAAATTATTTTAATTATTTTGAACCTTTCAAAAACATATTTAAAATAATGATATTATGCAATTTTTAAATGTAATTAATGTACATAGAAATTTAAAATGCTAAGAACTCGCTTCACATAAACACATATCAAAACAAGCCTATACGCAAGGCCTCCTTCACCTATAAATTGCATGATAGGTTGACCCATTTACTAATATTAAAAATAATTAATGTAAAATTTAAATTGATTATTCTAAATCTAAAACTTGCAATATTATACGGTACATAACTAAACATAAGTACTGTACCAAGATTTATTATATATTCTTTGAATCTTTGGTATACAATAATTGAAAAAAAATTATCCGAGGAACCATTTGAATGTGTTTCATTATATTATCAAGGATGAGATTATATATTTATATATTTAATTTATAAAAATTACCTTGATTTAAGATTTTTTAGTTACCTATACAAAGAAAAATGAGCAGAAACAATAATTCGTCATAAAAATATCGATTGAAAATAAACTAGTTTCATACACGTTGGCAAAATAAATACAAAACATATTTTTCGAGTAAAATACATTTAATGTTCCTGTTATTAATTTGTTTAATAACACAGTTCTACTTTGCCAGTTAATTATTAAAAACATTTTTAAAACTATTATTAAAAAGGACCAAACAATTAAAATCTAGTTTCAAATCAATAAATATTCCTGAGATATTCATTTCAACACGCTGAACATAATTCTTAATATTATGTAGACATACTAAATCTTCGTCTGATAACTTTTGCCATTCAGTAATTGAACACTTAAAAATACTTAAAATAATATTACTATAATTTTTATAGTATAATTATATAATGACCTACTACATCTATATTAATATTATATATTATCATCGTTTCTACAGGTATAGCAATTATGATAAATAAAAACTATATATTTATACTTTATAATTATTTTGAATATAATATTATCCTTATTAAGAATATACAATTTAAATTAAACTAATTAAATGTGAAGCCTGATTAGTGATTAGTGATTACCAATTATTATATTATGAAATTTCTAAATTATTATTTTTTATTATTATTAAAAGTATAATAATTGCAATTAGATTTTATGTATAATACATTTAGTAAAAAAATATTTTGCTCAATACCTGTATTTTAGGAATTATGTTCTAAACAAAAACGATTATTAAAAAAAATGTGGTACGAATAAAATGTAGATTGTTTACTAAATTAAATTGGAATAAGTGTATTATATTTATCGCGATGATAATGCAATAACAATACGAGATATGGTCGTCGATAAACATAAGAGAAACATATGAATATTTTTCATATTCTTAACAAAATAAGAAAAAAGTGTTTCCATTTGTCTTTTAATTTTAAAATCAAAATCATCCAATAAATGCAAAACAGATAGAATGATTTTGATAAATGATGTCAAATTTTAAAAATAGTCAAGTAGTCAGTTATAGTCATATAAAAAATATTTCCTCAAGTATAAAAAAAAATGTTAATTTTTATCTGTTTATTTTTTAACATAATGCTATATGAGAATTGGTCTATAAATTAAAAAATATTATTACACACAATTTATGATTTTTATCTTTTTATTATCCCTATTTCATACATATAGGTAGGTACTGATGATTTTTAATCCACTATAACACATGCAAAGGATTAATAATCATATATACTCGATAATAAAAAAAAGCTAGAACTATATAGTTCATATGTATTCAAATATTTTTATGTTATTTGATTTTGATAAAATTTGTTTATAATTTGTTAATAATAAACTTATTTCAGACTCATCCATTAAAGGCCTATGCATAGGCGTGCGCAGACTTTAATTTCCGGTCGAGCCTGGAAGAATTAGCGCCCCAATACTTGAATAGTGCCACTAATTTTTTTTTACACATTAACATACTAGGTGCATACATTCTGATTGTAATAATTGTAAATTTAAAACTGTATAATATGTATATACCTATGCAAATATAGAATCAAGTTGTATGTGCAATGTGCATACGACATTAATGTGCTAGGCATATGTACTTGTATATTTTTTAAGTTAAAAATAAAATTACATAATATATTAATACATACCTAAACCTAATGCATGTTTTTATACCTAATTATACATATAAACTTAGTAAGTAATTTATAAATGTGTAATTACTAATTATGTAATAATTGATAAATGAATTTTCTTATTTTTCATAGGCGATAGGTAAAAAATACTATAGAGTATAGACTCTTTAGTACTTCTTTAGTCATACTATAGGTAATACATATTTTGGCATGTTTAAGTCAGATAAATAAATCAATAAAAACTATTAAGTAATATTTTATTTCACTATCACGACAAATACAATTTTCATGATCTCCGCGAACATAATGATAGAGTTAAATATAATATACATAAATTTGAAATTTTACTATGCCCCTAAAAAGATTCCGGTCGATTCCCGTACGCACCGCCTATGGGCCTATGTATACCTAACCCTAACACATAACTAACATTTTCAGGAACATATGGAGAGCATAGTAAAAAAATCTCTCCGTATGTTAGTCTTAAATGTAACTCATCTGATTTTAAGGATTTGGAATCATTTAAATTGTTCTATTGTGCTTTAATTAAATAATTCCTAGAATATGGACTATACCTATTTGGAGTCCTTATACTAAATTCAACTTTGATTTAATTGAAGGTGTTCAAACCGATTTTTAAAGTTTGTAAATTCAACTTAACTATTAATTAACACGATTATACGTAAATAAGATACCTTCTAAACCTTCCCACTCTAGCCTCGAGATATTAGCTGACATTTATTTTCTGTATAAATTAATCAATACTACATCGATGCCCTTTATTTATTACAAAATATTCCATTTAAAATTCTAGCCTATCGAACCACTCCCATGTTTTTCTTGCCGGAAAACATCACAAATTACTTAAAGAAATTTATTCTATGGCTTTGCGCAATAAAATTGCTCCTAATGTTTATTTTTTTCTCCGTTAATCACAATTTATAAAATATAATATTTAAATAAGAATATGCAATATTTGACTTTATTATCTATTTGGTTTATATTTCTAGCTAATAAATATTAAGAAATGTTATGTTATAAATCTTTATTAATTTAGTGTAATAACTTATCTATTACCTGTACTATTGAGAAATTTGCCCGTTTTATTCATTTATGAATAAACAATTATTATTATTTTTTTTTTCCAATTAAATTGTGGCATTGTGCACTAACTATGATTATTCTCTTTTCTGAAAGTTTTCCAGTCAAGTCATGGCTCCATTCACAAATAATCGATTCATATTATACAATAGGTATACCGTATACCCAACACATAAAATATACAAGAATCTATTTATTGTATACTGTGTTTATAAGAATAAATGAACGCGTGCATAATAGTATTGATTGAATTAAATTCAATATTTTATAATAATTAATTTTGATAACTGATTTTATAATTAATATTTATGGCAGATTCACAAAATTCTATTTCATAGTAGTTGAAGCAGTTATACAATAGTCAATAAATGTGTAAGTACTAATAAGTAGCAATAGCATTTTATTTACACGAAAAGTACGAAAAATTTGTATACAACTATATGAAAAATGTAATTCCATGTTTGAAAAAACGTAAAATATTTTATAATATAAGTTTTAAATTTAACGTTGTTTAATAAATAAATAAATAACGAGAAGTTATACCGAAAATATTTGTATAGTAAACTCTGGTGAAATGTGTGCATATAATACGGTCATTATCTACCATACATTTTCTTTTATGTTTAATACACAATTGCGCTTAACAGTACGGCTTGCGTTAATTTTATTTAACTTAATTAAATAAATATTATCTTTAAATTGGCTTGAACAAGCCTACAACTCAGACTTATATATGGTCATTAATTAAAAGCATATTATACAAGATATTATGCGTAATATCGATCGAAATTGTCTACGCACTAAGTCTACTGGGTATTGTCTACATTGTCTACAAAATGTAGGTACATGAAACATGTTTTCGTAAATGTTACACTAACACTATCGTTTATCCTTTCGACTATTGGATTCGCGCAGCTAAACATGTAAATATGCTGCTTTGTTATTGGTTATTTTCTGCACAATAAATCATGTTGCATCATTACGCCATATTACATGGTATTTGTAATAGGTACTATTCCTTAATAGTACGATGTAGATTTTGCTGCATCATCCTATAGACAGAGCTATAATATATTTTATGTACTCTTTTTCTCCATCTTTCAAATGACACAGATGCTTAATTTATCACACTTGTAAGGAAATTTGTTTTTGAGATTTAACAACATTTACTTGAATGTTATAAAAACCGTTATATTATACTTGACAATACACACAAAAAAGTTAAATGCGTGTAATTAAAAAAAAAATAGTAAGATATTACATATAAACGCAATACTATAAACTAGTATAAAGTATAAAGATAAAATATACATTGTACACTACTACGCAGACGTGTAACAACGAGTCTAATTAAAATGTCCACTACAGAAAATATTAGATTAAATCTAATAATAATTATCTAATCAATTATTAAATTATAATTCTATATATTGTATTATTTATTGATGAATTATAAGTTTTTAGATGTCACTACCATTTTAAAATCAGTATAATGTATATTTCAAACTTAGGAAAACAACATTTTTATAATCTTCAGTGACTCTCTATATTCATCTCCTATAGTCTCCTAGTAAAAAAACTCGTTTGAACTTCAGAGACATATCCTAAAAATGTTGGCCATACAAAGCTACACATTTTTAATTCAAAATAAATAATACATAAATCGAATACAAAATTAAAACTACATAAAATCCCAAGGCAACAAACAAAATGATAGAATTTTTAAAACAAACAGACTATAATTTAATCTAAATTGTTGTTGAAGCAAGTATAATCAATAATAGTAAATACAAAAACTTTCAGATGCATACATTGTATTGTAATGTATATTACAATTATTACGTCAAGTTTTCCGTAAAACGATTTAGAGGACTTATATATTTTGTCATACTTATATATAATTTATCATTTTAATGCGTCGACTACTGTTAATGTTGCTTTATGAATTATCTCAGCTGTCTTCAATTATATCCTTTACTATAATAATAATATTTTTAAAAAATCATTAAAAGAACATATATCGTATACAATAATATGATTTGATTAGCTATCTGCAGCGTTCATATTTTCGTGAGTAAAATAAAAATTTTAAACTAACCTTCAGCTTTGATATTTTTATGAGGATTTTTCTTTCTTATCAACTGTAATCAAGACATAAGTACTCGTACATTACATTAAAGAGATAGATACATATATTAGGTAGGTAAACTTGAAATCAGGGCCTTGAATTTTGATGGAACATATTTTACCATATTATTATTATTACCTTATAACCTGTATAACCAGAATCAGTTCAAGTAATCGCCAAACCCAGCAGCATAGCACAATAAGTAACCAAAAACCATATTATGCTTTTATTCTTTATTTCCGTCACTGCCCTCGTCGACTGACATTTTAAAAAGGAGAAAATATCGAATCTTTATTAAATATATTTTCATAACGCACATGAAAACCGACGAAAATAGTTTTTACAGCCGTTGCACCTTTTATTTCAAACGCAATTTATATACTTATACACATTACTCGCTACTCTCAACATTTCTATACTATCATGTATATAGATATTCACAATGACGCGGCAATTTACCCACCAAGCATAGTACTTGCAGTTATAACTACCTATACCTACGCGGCATAATTTAGACACATTAATGTCACGAATTCATCATATAAATACTAATTTATTACGCGTTGCTTAACTAAAATAGTGAAATTACTCGTCGTATTTAAAGAACGCTTGTGTAACTATGTAATATAAATTTAGTCAATAGTCATCTATTTACCGAAGGAACGGTGTAAAATCGTAAAGGTACGATAATGGTGGTGTTCGCAACGTCGCGGCTATCTATAAATACACTCGTATTATATACGTATTATTATATGTGTAGGATTATTGACGTAAAGTATTGACAGGTGCTTTTAGGAAATAATAAAAAAGAGAATAACGGACAATCTGTTGAGTCAATATTTTTTAAAGGAGAAAGCGTCTTCTTTGTAAACAATATTTAAACGTAGACGTGTGCAACTTTATAAAAGTACACACACACATATTATTATTGTGCTGGTCGATGCTTCAACAATTCTAACATAGTCTTCGTTGTCCTGATTCCCGATATTTCAATATAATATTATAATACGCACATTTAATTTCATAATCTTTCACACTGCGCTGTAATATCAGCGCCCGGCGGCATACCTACCCCTAAAATGATAGGCCTTAGAAGTGCAAGGTGCGACGACAAGTAGGTATTGTCTCGTTGGAAAATTTTAACTAGGTATTGTGTAATGTTTAGAATAATAATATTCCTGAAATCAGAGTGTGAAACTGAGTTTCAATGAAAAATACCTAATACATAAATGTGTTTATATAGGTACATATAGTAGATGGAATTATATGAAAAAAACTTCACGCATATATTATTTATATAATAAGATATATCGTTCTGTGTACCTTCTATAATATATTTAAAAGAAGTTTTCTAAGACTAAAATTTAGACTGGCAGACTTTAGAACAACCTAATACCAAATATATTTTTTAAGAAAACTTCTTTTAAATATATTATAAAAGAAGCATTATATATCGTTGTGTCTTAATATATGCGTTGAGTTTTTTTTTATTTTTTTATAACTCCATACTCAAAAATATATATAAAAAAGTGTGGGTAAAACTTTAATAAGAGTAAATGAAAATATAATTAAAATTAACATAGTTTATATACGTTAATTGTTACGAAATAACAACGATGGTATTGATTAATTATAATTCACTGTAGTTGTACTTGCGTCTTACACCAGTACATTATATATTTGTGTATACATACTGCTAACAACTTTATTGCGATTTGTGATCACGCAGAATTATATTGAAAAAAATGTGTATTTCGTCAATCGACACATCAAAACATTAGTTAATCTGATTTGATTTAAATTATTATCATAATATTAAAAAATGTCAATTTTTTTTTTAAACAATCAAACATCATAATATTTACAACTGTATGCAAACTTAAAATTATAATTTTTTTAATTATGTTAAATTATTTTTAATCATTACTATCTACCTAATTTTAAACCTAATTGCAATACAGAAAGAATACATAATAAACGTGTCACTAAAATCATCAGCAATATCATATAAATATATAATAGACAATAGTAAATAAATATAATAATAAAATAAATACCAATTATTATTTTATAATACCTAATTATATTATACTATGAAATATTTTGTCTGAATTTTTAAAGCATACCTATATTTATTTAAAGAAACACCTATTAAAAAAATTATTTTTGTCATTCAAATATAATTAGCGATTTTACCTCTATTTACAAATCACAAATGAGTTTCAAACAACCATAGGTAATCTATGATTTATTATTACACTATAGTCTATAAGTAAATACCTAATATAACTCTAATAGATATTCCAACCCGAAAAACATCATTAACAAAATTACTTTTCTCATTACCACTTTTCAATCCTACCAAATATTTTTATCATTATAAACTGCGTTTTTCTTGATTTTATTAATTTATTAATAGGTACTTATATTTAAATGTTTTATTGACGCATTCATAATTTAGTAAACAGCCAAGCTTATGGAAAAACATATTTTAAAAATTTTTCATTGCCATCGATTTATTTAGCCCAACTAGGCACCTATATACTTAAAGTATTGTTAGTTAAGCATAAACTATACATATATCTAACAAAGGAATTTTATTTGAATAGTTTAAACTAATTATTAATTAATTATGGTCGTACAGATCACATCCAATGGCCACAATATAAAATACTGTGAAAGGGCGTGGATGGTAATGTAGCGGGCGATGATAAACCGTAGGACTATAGGTATAAACTATATAGATATTTGGATACAAGTACCTACATATTTTGAGGTGTTATTAGTGAACAATCTCCTTCAAAAATTAATCATGTGCTGAAAATTATATATATACTTGTAACATACTAACTTATTGTTTTAAAAATAACTGCAGTTAGTAATAAATATCTTTCAATAAAAAAAAAGTACATGAAATTTGTTCTGTATTTTAGTGTAACGTAACAAATTCACTGTTAACTGATATACCGCCTACATCAGAATTTATTTTTGAGCAATTCCTTTTGAAACTGACATCAGCGTCACTATAATTACATCAATGACCAATCTATAAATTATTCAGTCATATATCTATGGCTCAAACATAGATACATTTAAACATTTATTTAGCGCTGTTATTCAAATTTGGTTCTAAGTAAACTATAAATGCATATGAATATATGATTGGTTGAGCGAATTCGATAAATAATAATATAGTAACATTTGTGTTTGTATAAGCAATAGCCCAATCAGCCAATAAAGTGTTTAATTATTTTCTATTACTATATGGTTTAATATATAATCTATATTCCTATTCACTACGGGTTTGATTGATTGTTAAATCATATATAGAATTCAAATAATGTAAACATTTCTAAGGTTATTATACTATATACTTTTATACAATTTTATATTTGTATAAATAATTTTATTGTAATAAGTTTTCAGCATATTAATATATTATGTGTGTATATATTATACATGTATAATAAAGAATAAACTACCTAAAATTAATAATTATGTACAAATACAAAAATATTTTTAATTTCTTTTAAATTAAAATGATCTATATTTATATATTTTGCACACGTTAAATTTTGTACCTATGAATATTGTTGATAACTATCTATAATCTATAAACCTGAAGTGGATAGTGGTACAATGACTACAATGCATCAATAACGTGTCATTTTTGACAAAACAGAAAACTTTGTATTATGACAAGGTTGTCTGAGTTCAATATCTATCAAACCTGGAGATAATATTTTTGAATTTACGTACGGTACGTAAACAAACAATATGTATTCAAACAATTAATTTTAATAATATACATTTTTATCTCGTATAGATATAGATTAGACGTTTGTCCTTACAGTCATCAGATGTAAATTATGTGGATACACATGACAATTTTTTAAGACCTTAACAATTAAACAGCATACAAATACAGTTATTAAGCACGCGATGTATACCCATATAAACGCATCTGTAGGAACGACGAATACCTAGAATAATAAAGTATACAATACGTTACCACAAAATATAATGCAAGAATGACTACACGCAAATATAATAACCTCGTGCTGAACATAACATTATGATGTTATACCTAAATAAATAAATTATAATAATATAATTATTAATAATCATATAGTTTAAGAATTGATACGAAAACTTTATTTTTACCTATTTAAAATGCAATAGTTCACATACAAATACTTCTCAAAACATAATCCTAAGTTTTAATACACATACGTGTAACATTTAAACAAAAACTTTTCTGGTTTTTTTCCTAATAATATAATAATATAATAATATTATACATGAATACATGATATGCATCTGGACGTGCTTTTATTTATTTATTAAGATTATAAAATGGGCACAAGGCCCAACATTTTTTCTTAAGAAAAAATATTATAAATCATAATAATGTATAAAAATAAAAAATAATAAATCAATGACGTTTAGCTGGTAAAACCGACAGAATGCATTTTAATAAACCAAAGACGAGGAGAGGGTTGCTGATTATAATATGTAAATAATATGAACTTATATAAGTAAATCCATTTTTATAATACGAATATAATCTGAGATCAACAAAAATAATCATGGTATCAATAATTTTTCTATCTATATTAGTAAATGTGATTTACTTATTACAAAAAGCCAAAGGCCATTATATTAACTCACAATAAATTTTGCCCTCGCGCGTCGATTACTCGAATTAATACAATAAAATATTTTCAATGACATTTCTAACATTAAATCGATAATTATTATATAGGTACAGTATTTTATGATATTATATTTTTTAATAAATTTATCTAATAGGTACATATTTCTAAAATACATATTTCAAACGAAAATATTATTGTAAGATTTTTGACGTATCAACAAATTGATTCGACGACGAAAATGTTTAGAACTTATAGTTGTTATATTTAAAAAATATTATTTGTATTCTATAACTTGAAATAAAGTGTATAAATCAATTTTTAATAGTATAAATATAAAATATACATAAGCCTACATCGTAGAAAATTCATAATATAGTTATAAGTTGTTGGTATTGTTCTTACCTGATCGTTAATATCATTAGTTTTCATACTTATTTCTCGTTCAATTAAAACAAAGTTACTCAGAATCAAATAACTACTAGTTAATGCTGATCGGGATTCATTTTTCTCCGATTACTTTGGTGCACACCATAAATAAAACTCAACATTAAATATTAATTACATTCTTTGTTTACACTATCAACATTTAAAGAGATTAAAAAATTAAAACATATTATTTAGGCCAAACAGAATAACACGGACGCCATAAGAAAAAATACGAGATCCTGATAGAGCCGGTCTCTTTTTACTGGCATGATGACTGTCACTATAGTTCACCATGTGTTCTACTCGATCTAATAAGAGGGGAACATAACCAGTAACGGATTTGAAGGAATACAATTCAAGGAGGGGATTATGTACGTCTATTAGCACGTTGTATTTGAAATCACCTTCGAGAATAAATAATAATAACAAAATGGAACTTGTAACATCATCTTCAACCATTGAACAATCACAAATATTACAGAAATTGAAAAAAAATTAGTACCTACCTATTCAATATACTTGCATAGTTAATATTGTGATGTTTAAGTGTTAGAAGTTAAAATATAGAAAATTGTATATAGATTGACACAATTTTAAGCTTCTATCACATTTTAGATTTCAAATAGCATAACTTTACACGCCTTTCTCATATATCTCTGTTGTGCCCGTCTGTTTAACGATCGATACATTGCGCTGTTACCGATAATATTCAAAATTTATTTATTTAAAAAAAAAAAAAAAAAATATAGTATTTTTAACTAACGATAAAACTTTTAATCAATTTAAAATAAATTAGATAAAGAAAATTTACAGTAATTGTATTCGAAGAAAACTCAATATAATGCTATCTAATATGAAAACCAAAAATTTAATAAAAGTGAACATATAGGTACGCTGTTATATACGTATTATGTATATCCAGTGTATATCTAGTCAATGAGTAGTTCACCGTAATAAATGTGTAATCAATTTAAACTTAGTGATGTATTCATTGTTTGGGAAAAACGATTCTGAAGCGGAGACGTTGGTCAACAAATATTACTTAAAATATTTTATATTTTACTTTAAAATTATACTTTAACTTTAAAATCATTATTTTTTGTTTAAATATCCAATTTTGTCGAGATTTAAACTATAAACCTAAAAAAAAATTATGCACATGTATTTTCAAATTAAAAGCAGTATTATAAATAGCTTAAAATAAATCTAAATAAATTGAATATTTAATTTTATTATAGGTAGTAGTAGTATGTGTTATATTTCTACGTCTAATATTTTTTTAATTTCAAGACAAAATAATAAAAAATCGTTAATTTACGTTAAAATATCTAGTTTTAATAGGACAATTCACTCTTATACATAAGCCAACGAACCAACAAAATTCAACGTGAACTGTTGAGCGTAGATTATTTGCTATGTAACATACATTTAAGACAGAGGCAATAAATTCTCTTATAATATATATTTATAAAAAAAAAATATAAAATATTTATTCCTAAACAGCTCAAAAAAGCCAACATTTATTGAAAATTATACTATGGTTAGAAAATATTTAAACATGAAAATTTAAAATTACAAGAATGAACTGTTATTTGTTTTTTATGTTTTAAGTTTATTTTGTCAAAAATTAATAAGAGGAGTAGTAAAAATACTTCAATGTCCAACTTCGAAAGTGGTTTCTGGAAGTGAATTTTATCTAGTTGGCACATTAAGGAAAAGTCAAACAAATAAAATTCTCAGCACTTTTCAAAATTACATAGAAAAACAAAAAAAAAATTATGGGTAAAAAGGAAAATTTATTTACACAATACCTTTTTTTTACAAAATAATTTTCTCATTTTACTATAGTTTAAAAAATACATAAATACCTGACATTTTCAGCAAATAAATAATTATGTTACAATTTATTTAGACAGAATTAAACTTTTATAATGTATTGGTATTTTTTAGGTATTATAGACATTTTAAATCATAGACCTCTTAGGTTTTTATTTAGGAGTACAATTTGAAAATGTAATCTAAAATCCCTCAGAATTTTTCTTATAGATTCTAATAAAATAGATGGTACATTTATTTTTTATAAGCGTTTGAATTTCGAATTTTGACAAAATTCATAAAAATAGTTAAAATTGCATTAATTTTGAAAACTATTATATATTAATTTGAGTTTGAAAACTAAATACAAGTTTCACATACTTAATCATTTCATACATTTTAAAAAACATTAGCGTCAAGCCACGTTAATTGTTTATGACACTGAATTTCAAGTTTTGACATAAATCTTCAAATTATTTTTAGACATCTGCTTAGAATTGTTTTTCATTGTACACAATGATTTATTATTGAATTCAAATGAACACATTCATTACAGTGACTTATACTCAATGACGAAATACATTCCACCAATTTTATACAGTAGTGACATCCTCAGTTTTTTCGATTCATGTTGATAAGATTATTCATAAGTTATTCTTACAGCATTCTAAAAATATAAAAAAAATTCAATTTCTTTTTATAACTATGTTTAAATGCTTATAAAAATTGAAGATTTAAACAAAAATTAATTATTTGTCCTCTAACAATTTTAGTAGTATCATAATTCAAAAACATATTAATTTTAGTGACATGACTAATTTTACCATTACATACATAATAATGTAATATTTTCTATACATAGTACAATTCTCATCATTATTAGACACATTTTAAACTATTTATATCATAAACTTATTCAAACAATAATGCAATATACGTCTGCATTGACTTATAAATTATAATTATTATATTACAATTTATTTATCTAATTAATATTAGATAATATTATAATTAATATTATATAATATTTAATTTATCTATATAATATAAGTAGAATTGTTATGTTTTTGAAAAAATTAGATTAACCTACAGCATTACTACTATTAATAATAGAAAAATTATTAATGCTAATTAAATAAGAAGTGTTCATTTTCTCTTGGAATTATTTTTTTAATTTAATGTTAAATATTCTAATTAACACATATTTTATAGTGACCTACTGAATAGCAAGGAACACTTGCTACCTACTAATATTATTGAACTGCTAACAGAATTCCCAAGATTTTTCAATTATGTATTGATAACAATTTAAGTATAATAATTACCTTTACTTAACACAATAATTTAATGGAATAGTTTCTAAATGATACTAAATTATTTGATTTAATTTTAGAATAACAGATATCAGCAATAACAGCAAATTACCTTATAAGTAATTTAATTTAAAAACCTGTTGAATAAAATAATATATATTATTTCAAACATTTCATAAAAATAATTTTAAATACCTATTTAAATTCCAATATTTATGTTTAATAGTTTAATATTTTGTATTCATTTAATATTTTAACTTAAAAATATATGTTATTCTTGTGAAATGATTATATAAGAAATAATTTATAAAAAAAATATTAAATCCAGTCATAATACTTTTTTTTTATAATTGAGAATTTTAAAAGTGCGTAATATATTTTGTTATCGGTTATAGCAAACCATATAGTTGATTAGCTGAATGATAAAAATATGATAATATTATTTTTATTGTGTTAACTACGTATTCTGTATACACTATAACTATACATTAACTCCACTGAATATTATATCCAAAAAAAAATATCTTAAACAAAGTAAAAATATTAACAATGAGTCTTAGTAGTTGTAAATAGTAAATATTAAATGTAATTAGTATTTACTAGGTAATTGTTTTATTATACATAATTTAATAAATAAATCAAAACTAAAAAAATAATATTTCTTTAATGATACATTGAACACATTTTATAATTAATTAAATGTTGGATACTTGAAATTCAACATACACAGTTTAACTGTATTTTAACAACTAAAATAAAATATTACTTGTTAGCAGAGTTGGTAAAAATAAAAAAAACTGTTTACCAAATCATTTAAAACATGTTTTTTGTTTTAAAACGTGTTTTTTCCAATTGTTTATTTTTATAATGTTTAAAACATGCTTATTATACAATTAAATCATATTTTAAACAAAATAAAAATATTGGTCAGTGCATAATACGTATAGGTATAGGTTCCAAAAATAAATATAGATATATATAAACTCTTAAGTCTTAATAAGACAAACTTAAAGACAAATAATTAAATATAATATATCTAATAGTTAAAAATAATTACTATAACTAATATAAATATATAGTTGAAGTATGTTTGAAATTTTTTAAATAAAAATTATAATTCATAAATCATAAGTATTGGTAACTGATGCCGGTATACATTGAAATTACCTACTGCAGAAATGCATACTTGATCTTTCCAGATAATAATTTAATACTTAAATATTAAATAGAAACTTTAGTTTACCAGTAAAAATTAATAAATATTAATCTCATCAATAATTATCTTTTCTCTTGAAATAATATAATTTAATATTTTAAGAAATAAGTGTATCTCACAATATCAAAAACATATGTTGATTATTGTACAAATAGTGAAGCTACACATATTTGATTATATTTTAAAACTTTTTTTGAAGTCGAATTATGTAGTTCAAAAAAGTTGACATTTTTACAGATCATTTTGAAATAATAATAAGTGAACATTATTATTTGGTCTATATTTTTAATTTCTCCATAAATTGGCATAAGATTAACCAAGGAACAATTAGATAACACTGAATATTGTTCATTAACATCATCTAGAAACTATGACTGTAATTATTACTTTCTAAGCTCAAGAATTTCTTTTCAAATCTTACATATTCAAAAGTTAAACCATTCTCATACTGGATAGTTTTTAAAAAAAATTAACTAATTAAATAAAATAAATAGTTATACAACTATTCACATCATATGCTTCATCAAAAGATTTTTTTCATTTTATGACCTTACTCATACAAATTAAGTAATTGGCTTAAGTTAAGAAGAATCCTTTAAATAAGTCTCCTCGTAAGTCTCTGAATTTAAAAGTCTAAATAAAGTTTATAAGAATAATTAATAATCATTATTATTTATTATTAATCATTATTTGTTAAATGTTATTCAACTTTTTTTATTTGTATTTAAATATTTTATAAATGTACCTATCATATAATTTAAAAATATTAAACCAAAATTGTTTGGACTTTTATATTCTCTAATAGTACAAAATATTTACTGAATATCATATTGTTTTTTATAAATTAAAAAAAGATATATCTAGTTTTTTTTTTTTACTTACTATATTTTAAATTATAATATTATTATTATGATTTATAAACTATAAAATAGATAATATTATTATTCTATACTTCAAGAATAAAGATGTGATATTATTTTGCATTATAACTTAATAGTTGTTATTAAGCAAACATAACTATAGTTAATTGATTATTATTTAATTATTTAACAGAATAAAAATAAATATGTAATATTAACTTATATACACTAATAAAAATACTAAATTCTATTTTACGTTGTATTCAATTTAAAACAAGATATATCTATACTTGCAAAGTGTATTGAAATTAGTAACTTAGTTCTTAGTTTTAGTTTTGTATTCTTATCTTTATTTTATAATAATAATTACTTGTAGTTGTTTTGTTATTACTGGAAAATATGAAACTTATTAAACATTAATTATTCAACAATGTATCAATTGAACTACTAAAATCATAATTTACTTATAGAAATAAAGTGTATCTTCAAAGTTAAAATTTAGTATACTGGATCCTTAATTAATTATTAAACAATAATAATTTAAATTAAAAATTGAAGTAGATAAAAAATGTAATATTTAAATGTATTCAGCAATTGTTTTTTTTACAACGTTTAAATAATTTGTTTCAACTTTTTAAACCTATTAACATTACATAATTTTAAAAATAATTTAATTCAATTAAGAATTATCATTAAAAAAAAAATGTTGAGCTAAGGTTATTTATTAAAGACAAAGGTATAGGTACAACTGATGTAACAAGGTTTAAGTGAACTGAACTTTCTTTTTAATAAATTATGAACAATTTACAATTTAATTGTTAATATTATAATAGTACAATTCTAGAACAGAAAAACTTAAGTTTCTGATTACAAGCCAACCAATTTGAATTAAGGAGTAATATTTTGTGTTGAGTGATTTATAGTGGTTGTGCACAAATCACTAATTCTACAGTATTTGCAACCGATCGGTTAAACTTAATACATAATAATATTAAATAAAATGTTAAAACTATTATAATATCTAAATTGTTCTGTTTGAAATAATATTTTAATTTTAAAACTAGTTTCTGTATAAATATTCAAAATCTATATAATACAAAAATTAATGAAAGTTTATAACACAGTCAAATTTAGGTGACTACGTAGGTATGTTGAACAAATGAATCATTTTTGTAATAGATAATTAAACTGAATTTCTTGGAATAGTTCAATAGAAAATGTATTAGCATTGTAGTTATTATAATGTTAAGAATATCTGTACTTTGAAGAATGAAATGGAGTTGTAGCTAATAGCATAGTGGTAACTAAAAACAATAATGATGCATTGTTTTGTTTTGTTAGGAATCCCAATAATAAACAAACCTAAGTATTTCTAATTAACACAATGATAATTACGTCTAGATGAAATTATTCAATTATTCAATGTTGTGTCACTTTTGGATATAAGGTTGTCAACAAGACCAGTATTTAGGGGAGGCCAGGATGAACCATTACTAACTTGGGGAGGGGCAGTAAATTTTCATGATCTTTTTTCATCTAATAAGCCAACATAGTTATAGTGGAGGTTATAGCTTTAAAATTATGTTAAATGTTTTTTCCTTATGTATTGTGTTTTGGTGAAGATTTCACGCAAGGTAACAAATTACTAAAGTGAATTTGTTCTTTTATTTAAAATACAAGTAATGTTTTATAATTTTATATAGGTATTTATAATTTTTATTTTAAACATTGGACGTGGATGTTCTTGTCGCCAAAAAGAGGGGAAAAATTTCATAAATGCCCTAGGGCAAATCATTTCTAAATACGGACTAGGTTGTCAATAAACATACATTTTAGTAAAACAATCAATAAAGCTTTGTTAAAGAATTGTTAACTGTCTTATTTAAAATTTAAATTTCAAAAAATGTATACTATCTAATATTTATATTAAGAAAATAATTATGGATAAAATTATTTCATGTATAATTGAACATAAAATAAACTGTGTAATAAAGATTTCTCAAAATGTATGTCATATATAGATGAATGATCACCAAGAGGAGACAGTCTGGTACCAGACATTTGTTTTACATTTTAATCAATGTCAAAATATTGTTGCATTGTAATTCAATAATAAACATTTCTATTTTGGTCCAACAAATCTACTAACCTTTAAATACATTAGTACATTACATTCAAATAATATTATAAAGTTCCTATTACCCTAGCCAACGATACAAAGACCTTCTTTCGTATCAGCTGTGCAATATGAATATATGATTAAATGTTTGTGTAAAAAGTAGAACATGCAAATACATTTTCTTCTGGAAAGTAATAATAATTTAGTGTTTAACGTTTTTAAAAGATTACAGTTTTCCCTCGGTATTAACAACGATACAATATTATTTATTCCAGTAATACTCTCTACTATTTTAATTTGGCAGTTTTTAATAACAGTTTCATTACATGTAAGAGTTAGGAACTGCCATATGAATGAGTTAATTGTCAGAGAATCTACCATGCACAAAGTAATCAGCCAGCAGTAATAAAAAAATTCTCCAACGAAATATAATAATATGTACATATTGTATATAAAAAACCTACTTACCTCTTATTTAGAAAGACTGATGTTAGACAAATTGTTTCGTTGGCATTTGCATAGGATCTGACACGGGCAATATGCACAACCGTGGTCGACGACGCGTTAGTAGGTCACTAGAACGATGTTATTATGTTATTATTTATATCAAACAGCATAAATAAAATTATGGTCAAATCAAACTACGCGACAGACCGCCAGCAGAGAAAAAAAAATGTATAAAAAATTGTTTTATTTTTTTTTCTGTTTATATTTTTATTCGAAAAAAATGATAATGATATTATCTACCGTGTAGTCTTCTATCCGTCGATGATAACGGCGGTTAGCGTTGGTCATATTCAGTTTACGAACGTAATACGTCCTATGAACCCATCGCTACGAAACGTTTGGCGCGTATTAATATTTCAGATGTAGAATTACTAGAATTATCATTAAATTATAGAGGTATATTATTATTTATTATCATATTATTATACGATTCAAAACCTTTATAATTCGGACTTCAGTAAAGTAGTAGAGTCTACTAAGTAGACGGTAGTCGTATAAAAAACCTAATAATTTAACAAAACAACGTCTTGTTAAAAAAAAAACATTCATTTAAATACCTAACAATTATAAAAAAGTTAGGTATAAATTATAAATTTTTTATTTTCACCATTAATAATATAAATTATACCTCCTTAATTTATAAATTATAAATAATAGTATTTAATATTAAAATATAATACATTTTTCCAAAATCTTCAATAAACTCATACTAATATACTATAAATGAAGAATATCATAGGTAAGTACATACCTACTTTATTAATTAGGTACTTTATTTATTTAGCGAGCTTTATTATCAAATTGATAAGATAAATCGATGGATAAAGATAAATAAATATCGCCTAAAGATAATAATTAATAATAATAATTGAATACTTATAAATTAATAGGGTAATAACCTACCTACGAGTACATAATAATATTAAATATATAGATAGCTATTAAAATGTATAAATCATTTACCTAATATGAAAATTTTCCGCAATATTTTCCCCGTTAATTAAGTCTTTTCGTATTCAAATAATATTTATTTATTTATTTGTTCAAAAGTAATTAACGACCCTATATGAATATGGTCAATATGGGAGCCTATCTATAATCTAATGCCAAAACCAGCTACTCCACATTTTATATTTACCTAATAGGTAGATATTTTCATTGTTGTCAAAACTGTTTTGAAATGTATTTAGATAACTCTGTGAGTCTTGTTAACATTTATTGCTATTATTACCATTATATTTAATCTAATAATTTGTATAATTTATCATTTTTGTACCTATAAAAAATAAACAATATTCAATTAAGCTCTTAAAAGGTGGTGATATCAATCAGTTGTTTGTTGTGTAAGTTTGCGGTGTTTAAGTACTACGGTGATAATACCACAAACATATTTGGTATTACCTATTACCTACCTATGTATAATATGTATTATATTCGGATATTCCTAAGGATGACAACGATTTATAATTATGTCCTCTAGCCACTCTGGGCCGCGACCTGCTTATTGACTATTTGATAAGTCATAAAAATCTTGGGCTAATTCGTTTTTATAATTTTGAATTTAGAAATGTAATATTGTAGAATAATAATGTTTTAGATGATACCAACCTAATTTACACTCATTTTTTAAAAAACTTTTACCAAGTTTCTTCTTTGTAAAATGTTTTAACCTACTTACTTAACTGCTAACAATAAAAGTTAAAATTTTTCCCATGATATTATCCATCCAGTAATTGATCAATTTACTTTTTTTTTCTGTTATGAATGAAAACGAACATGAATCCCATAGATTTAAAATTAATTTGTTTTGTTCATATTTGCCATGTTTTGTATACTATTATTATTTATTTTTATATAATATATAAAAAAAATATATTAAATATTAATTATAAATAATATAATTAATACGTATGTATTATAAATATTAAATTATAGACCGTTTAGATTTTTGTTAAAATTTGTTAAATGCACAATTTAAAAAATTAAATCAACTTATCGTAATACCAATAGTAAATATAGATATATAGATATAAAATTACAAAATTATACAGCCAAAGTTATTTTTTTGCCATGATTAAAAATTTGATTTCTTATCTTAGCTTATGTATTACGCATGAAACCGTTTTTTAGTAAAACTTTGTAATTTATTCATAATAGCCAACATGGCACTGATGTGGAACCACTTGTAAAGTACTTTTGAATAGTAGTTAAAATAGTTAAATGTATTTAAGTTTTTAAAACATTTTTTTTAAATGTCATAAAAATTGCCTACACCAAACTCCTTGAAAAAACCAATGAGTGTGTATTTTTTGTATTATAAAATGTTGTTGCTAGTTGCTAATAATATAGTGTTATAGTGTTCTTCAATACTAATGCGTTATGACAGTTTTTAAAACTTAAAATTGTACCTATATTCGTGCAGTATTTTCAAATTTTTCACAAATCCATTCAATGTCTAAATATGATAACCTAATTGTACAGTATTTACTATGCATTGGAGGTTTTACAGGGAGTCCAATAAGGGTCTAACCCCCCCCCCCCCCACTACAGGTACCGAGTTTAGGCTATGACGTATTATTCGCTCGGAACTACGCTTGAGTTTTGACTAGCTGTTACGATTTTTATATGCGGATAGTGGATACACGCTTATACATAAATCTGGTGATTTCAACCGTATATTTGCATTTTTGTTACAGCTATTTAGGTATTTATATTTCCCCCAAATGACAACGTTTACGATATCTATTATTGGTTTTTGCCCTTTGGGAATAATAATAACGTTCGGCAGTTCGGATTTCAAAAAACGTACACATAACAGCATATTATGTTCATTAATATGCATAAACTGACAATCGATACACTATTCAATATTCAGCCGTCGTGCTCGTCGAACGTGTAAATTGTAATCTTGTACGATTTAGTTATCAGTTGGGAATTTATTAAAATATATATAAGATGTATATAAATGTATATAAGATTACTTATACTCAAATAATTTGAATCATACTTGAAAAATATTTAAAAATCAAGTTAAATAAACACAAATCCTTTAAGTTATCTTACAGAGTGTTTATCCCTATTGTTTTACACATATTATAATAATATAGTTAATTTAAAAATTAATCTAAGTAAATGGTTTTGTATTGTGAATGTAATTCTAAATATTTTTGAATATTAATTATTTTAAAATTTCAACATATTCTTTGAAATGTTATTATTAAATTTATGTCAATTATTATAATAATATAAATTCCTTTCATATAACTCACGCTTACGTGTTATTGGTCTAGTTATAAAGTACATTCACAAACATTCAAAATAAATTAACGGCTGACAAGGTTTTGGACGAATTAATAAAAAAAAATAAAACTAGATTTTGTCTTGTACCCAACTTTAAACATTTTTAAAATGCTTTGTTATGGATTTTTATTTTTTTCGTCTTTGTAAGAATTAAATTTTAAGTAATAAATTAATTGTTAACTAAATGGGTTAAACTTTTTTTTGTTTTATTATATTATAAGATATTATCAAAGGATCCCCCCAGCAAAAATCCAAAACCCGCACCTGCGTATCACCGTTATTATGCACTTTATAATAATAGTTTTATAATACTAGTTATCATTTATTGTTATTCATTAGATTATTAAGTTTTGTTAGCATAGCATACGGATGTGTTATTTGTGTTTTTGGTTATTTAAGTATAATATAATATACTAATATAGTATACTTATACAATATAGCACGTCTATAAAAGTTTATAAATAGTAGGTATTTCTTTCTCTTTTTTTTTCTAATAAAAATGGTTGAATTTTGATTTTTGATTAAAATATATATAAAATGCCTAAAGATTAGGTATATTAAAATTGTTTTAAAAATTCTTCCACTTAAATTTTACTTTTACTTTTTATTTTTAATAGTTATATTAACTTTTATATTTTTAAGTAAAAAAAAAAAAACAATAAAATTACAATAGTATATTTTATATATATAGTGTTTGACATTTTAATTTTTAATGTACTATCTCTTATTATCCCAAAAATTAGAGAAAAACAGAGATCGTTTGATTATTATTATGTATTTATGTGTAATGTATACAAATTAATAACTAAAATACAAACAGTTAGCACTAAAAAAAAAATTTCGGGGGTTCAATATTTAATATTTATAGATACTTGCATAATAGTATATTACCCTATGGCCTATATTATACCATATATATTATATTCATCACTTAATTGTTTTTACTTTTAAAAATTTCGGGGGGTTCGGACACCAGGATCCTCTTCCCTGTTACGAACTTAAATACAAGAGTGGATAATAAAATATTTTTACATTTGTTCATATTTTCATGTATATCCTTCTATAGTTCGTTGTTAAATTACGAACAACGGAAAAGATTCAGATAAAATTGTAATTCTAGTAGTAATAATGACCGTGTTATTTGCACGATGAGACAATTTCCCACTTATTTTATTTAGAATATACTTGGCACGATTACGGAGTTATATAGGAAAATATATTAAAATTTAAATTACAATTTTTAACTAAATTAATATAATGCTAAATAGCAGGGGTAGCCAATTGCGACTTTCGTCATAATCAGAAGCAATAACTCACATCTTGTTTAAAAAATCAAAATCTACTTATAATTATAAAATAAAAATTTTTTGGTGTAAATTTAAAAAAAATTTATTAAATTTTATAAAATGTATTTTTAAACATTTTGATATCATTGTATTTATCGATTTATCTATGTGGTTCGCGAACGTATTTTCGTGTTGGCTATCTCTGCTGTATAGCGTGTGTTTTGATATATTTTTTATATTGCTAATATTTAATGAATAATAACGCAAATAAAATTTCTGGTAGATAATTTATTAAATATTAAAAAAACTATTAAGTCCCACATTTATATTATGCAATTATATAATTCTATTGTACATTTTTTTGTACACCTCACTTACAAATATTTGAAAATGCCGAAATTTCATAATAATCCATAGATTCTAAGATTTTTATTTTATTATGCGTTTTATATATTTTTGCATTTTTTAATGAAAGTGCGTATTAATTGTATAAGTGTTGTATATTCTATAATATTCATTAAAATACCAAAAATGTAATTAAAATTACATTTCATTAACGAAAACAATTTAATGAACAAATCATTTAATTTTGTAATGAATGGTCAGTGGCCAAATAAAAACTATGTTTATACGGATACAGTTTATTGTATTATATATTATTAACCTATTATTACATATTATCTAGTATCTACAATCTACGTTATTATTTATTGAATTTTCGATCGGAGAGAAAAATTAACGTACAAGGACGATAGGTATGTCGCTAGTTTTATTATTGGGAAATTACCATCTAAAGAATGTACAAAACCTATTGTTTAATAGTTAAAGTTTAAAGCAAATTTTTCAAACAATTTCCAAATTATTTAACAATTCCATGAACATTTTATGGCCTAACAAAATATTTCTTAAGAAATGTTTATTGTATGTTACTATGTAACAGAAGTACTCCATACATGGTGAAATTTGAAAATTTGGCGAAGCTCTTAAAGTTTATTTTTTTCATGTAAGTACTTGGCTCACGCCACTCACGGAATACAGTTAGAGTAGCTGAAGTCGTATCAGAAAAATATCAAAATGTCAATCGATTAATTTCATATATACAATATTATACTAAGCTTTGTATTAAATTTTCAAATCTTAGCTATACAATTTTTTTTAATATAGATTATAAAACATACCAATAATAATCTTAAATTAAATTTTAAAATCTCAGTTATAAAAAAAAAAATTACTATGAATTCCTAACTATAAAAAATAATATAAAACTTCAAAAATGTCACGAATTTTATCAACATTTTAAATTGTAATAATATTTTTTAATTGATAAATGAATAAAATGTATGAGGAAATTCGAATTAAATTTTCAAGCATTTTTACACTTGACATAATGACATGTACTAAATTTTTTTTTTAAAAATTCAATAATTTTAAATGTATATAATAGCTCAAAAATCCAAAATATTTTGAAAATTATATTATGTAAATAATTTATATAAACATTTGGTGAAAATTTCAAATACCTACAGTTATTTGTTTTTGAGTTATAGGTAAGTACCTAAATCCATTTTGTAAAACTGGATTTACGCAAAAATTTCCTTTTTCTTTAATAATTAACATTAATTTTGTTTTTTTTTTTAAATAATAGAAATTTATAATTTTGACCTCTAAACCTCTTCAATGTACAAATTTAATTAAATTTGATAAAAATATAGATAATTGAAAAATCAATGTATTCATTACTCCGTTCAGAACCTAAAAATAAGCTCGTTGTTATTACACCACACTAAGTATTTTATAGAAATTATAACAAAACTAAATAAATCAAATGTTACACTATAAGATAAACTATTTATTATACAAAATATTAAAAATAAGGTAAAAGATAGATGGTCAGTGATAACAGTGAATAGTGATAAATTTCGCTAGATTTAAACTTGCGAACGTTTTGTCAAAAAATCATGAATATCTTAAATCAATAAAAATTGATAGTTTAATCAACCTAAGATAAGTACAAGGTACATGTGTCGGAGCCTCGAAGGTTAGGTTATCAATTAAAAATGTATCATGTTTTAGATATTCACCAATAATATTGTATAATATGACAACGAAAAAAGTTTTTCCAAGTACAAAAAAAAGGTACTTATTTGAGATAATCATCGTATAGGAGTTTTCAATTTAAAAACTTGAAATCAATTCTTATTATCATGTATAATATAATATAAATGTCATATAAATAATATTATTCTGATTTTTTTAATAAATTTTTTATAAATTTGTTAAGATTGTCTAATATTTGTATGTATACTGCAAAAATTAAACAATCCGTAATAAAAATTTTTATTTTAATATTTATACACAATAAATAAGGGGGGAAATGATTCAATTTTCAATGTTAAGGACGTTGAGGTGTCTTTCTGATAGCAAATTAGATGTAATTTGTACTTTTGAGAAAATTCTTAATATTTCTAAAATAATCGAGAAAAATAAACAAAAGATTAAGGAAATATTTAGGTAAAACGAAAAATTACGTAAGGAGGTATATTGACTTAAAAGCTAATAACAATAATATAATACAATATATAATATGTAAATATAATATACCTACAATACATTATTATAATAATAATTAAATACCTATTAATAATATGTTATTATGTTTTCGGAAAAAATCAAATAAACCTATAACTACCGTAGTACGATTCGTAAAATACATTTTTTTTAATAGGTATATCAAAAAATATATCATGAAATGTACTTAAAATAATAATAATATAGGTTGACTGTCTCTGCCCAGAATCATTTTTCGTGTACAATGATATATAATTGTATTCAAATATTTAATACATATATTACGACTCATTCGATGATACCTTTACTTTATAGCATAGTGGTATTCACTTGTCCTCCACTTTTATATTTAAATCTGAGTAATTTCAATAATTGATTGAAAAAAAAACACATTCAGTTTAAAAAATCTAATGAGAACTCTTAATTTTCTTTTAGTCTAAGTATTGATAATAATACATATTAATATAATAATATATTATACTTACTATTGTTGTATTTGCTCAGAAATAAAAACAATAAAAATATAGGATGTAAGTGAATATATTGAAAGTTATAGTTATTGCATAATTCCTCTAGGTTGTTGAATTAGCGCAACTACATTTCTGCAAGTGCATTGTACATTGCTGCAGAAACGTAACAAATTGTGAGAACCCAATTGAAATTATCACTACAAAAAATATTAGATCAATATATGATATTTTTATAATGTCTTTTGTTACGTGGCTATTACACATATTTACACATGTCTAAGTGTTATTTTGTCAATAATTATTTTCTGCAATTTAAATCTTGTTGCAATTCATATTCCACTTGCTAACTATTCCATAGTACCATAATTGTACCTACGAGTTGGTTATTGTTGGATCATAATTAACAGATAAAACCATAACATAACATTCTATTTATTTTTTTTCATTCTCTCGAATTTCAAGAATATATTTTAATTCATCATACTTAAAAGGAGTTTATTATTGAGATTAATATACAATGAATAGGTCGAAAAAAAATCAACTCATTACTAAATACTACACACTATTTTTAAACTACATATCAGGTATTCTGAATGCATAGAAAACTTTACCAAAATGTTTGATAAAAGCATTAGAAGCACTAAATTATATTTTAAATTGTATTATCTTTACCACCCAATATGATAGAAAGACTTATGTTTTAATAATTTAATGTTTACCAACAATATGAAATTGTTATTATTGTTATTATAGCGTGTAAAAAAATATAGAATTTTTATGTGATTATTGTAACGAGTAACATTTTTTTTACATATTATTTATATTTAAATAAATTTATAAATAATTAATAATAATGTATATTTTACATTTAAAAATATACACATTTTTAATTAATTTTACAATTTTCGGTTTTTAAAAACAACAATCTTATACAAGTGTGAGATTTTATCCTCTACATTTTTATCTAAGGTGTTCAATTTTTACATTTAATGAATGAAAAGATTAAACGCATTATAATTAAAACAATTAGTAAAACATTGTTTGATAATATAACTATGTAAGTATAGGTACTTACAATGTATATTATGTATTATGCAGTGTACACAGTACACTGCCACAGATACATAAAATTGTTAGTCTAATTAAATATACAACACTACAGGAATATTATTAAATAAATTATTATGAAAATTGTTTTATGTTACGCGACTACACGTGCTCTAAGTGCAGTGGTTATTTTTTACGCAATAATTAGTGTTGCAGCTCATGCACGCAACTTGCGTATTACATAATGGTACAATGAAGGTGATCGAAAACTTTTAAATTATTAATGCAGTATGATCTATTTAATTTTAAATAATATTAATTGTCTATTGTCTTATTGATTATATAAAATTATGAAATTAATAATCTAGGGGTTCGTAAATTTTCGTAATAACTGATAAGGTAGATAGGTATTTAAGAGCAAAGCTAGTGATTTTTGTAGAGGTATAGTATAGAATAGACGTAGATGGGTACCTATGTAAAATAATAGGTGTTATAATAATATTTTGTCTATGTAAAATAGCTCTCCTCAAATGCCATGCCGAAATGGGGGCACCAAACACGATATAATGCCATTGCCGTCATTGATATTATATTACAATATTGCACTGCGTGTACTCTAATTATTACAAATCTCCTGGGGATAATAATATTATACAATTTGTATATTATATAGCTGCAATAATACTGTATAAAGTACATTTACTGAAGGATCAACGTATGGCATGCGTGATATGTCCAAGACTACAGTGGGGAGGGAGATTATGACGTTTTTTACTTAGGTATATATTCACGATACTTAACGTTTTTAGTGAGACCTATCCATGTAGGTAATTAAGTACGGACTACACAGACTATCAAGGTCTAAAACGTAACTATAGATGATATGTTCTTATGACGTAGCCACGTAGGTAATAGGTAGCATGTACCATAAATAAGTATAGTTAAACATGTATACAACATGAACTTGTCTAAATATATTTTTGTCTTGCGGAGTAGGAAAAACAGGTTCTAGAACAAATCGGGAAATTCCATCTGACGTATAAAGTGGTTTCAAGTGTACCTCGTCACTGAGTGCACTGTGAAGTGTAAAATATTAGATATATTAGATTTATATATATATATAATAGATATATTCAATTTTAATTTAATCATTATTTTTGTATCATTATACTTAACAAAATACAACAAAAAATAGATTCTGAGCGCTCTCAATGTTGTCTAGACTCAATTTTATAATTTATTTAAATTAGTATTAATTATTTATTTCTCTGTTAGTAATAGGTGAGGAAAAATTGTTATTTTTCGTATAAATATCAAATTTTATTAACTTTAAAAATTCAAATGCCTATAAAAAAAATTATGCATATATATTTGTAATATTTTTAAAATGCTGTAAGAATAATTAATGAGAAACCATATACCATGACCATGGTGGTTATTGAAAGAGAAACATTTTTTTACTAAACATTTATAGTTGAACTAGTTGAAGTTGCACAAGCACTTTAGTTAGCAATTAATTACAATAAGTATCAACAATGTATAAAACCATAATATATTATTACATTTTATAAATATATATCAATAGTAATAATGATTTATACATTTATATAAATATTTTTTTCAAGCTTTAAGTTTTGTGAATTTAGTAACCAAACTTGTCTAACTTATACTTTTAACAATTTCATCTTCAATTCATAATATTGATAGTTCTGATTTTTTTTCGTTTGCTAATAATTATCGTAAAAACTAAAAAGTTTTAAAAGTGTAAAAACCCAGTAAACAATAAATGAATAATTTTAATGGAATTTCAAAGTTTGTGTTTAACAATGGATTATTAAGATATTTAAAAATTACTAGCATGTTTTTAGTTTCAATAAAGACATTTTATATATATTTTTTAAATTAAATTAGTTCCTTGATAAATTTTACTTTTATATCATTTACATAAAATTTATTAATAAAGTTCGTCACATAGCTTTGTATGCTATTTTTTTTATTATTAAGTTGAACAACTAAAATGTGTCCATTATAAGAATAAAGTTTCATTCTTCATTTTTTTTTTTATAAGAAAATATAACTTTATCAAAAAATGTATTTGTATGTTTAGTTATATTTTCGTGCCATGAAAATTCTCAAAGAAAAGTCCAAACAATTTTAAGAAATACAAAGTCTAATGATTTTATTTTATTGTAAATTGGTTTGTTTTATGTTTCATTATATTCTGTTTGGTAATAAATAAAATTTCTAAATCAGAAAGAATTCCAACATATCCATATTGATTTGCATACTGAATGTCATGACCACCAACGAGAAAGACATAATTTTTAGAAATTGGAAAATTTATCTAGCTATTTTAATAAAGTATTCCATCTTGAAGAGTAAACGCAGAAAAAAAGCATATAGCTTTTGAGATTATTCTGTACCTACTGAGGATTTACTTAAACGTTTTAATTTATTTGCCTCAGATATTTAAAAAATTGAACTTTATGACTAACAATTGAAGAAAAATAATTAAATAAAATTAAAATTAAAATATTAACTTTAGGGTGAGAGGATATGTTTTCGTGGTTTTCGAATATTGAATGCACAATTATTGATTTATTATTATAGTGAATTAGTGAATAGTGTAATAATATGACGAACTCGAATTATGAACTATTGGGAAAGTGTCAGCTTTGTTGCCATCTTAGGGCATACTCTTGGCACAGTTCTGACTTTGAAGATGGTTTCTGTTAGCAACATAAATCTAGTTAGTAATTGGTAATTAAAAAGTGTGACGAAAATACAAATTTCCCGTGATTTTCTTAATATTTAAAAAAACGTATGAAAAAGAAATACTTAATACGAAAATATGTACACAAAATTAGTTTTTGAACAGATATATTTATATTTATTGTGGAAAGATCATAGAAAGTTATATTTACATTTTCTATTCATATTTTTAAAATATTTTTTCTGATTTTGAGGTATTTACCAATTATGGACAATTAAAATTGTTGACTTTTTAATGTTAATAAAAGCTTAACAATTTAGTTAGTATACTACATAGATTCCACACAAATTATCTTATACCTATATAAAAATATCAATAAGACATAGGGACAAATTTTTTTTATATACAATTAAATTTTAAAGTGAGAATTTGGTATCGCAAAAATTTGCAAACTATTTTGAAGTAGGAAATTCATAAAAACTGTTTATTTTTATATATGCGATTTCAAAATTTAATACAAGATTTCTTAGAAGTATTTCATAATTGAACCATTTGAACCAAATAATAATATCTAAAAAATATGTAAATACAAATCATTCACAATTTCACAAAATTAGATATTTAACCCGTCGTTAAATACATATAGTTCGTAACATGATTGCTACTTTACTTTTTATATTATTATTAATTGATCGATTAACTTAAAAAATCAAACCATACCTAGAAATATGTATATTTTTATCCTTTACAAAAAAGTAAATAAACACTTTTTATGTACAATTCATAATTTATAAAATAAAAATAAAAAACTACAATCTTATTTCAAAAAATTATTTTTATTTTATATATTATTGCTCGTCGTATGCTCCTTACATATTGACACGGTCATTTAATTGGTACTGTCGACTTTGTCTAACAATAACTGATAGGAAACGGAAAATAGTACAATAATTTATTTTTAATAAATTTTTATAGACATATTATTTGAAGGTATTTACTATTTATAGTATCAGATTAATTCGATAACATTTGTACGAATAACACTCAAAATGCTATCTGTGTGAGTGGCGCGCTCACACGTGCACCAACGACGGGTTAAACGATGTTAATTATTTTGTTATAATTTAAAAGCATTATTCGTAGGAATTTAAAACTTTTACGCATATTATACAATTTACTTATACTCATTACTTGCAGTTACTTGAAACTTTTAAAATATGTAGATTAATAAATTTTACATGTAGTAGTAACATGAATCTATTCACACTATTTTATGGTAATGTAGTATTGACGCAATAGTTAATAATAATAATATAATAAATGCAATGTTTTCATCTAAAATTGAATAAATTTACTAATAATAATAATAATAGTAAAATAAATTCCTTAAATATCGACATAAAACCTATCATGAAATATACTTGGTATTATTGGCTGACAATTTGTCTCCTCTTGCTCGAAATTAATTCAAATAATAATATAATAAACATCCATTTAATCGATTCCCTCGATTCTTACTATACTGCAGAGTGGTGCTCTCTTGCCAACTTTTTTTTTTTTATGAAAAATGTTAAACAATTAATTCATTGCTCTTACTGAAATAAAAAAAAACAGTTGAGCTCAAATCCATATTAGTTTCAAACACAAAATGCATCAAAATCATAAAAAAATAGTTTAATTTTAATATGTTATACTTTAAAAAATAATACAATATTTCTTATTTACAATTAAAAAATATATATTTATCGTAAAATCACATTAATTTTTTTTACGCATTTGAAGTTCAACTTTTGATGATATTGCACAATTTTCAAACGTAGATATAATTACGATTTATCCTTAATTTTTAAATTTTTTTACTATTCAAAAATATTAATAGAAACTTAAAACACTTCTTAAATTATCTTTTAATTATTAGTTATTATTTTATTATTTATATATAATACATAGGCCGGTTAATAGAACAATTGTTTTTAAGCCCGTAGTCACTTACGGCGTAGGTCTTCGAAACCATTAGCATTCCTGTCAATATATCGCCTATATAAAAAATATATCAAATTTTTATTTTGTATCTACTATCTTTGTGGTACAATGCAGAATACGAAGTATAACATCTATATATTACATCTAAAAATTAAGAAATATAATGATACTTCTGTTTAACGAACTTGAAGGTCCTTACCTTAACTTAGCTGCACGTATAACTGTATTGATACTATGTTTATCTATATTTTAAATGTAATTAAACAATAAAATATTTTTCCAATATTTTACGTACCTACAATTTGAACATTTTAACTTATGAATATAGAAAAACCTATACAATTTTTTATAATAGAAAAATGAATAAATAAAAACGAGTGTTACTATTTTAGATACTAAATGCCTTATTACATATTATAATCGTTTGACAATTGATAAAACATAAACAATATTATTCATAGACAAATTAAAACAGTGTGATATTGTGTATCAGGAATATAAATATATAAATAATGTGGAAATAGCTCTACAAAAATAAAGTTCTTAATCATTATTTAATTTAAAATACTAAATCAATTGTTTTTGTCACACTCGCTTTGTCAATTTCTGGAATTTGTTTTGAATATTTTATTACGCAAATGTCTAATCTAATCGGATAGTATTATTAGTATTCGCTTGTAATAGTGTAATACTTATTAAATTGTAAATAATTTTAAAAAAGCTTTTTAAGAAAATTCTTTAAATAGATTATATTGAGGATTTCTGAATTTGTCATATTTTTTAAATTACTAATTTTAATTTCAAACAATAAATTAACAATTAAAAATAAAACCATTTATACCTATATTAAATTAATACAAATGTTACTTAAAAATTTTCTAACAATTTTTAACTATATGTCATAGAGAAATATTTTTATTTTTATTTATGAATTATCTATGACGATATGTGATTAGTTTTTAATTATATCTATAAGTATTAGAGTGTTATGATTTATGATTTATGATATAAATGTTATTGTCTAAAATCTTAACTAGGTAACTGTTTTATTTTTGTTATTTTTCGAAGACTATGATTTTTTTCTTCACTCTGAATTCTATTGTTATCGAATGCGATCATTTTTCATCATATTATCATTGCTTTCAAATCTAAAAGAGTTATGCAATATTGGATTGCGTCAATACAACGAATTAACGAGTGCTTTGGTATCATGTAGACTGTAATTTAATAATTTTTCTTAACATTGCGCTATGTTCATTAATCATTATATATATTTTATTATTATATGTTTTATTATTTTGTATAATGTATGGTACTATGAATAGATACGAAGAATGCATAATTATATTTAATATATATTTTATGCAATTAGCTGATATACGATATATCGAACTATTACATTTTACATAGGTGGTTATAGGTTTAATCATATTTTCATAATATAGGTAGGTTTCTTTACCTATTATAACTGTAAGTTATTTACGTGGAATATGTATTTATTTTCTGTCCACCATATTGCTTGAATTAAAACCTAGTTCGGAGTAGCAATTTTAGTAAGACGTTAACTCTTTTAATGTTTTTTTTTATAAATATATTATGTGTTTAAGAAAAAGAGAACCTTAAAAATTGCTACCTATATATATTATTCATACTACATAGCATATATATGTATATACTTATATCTACCTACATATAACATTATAGCATTTAATATGATGCGATTTATTTTTTCGTGAATAAGTTATTGTATAATATATAATTTGTATGAGTTAAATTTAAACAATGATAAATTTCAATAAGTGCTTATTATATATTATAGTCTATCGAAAATCGAATCTTAAATAGATACTTAATATTTAGCAATAATATTATTAATACCTAGAAAAACTTATGTATTTTCGATATATATATATATATACATTTTAGCGTAGTATAACCATTAGCTAGTATAGGTAATACTAAATAATTTACCACGTGTAGATTATACTCATTATAACCGTATAATATTTGGGCAATTACAATTATTAAACTGCAGTTAACCGAAATCGTTTGCCCGCCAACAATGTCCAGTCTTAGCGTGAAAAAAAAAACGCGTCGCCGAATGAGATTACTAACGCTTTACAGAGGTACGCGCTTTATCCTTGATAGCCATATAATATCACGAGTATCTCTATCGGAGTATTACATAAATGCGTGAACCTCTATCTCTTCTCCATCATATCCTGCATTCCTATTTCCGACTGTTGTATATTTGATACCTTGTTATTGAAATGTTATTGTATATGAATATAAAATCGCATAATCTATTTGATGTGGCTGTAACGTGCCGCGATTACGTTTGTGTTATCGACATTTAACGGCAGGTGCCTATATAAACCCAAATAAGTGCAATCGAGCAAATCAGTTAGTGCGTAGCGGAACTCTGTCGTACGATTTAAAAAATACTTACTATATACTGCCCATATTGTGTGAATGATGTCTGGTTTGACATTTTTTTTAGCAGTAGTCGTGTCGTTGCAGGTCGCGCAGGTATTTTATACAAACAATACGGGGCGATCCATTCAATGTAAACACTCATTATTTCACAAAACGTTAACGTTTTTGAAAATATTTCTTTTATTTAATTTTAGTCGTTACACAACCAATTTTTTAAACAAAAATTATAAATTTTACTATTTTTATCGTTATAATTTTTTATCTTTTGAATGACAATATACATTTATAATTTCATTTTACTATATTAAAAATCAAATTTTGAACAATAAGTTTATTAGTTATAAGTATTTAAATGAAATAAATGCATGTTGTCACTAAAAAAAAAATAAAAATATATTTTTTTTAGAAAAATGTTTTTAATGTCTTAAAATAAATTGTGTAAAAATAATAATTTTCAAAAATGTTAATATTTTTCAAAATATTGAGTAACTTACGTTTAATAGACTGAGTAATAGTATATAATGTGTTATCGTTTTATAATATTGTTCACTGTTTTTGTATATAGGATGGCGTCCATTCGTGTACACTGCGAAATCATAAGGACAAAGTTGCGTGTTCCATTTTGGGTGCCGCCGATCCAACGTTAGCAAATTCGCGACACACGTCAGCTCCGTGTGTGACACCGAAACTCGGACTGCAACACCAAGGCGTGTTAAATAAAATTCCAAGTATTTCACCAGTTTCGTTTAAATCTTCACAACTAATTCCTGCAGCTCCCGCAGTCACACTTCCGCCGGTCACGGCACCGCAGCATTTAACGCCTAACTCTGGTATTTCCAGTAACGACAAAATCCTTTTTGATCTTTTGCTCCAGTATTTAACTAAACTGGAACCACCACATACGCTACCGTTGCCGCCGTTGAGCTCGCCAGTTCGTGGTTCCATGCCTGAAAATCCGCCTGTACTAATAACGCCCACTACTTATCCTCCTTATACTCCTTATCCTCCAACGCCTAACCTGCAGAATAGCCCGGTTGACCAACAACAGCTCCTTTCACTTTTGTTGTCTGTTTCAGGACCCGGCTCCGATCTAATAAATCCTGCAGTCCCTTCAGACAGTTTACTTCCTTCTTTGTCACCCACTCCGGCGGCACATATCACTGCTCCACCCCCAAGCGACATCACCGTACCAAACACTAAAATCGAAGTAACAGCAGCAGCAGTAATAGAATCAACAACAGTGACAGTGCCTGTCGACGTCCCAAAATCAACATCTTCAACAGAAACTACACCTGCCATCTCCGAGCCGTCGAGCACATTTCCAGCGACGGACACCAATAGCATACCTGCTAACGCTGCGGTCCAGTCAACGGATTCCGTGTCGGCCGACGTTGCTGCTGTGGCATCTGTCGACTCGTCTACCGTTGCACCAGAAGCTTCCGGTTCTGCGTTAGAACCTGCAGCGAGCCCAGTGCCAGTCTCGGACACTGTACCGGTCGCCGATTCTGTCTCCACGTCAACTTCCGCCGTCGAATCATTAGCGCCACTTTCGCAACTTCCGTCAAACACTACAACGCCAAGCATCATAGTATAAATTCCAGTCAACAACAGTTACATGTTCTCCGTTTATGGTCTAAACATATACTTGGTACACTTTTGATGTTCGTATGTATATAGCATAGTATACACTTTTATATAGTTTAGTACGAATAAAATATGTATGTATAATGAATAGTTATTGACTAAAAAGTGTCTTATTGAAAAAATTATAAAAAAAAGTATGTAGGTTTTTAAGAAATTAATAATTTTCTTGTCTCACATAGATGGGGTACCATATTATAGTGCCTTAGCAATAAACATATTATAATATATTATTATGCCTTTTAAACATTTTTTTTTAAATTAAGTAAAATTGAAGTTATATTTTTTTATTTTAAATGAGTACCTAAATGATTTTATTGTGAGTATACTTATACTTACCTATCCAGAGTACCAAAATTGTTACAAATAATTTGTAAATATAAATTAATATATAATAGTGAAAATATATTTTGTTAATTAAACAAACAGTTTAATTTAAATTGTTTATTTATGTTTTCGACTTTAGAACTTAAATTATTAATGTATACGTATTATAGTTCGAATACATATATTGTGTTGAAATATGTTATGAAATAAAAATATAGTAAGTTACTGATAGAGATCACTGGTTATTGCTTACAAAGTTAAGAATAAATAATATTTAACGATAACTGATAAGTATATAATTTGTTTGTTATATAGTTTAAATTATATAAATTCTATTTTTTTATAGTAGTTTTGTAGTTAAGTCGTCAAGTTATGATAACTCTTGAAGAAATCATTAACGTGGTTACATGTTACATCGTTACATATACTATTTAAAGATTCGTAATCAAACTATAACAGATATGTCAATACATAATTTATTTTAATCTACTGAAATGAACACAGTCAGAATGAGTCGAATAATACGCGTATTTACGTTCCGAGTTATAAAATACATCATGTATGATTATGTACGTAATGAGATTGATCGAAAACTGTTGTATATTGAAATTAAATTTTACGAAACCCATATACCTAATATGTTAGTTTATTAAGATTAATTAGTAATATCCTCCTATACACAATGACGGATAAATAATTAGACTTGAAGATTATTTGGTCCCTCTCACGCTATGGATAATACATTTATAGTATACAATCGTACCAAGTATTGTTGCAAAATTATAAATTGTATACAGACATACACTATTTAAATATTAGACTGGACTACGGGAGATCTTTACTCAATGGCGCCAATCATTATGTATTACGGATGCAATATAAAAAAATTTAGGTGGGCGGTACCGTGCCGGACGATGCAAATTTGTAAGATAAGGTATACAAGTTATAGGATATAAGTAGTAAGTACATACATGATACTTATCCCGTATTTTAGCGTAACAAATACACTGTTCACTGGTACCTCCAAACACAGATTTTATTTTTAGCAATTACTATTTGAAAGTTGAAACTAACATCGACGTCATTGGCTTCACTAAAAGGTAAAACACCCCTAATTAATATCTTTAAATAATTATTAATAATATATATTTGTATAATATATTTTGTTGGTAAATTATTGACAACCTAAAAATGTAGACCTTAGAGCATTGCCATACACGTTTGCGCCGTATCGATTAAACTATTTATATCAAAGTTATTAAAGTATGTAATTAATAAATACAATTTTTATTTTTTTAAGTTATATAATGTATAGATAAAAAACCTTTATAAAACCAATAAAAACTTTTCCACTACTACATAAAAAACCACGTACCTATATATTCTAACAATAAAAAATAAACATTTTCTAATAAATTTGAAATCATTTTATATACCTAGTGTATTAAGTTTACAACTCGTTAGTAATTTTCTTGTTTCCATATTCCTTCTTTTAGGTCTTTTTTTTTCGTTAAAATAATAATGGCTACATACTAATTGCAGACAAACTTAGACTTATAACGTATTATAACGTAACAATTGCGAAACAGGTTTCGTTAGATATCAAAATATTGTATAATTGCGGGCATCAAGTTAATAAAAACCATGCTAGTTGCGGAAACAAATACTTCCCTTCGCCACTTTTTCGGGACTTAAGATGAGTTATCTACAAAAAAAAATTTTTAGGTGAAGTTGAAAATATTTACATCTTACAAAAGAGCAGTCTTCATTCTTAAATTATTTTTTATTAATAAATAAAGTATAATATTGTCATCATGGATGGTGAATATTTTTTTATAAATAAATTGTCATAGATTTTGTGACAATTTTTTTTTTTGAAACACCCTGTATAAATATTAATTTCATCACTTAAATTTTGTAACATTTTGTTATTAATGAATGGATTCTTTATGAGTTTGTTTTTTTTTTTTTTGCTTATTTTAAATATCATAAAAATTATTATTGTATATTTCTCCGCAATTCATATGTCATCTTTTTAGATTTCAATCGTTTCATCCGTAACTCATATAGTTTATTTTAATCTGTCCAGAATTTGGAAACATCAGTAATAATAATATTATGATCGAGTTTATAATTGATATGCTTAAATCACTTAAATCAATTTATTTTAAGTGAAACTAGGAAATTTTCTCCAGACATTTCCTACTCGACTAATGTGACTATTCAACGGAGTAGGACAATTTTTTAGTAAGATATTTCTTCCCTTTCAGCAACTGCAATATATATATTTTTAAAGCATTTAAGTATGTTATTATTATTTATTAATTTTTTATAGTATAATAAAATAAATTTCCAAATGTTAAAAACTACCTATACGTTTTTTAGTATTAATTGCTCATCTCGTAAGTACAATACAAATGAATAAATAATGATATATGATAAATATATATTTACAGGATAATATATATATGTATAAAAATATACAAATAATAAATATACCAATATACGTATACTTAACTGAATAACTAATATTGAGTACGAACTACTGAGTAACGGTCTGTAGCTTTAGGTGTATTTGTATTTTTTGTACACATAATAAATTGCATTAAGTACGCTCTTGCATATATTACACATTACACTTTATAAAAATACCAACAATCTTAACTGTTATCTCAAAACCCAAAATTTAAAATAATGTGTGTTTTTATAATGTACGTTTGTGGCATATTAATTATAGAATACCCAATAGTACATACTAATGTAAATATCAATTTATATTGTGTAAACTACTTATAATTCAAATATTATTACGAAAATCATTTTTTTCTTTCAGATAGGTATATGTGTTTAATAAATGTATAATATATAGGATATATATTATATACCTACTGAGGACTATAAGGTTTATCTTATTTACTAAATTCAGAGTTTATTTAAATTACAATAAATATAATTTTTACTCAAATATAGTTAGGTATTTATTTATTGTATTAAATTATGTATTAAATCGAGTTGTTTTAATTATGTATTATGTTAAACTTCTCGTATGCACATATAGAATAGTTTTATCATTTATGGTCTAGTAATATGATAGCCTGGATAGATATTGAAAAAATAATCACTTGTGTACTCGTATTGCAACCACTTATTTTAAGTAATTTATATCTTTTTGAATTTTAGGCAATCTATGGTGTTTTATACAGTTAAAAAAAATTGTTCTTAATAAAATATTTTGAAAATTAAATATAATATTCCACATAACCCATGAGTTGTTTTTGAAGTTAAAATATATCAACATGATCAATAATTTTTTAAATAAAACATATTTTTATTTTTATTTGTACCTATACTACAATAAATAGAAAATTGAAAATAGTTAATGTTGTTTATGACTTAGGTATGACTAGAGAATGAATTTTTAATTTGTATGTAATTTTATATATTTTATTCCTTTTCATAGTTTATTTTTACTTTTGTAAAAAATCTTTAATAATCATAATAATTTAAATTTAAAATAATTGTAAAATGTTATTTTACATACATCTATATTTGTATTTATATATATATTTACTTAATCTTTCATCTGTACTTATTTAATTTTTAAAAAGAAACGTTAAAATGTATTTATTAATAAATAAACATAGTATGTTTCATATTTATATAAACTTACCTCTTTTCTACCGATTGGCTATTAAAATAAAACAATACAAATATTATTATTATATATATTATTTTTTATTTTATATTTTATATTTGATCCTTATATTCATAATTTTTAATGCATATTTATGTGGTATATTTCAATACTTTTTGTGCATATAAATCTGTGCATTAAATATAACGTATTGACTAACAAGTAACAGTTAAATAAAATGTGTTTGTAGTTATAAATAACAAAATATAAATTTTAATACATAATCATATTACAAAATGCTAACTGGTTTTTCGTTTTAAAAACTCATAATTACAATAATTTTTATTTGTGAAGTATTAATAAAAGAAAGCTGTTCATCTTACAAAGTAATACAATTTAAGGTGAGTCAAACTTAAATCAACTAATTAAAAATACAAATATATTTTATTTCTTTTTTATAATTTAAATAACAAATTTGAAAACTACAAAAAAATAGTCGATGAAATGCTTTTGTGTAGAGCGAATTTTTTTTTGAGGGGGGGGGCTGATTATACAATTTTTTTTCATTTACAAAATATACAATTTTGATAATAAGATGGTTCTTTTTTTTTTTTATAATGTATAGCATATATCGGTCATATTACTATAATGTCTATAGTAATTATTAGTAGTACTGCGTACCTATAATACTGCAGGTTAGCGGTTAGGTACTAGGATATTAAACGATGGTTACAATAATATATTAATATGTTGATAGTATAATAAATTACCTAATACATAATTACTAATTAGTGTTTATCAACTCGTTTATTTGATCCTGCAGTTCTAGTAGTTGCAGTTTTAGTAGTTCTACATATAGTTTTAATAATAAACAATTCATATTAATTAATTTTTTAAGTATTTACTTTAAAATGTTCAAAACAATTATTTCTTGTAACGTTGTAACTAAATTTGATTCAAAATAAACTTACCAAAATTTAGATAAAATTAAAGTATTTAATAATGATAAATTATATTATTTTATACTCCTGGTGGTACATTTTATTTCAAATATAATAAATAACATAATTAAATAAAGAATAAATTTAGCATATTATTTATGATTATATTACATAATATACCTAAACGATAATATACTAAATCGTTATTTTAATTTATAACAAATTAACAACCATATAATATTACAAAATTAATTGTTCCTAATTTATATATAACTTTTTATAATTTTTATAACAGTCAATGTTGCCCAATATTACATTTTATATCAAATATAATTTAATTTAATTAGATGGCGGGTGATAAATGCTTACAACCAGAACTTAATTTAGTATTCGGTAGTGAGCATGGTAATGGTAAATGTGGTGTGTGCGGTCGTTTAACATTTTGAAGGCATGGGTTGACACCAGTTGATGTCATACTAGACAATTTTAGTAGTTCTTTGTGTTTCGAACGGCATAAGTTAATATCCGATGACGGCGGTATAGGATACGAGGTAGGTGTTGGAATTAAATTTGGTACTCGTTCAGGAAATGACTTTATATTTGATAACGGTGTAATAATGGGATTTGAGATTAGACTAGATAAAGATGGTTTTGAATCGGGTTTATAACTAGGAAATTGACTTAAAATATCTGACATTGATGGTATACAAAGAACAGGTGATGATGAAGTAGTATTTAATGTAGAACCAAAATATGAGATTGGTAATGATGAACATGGAACGAGGGACGTTTTTGAAGCATTGGAAGAGGTCATAAGCTTGATTAAAATATTTGTGAGATCCTGATTATTATTAATTGATAAATTTTGATTTGTGTCGGCGGGACCAGGAGCTGAATCAAATGTATTATTTGACGATGTATTGAATACATTAGAATTTGACTCGGATAGTGGTCTATTAAAAGTAGACGTTGGTATTGGACTAGGGGTAGAAGTGGTATTTAATTTAGCCTGGATAAGTGGAATTAATGACGACAATGGAGTTAAAGAAGAATTTTGATTAGATAACAAATTTTTAATAACTAATTTCATAAATTCTGGATTAAAACCAGAAGATATGCCTGAAACAGGTAGAGGTGTCAAAGACGTCATTATTTGTTGAAGAGGAGTAATCGAACTATTTGATTGATTATGTAAGGCATTTGATAAACAAGGAATTGTCGAATCAGACGATGAACAAGCAGGTGAAATAGTATGTGGCTTTATATTTGGAACAGATACAGGAGTTACGTTTGGCGCGTGTATATCATAAGTTTTAGTTGGTATTAAAGGAGAAGATGAAACCGTTTGTGCTTGATTGGACTGTAATAATTTCAGTAAAAGATTTATAAGGACTGGATTATAACCAAAAATTAAAGATGGAGTTTCAACTTCAGTTACTACTGGTATTGAAACTGGCACATTACTTGCAGCTGGAAATTCTTCTGGTGCGGTTTCTGGTCCATGCTCTGGAAATGACGCTGGAGTTAGTGTGGGGGATTTCTCAGGAGCTGGTACTGGAAGTACTTCATGAAATTGATGGTTAGGTGGCGAGAATGAACCATGTGGTATACGTGGTAATATACTCAATGAAGGCGTAACATGGTGTGATATAACACATGGTTTTGTACCTGGAACCACGATTTTATTTAACGTTGGCGTTAATAGATGACAAGGTGGTGAGAAAGGCATCGGTTTAGAAGTAGATGGAGGTGAAGGCGACGATACTAAAGACGACATATTGAGCAAAAAATTTATGATGTCAGTATTAGTAACAGAAGGCGGTGTTGATGCTGAATTTGACAACTGTGGAGTCGGAACGGTGCTAAAAATGGACTGGGCTGGACCACATGACGGATTTGGTAAAATGCTTGAAGAACTTGAGGAGGAGTCTGATGCACATGGTGAAGATGTTGTTTGTGGCTTTGAAACAAAAGCGGGCAATTGTGCTGCATTCGATGTAGATGAAGAGGGTAAGATTGATTTATCAGAAGTTGGTGCTTTACCTGCCTGTAAAGTAGAATATGCTGGAGACGACAAAAGTTGAATTATAGAATTTAAAATGTCCGTATTATTAGAAGGTGCTGATGGCGTAGGTGGTAATAATGATTTTGATCCTGGTGAAGACATATCTGGAGAAAGGGTTGGCGTAGAAGAAATAGCTGTACCATTTTCACGAACACTCGGTGAACAAGAGCTCGGGCTACCCGAAGAACCACAAGGAGGAGATATTGAATGCGGCTTCGAATCCGGTGTGAGATTTAGTATAGGAGTAGAATCAGATGTCGATGGCAAACATGCATGAGATGAACCATGTTTATGACTTCGCAATGTACACGAAAATACACCATCCTAATTCACACCAAATAAAATGTTTCATTAAAATGTAATGTAATTTTTTATTTAAAAAATAAAAATAGTAATAATATTCATTACCTTAGCAACCTGCAACGTCAGAACTGCTATGATACAGATCTTTAAGCCCGCCATAATATTATTTAAGTCATGTACTGCTATTCTGTAGCACAAAGACTGTTACTAGAAATTGTATTTCTTAGGGTTTATATAACATTAAATATCGATAAAATAAATGTTATCTAAGCACGTTATTACAACATCAAACAGATATCCGGTAAACATAATATTTTATCAAGGTGTCAAGTATAATTGTGGAATAACTCAAAATATACATATTTATGCAATACTACAGTAGTTGAGATTACACCAAGGATACAACAGATAATCAAATAATCAAATCTCATATTAATGAATAACGATTATAATGATTGCGTTTATTTTTTTATTCATGATAAGCCATAGGTAAGAATATAATAAAGAATCGGGAAACGCAAATATATTGTGGTTGTCACTGTATCTTCTCATTGAGTAGATCGCTGTTATGGGTGTGTTAAATTTGAATTCAATAATATGATTAATCATTGCAAACAAAATACGATTGAGCGTAGACGGTCTAATAGCCTATATTTCTAAAGATATTTTATTATATAATTATGTTTATATTGATATTACAGTAGTAGTACAGTAGTTTTCACTAATTTTTACCAAAAAAAAAAAAAAAAAAATCACACATAATTATTATTATTATTGTTATTATTATTTTGAAATAATAACTAATAATATATAATCATAATAATTGCTGTTATTATCCGAAGATCAAAACTTATAAGTCAATATACGGTGTACATTAGAACGGTATAAATAGGTTAGTGGTATTAAATAAAGCTTAAAATTAATCTTAATATTTTGAAAATGTCATTGCGTATAGTAAATAATGATATTCTCAGTGGCAGAAGTTTCAACTGCTTAAATAATAATATATTATAATAAAATTATAAATTATATTTACCTAACATATTTTTTAAATTACAACAAAATAACTAAAAACATTTTTTTTTTAATACAAAAATTTAAATATCTATAAAAAAATATTTTGGATATGCATTTTCAATATTTTTAGGTTTTTGAATAAATATTTATTAAGATACTTCATGTTTAATTTTATTTTATTTACTAGTTAAAAAATTTATGAATATTTTAGTAAAATATAATTTTAAAATTTTCGTTATTTTGTTATACTTGAACTTCAAGCACTAATAAAAATAAACTAAATTATTTATAATAAGTAATTACTCTTAGCATAAAATGAGCGAAAATGCTATACATCATTTCTTGAATATTGAAGCATTTTACTACTTCTGAAGATGTTGTCAGTATAAAGAAAACATACACATATACACACACGATTTTAAAAACATTACCTACATTTATTGCTCCATTCAGGGCCCAACATTTAACACGAAAATTCACCATTTTCTCAGCCATAATAAATGTATACTATTCACTATTCAGTATAAGTCCTTACATTATTAAATTTGAACGAACACCCTTAAATATGATATTTTAAGATTTATTCGAAAAAACAATACTAAAAAAATTGGATTTTCGAAATAATTTGTACTCACATATACTATTTGATACATAAATATTTTGTAAATATAGAGAAATATAATCTACGTGAAATAGTTTTTAATATTAAATAACGTGATGTAGAATGTTTTGTAAGTTTATAGCCACTACAGCTTGACGTTTAATTATGACTGTTAGTAAACGTTGACAACAAAATGCACGAACCTACCTAAACCACAGTCGATTATGTAATATTTTTGCAGAGATAGAGTTACTGCGATGCAATTGACATTTATTACAACATAATAGTGTTCTGTAGACGTGAAATGTAGTGTATAATAATAATATATTATACAGAGACTATAATAGCAGTACACTAAGCATAAGCTATAAAATAATAATATTTCACTGTTAATTACGATCTATGGTCTATCACGGAGAGCGTTTGTAATCAATACAAATCGGGTGCTTTTGCTAACAGTGACAATTAGTAGTCGTACATCATATTAATAGGTAGTATAGCTAGATTTAATATTACTATTTTGCCTCGCAAACCGTAATACATTATTTTAACAGCTTTATGCGGGATTTCAAAGTAATTGCATTATTAACATGACCATAATTTATTATTATATATTATATTACATCTATTATAATACCCCATAGAAGATGGTTTCTACTAAATAATAATATAATCAGTCCTTAATTAGGTACCTAAAATTTAAAAAAAATTATATAAACCAATAAAACACATAAAAATGTGTTACACTATACTTTATCGCTTTATCTAGGTATTCATTTTGTTATTATAACACTTTTATAATTAATAATCGTAAGAATTTATTGATTTCAGTATCGAAGACGTAAGGACTAAGGAGGGACGCCCTGAACCCTAAATCAATATTATAATATTTTTACACATCAATGATCAGTATAATATCATATCATATATTTAAAACATATTAACTAATTGTATTTATTAAATCAAAGAAAATATATTTTCTTATTTACATTATGTAATATTATCAATCATTGAAAATTAATGCGCACCACCTAGAACTCAATTCAAACATGTCGATAATTTATATTATTTGCTAAAAAAATTCTTTATTTGCATACCTTTGTCAACAAATATTAATGATCTCTAACATGTATCCATAACAATGTATCACGGGTAATGGTCAATATAAATATTTAATAATATACAGATAGTTAATAAAAATATCATATACTTAAATAATACCTAATATAATAATAATACCTCACATATAAAATAGTTGAAAATATTCAATTACCAAGTACTTCACCAAGTTTTTAGATTGTTATTAGATGTGGTAATTAATGATTAATCAAATCTTTTATTTAAATAATATTATTGCATTTTGTGAATACAAGAGCATTCTGAACGCGAACCACACAGTTACGATTAAATAGCTATTTTGTTAGAAGCTTATTGCTCAAATCTCGGAGTACAATAATATATAGATACCATATAATATTATATGATGACAGGACATGCCGTACCAAATTTAACATATACCTAATTTTACAATTTAAAAATAAATTACTACTATTGACAATTGTACAGTATAGTGTATACTGTCTTCATTATTTATTAGAGATTATAATTTTTTTTTAAATTAAATAAATTAAAAACTATATAGTTGAAATAACTATATAATAATACGATTAATCGTATTTTTACCGGCATAATACAATTGTATTTTTTTTTCAACTATTATAGTTTATAAGTTTATAACAATTGCCCTATACATAAATATATAAATTACAATGAATATGGGTGCAACTACGAACGGAATTGATATAACCATTTAGTTTTTCCCGTGTGAAACATTCGTTGAAACGAGTATAATATTATAATATATAATAGCCGATAAAATATTTTTATAACTCGACAAAAATTCTGCTTTGTATACATTTCTCCGTTATCACAAAACGATCGCATAATATCGTATAGCAACCGTTTAATTATAAGTTATCACTCATTTAGAATTGGGCACAAGAAAATCGGAAAATCGAAGTAATGTGGACCAATCAAACGGTATGTGCACGTGTGGTAAACGCGACGAGCGGCGTACCTACTATACATATATAATATATATATATATATGCCGATAGCGAATTCGTATTATAGCTATATGTGATTAAATAATATATCATAATAGCATAATATCGTATTAAATGACCGAATTCATTTGATTCCGTCTCATTATCTGAGAGTCGGTTGTCGAGTGAACTTGATACGATAGCCGATATGTGTGTACCAGTGTAATATATCATTGTGAAATTAATACGCTTCGTTGAATTTCATATAACGTTAAGTCATAAAAACAAATTTCAATTTCCGATTTCGTGCGTTTTAATCACACCACGCTCTGTCTGTTAACACGAAATCTGGTCGAATATTAAATTATTTCCAACTTCCTCGTTTATTTGATTAAATTCGTTTCATATCATTTTATCTCGTACATTTTTAAGTGACCGAAACACAAACAATTTTAATAATTAATCGTTTTATAACGGTTGAGATGTAATATTTCATTGATAAAAAAAAAACAATAACATTAAATAATAATTATAGTGCAGATATTAAAATTCTTAAAACGGTTACGTAATTTCTTCATTATTTTAGACCTTACATAGATGCGAACTGGACACAGATCGGCACAGGGAGATTCGAAAATCTAGCGGCCCAAGTATATAGACAAATTTGTAACAACATCTAATTTGTAAAGTAACCTTAGTTCTATAGAATTTATAAAAGCAATGATAACAAAATTTAACTTATCTCCATATTGAACGTATTATTGACAATTAATAGAAATCAGGAGAGGATTTGAGAACAAAAGCTCTTCAATAGTTTAGCATCCTTTTAAAAGATTATGCCACTATAGTAGCAGCACTTACATTTTATAATGAGAAAAAATTTGATTAATTTATATAATTAAAATACTATTTTTTATTTATTTTTATCTACTTATTTAATTGATTTAATAATTTTAATATTAATGGGGAAATTCGCTTCACATATTCTATTATTTCTTGAAAGTCTACTTTCCCCAACAGTACTTTCTAAACACTCATTAACATAAATGCTTAAGCAAGGCCTCGACGTGTAAAAATGCACACCCTGCGAGCTTTATCTAGGACAAGCCATGAATTGACAACATTTATTAATATGGCTAAAAGTTGAAAACTACTTTGAGTTAGAAATGTATAAAAATATTTTTTTCTGAAATCTAAAATAATACGAAATTATTCATAAGTTCTTCCACCTTTGACAAAAAGAAAGTTAAGCGGAAAGTTGCATTAGTTTTTTATGAGCGCTTAAAATTCAAATTTTTACACTAGATATTTACATGTAAATCAACGATTGTTCATCAAATGATTTTCGTTGCAATTAAAAAACGATTTTTTATAATACAAGGCTCCTCATAAGTGGTTATAATATTAGTTAAAAAACATTTAGTATAAATAAGCACAATTTTTTATAATTATTTAAACTTCAAATATTGATAAAATCATGAAATTTGCATATTATTTTGCAGTTAAAATTAATGAAATATTAATTGTAATAACTAAGGATTACAAATTTAAAAAAATTGTTTCTCGTGAGAAGTTCATTCACGGCTACCAAAAAATCTAAAAAAAAATAAATAAAAATAGTTATTTTTAATAGATATTTTAAGTTAGAATTTGGACGAAATTAGATATTTAATCGAAAAATAAAAATATTTTAGTTTTTTGATGTAATTTAAAAATATTATTGAAGCCTCATGGTACATGCGAAACATTCAACTCCACAACGACACTGGAATACCATACCTAACCACATGGATCAATGAACAATTCAAAAAATGCCATTCGGAACTTAACACAACAGAACTTCAAAATATTGGGAAAAAAACCACAGAAGCGCAGACTAAAGCCACGTCTTCCACAAGATGTCTTGTTACCTCCAGAATCATCATCTTCATTCTTCAGCATCGATATCATCAATATTGATCTAATAAAACAACTCATAATCTAAAAACATTTTTCTAAATTAATGCAATTTATAAATTATCTTATTACTCTATTATGCCTACCTAGTTATGTAATTTATTGAATAATATTAAAAAAAAATTTCTATTCGTTGGTACCTACTTAAAACTTTTAAATCATAATATAATTATATTATCATATTTTATAAACAAAAAACATTTTTAAATGCAAGATTTTCGTCAAAAATGAATTCAACATACTGTGTAACTAATATCAATATAAGTTATTTTAGTATATTATTTTAATATTTTATATACTTACATAGACATAGAAGTATAGGCTATCTGACCGGTTTCAGGTGTGTGGCTCCCTGATATAAACGTCTGGCTACATATATGCATAAATGCCTCTAACTTTGCATTTCCAATTGATGAACACAATCTACTTTTAATAATTTTTAATTTACTTTACATTAAATATTTACTTTGTTTTTCAACAGCTGAAATTTTCACGCGCACTCATACACCATGGTTTGGAACATTTTTGAGATTATCATCAACGCTCGATGAACGTATAATAAATAAATAAACATATTTGTCAACTTGTCAGTAGGTACGTGATATACGTATATTTACTATAATGTAACAATTAAACATATTAATTATAGTGTAATATGATGATATTAAGCCTTCCAGAATTCCAACATCTCAGAAACAACGCATACTATTATAATTTTCACCGGCCTATAGGAAGATAAATCTCTCCAACTCCCCTAGCCAGTCCGCCACCGCCTTAAAATATGACTCTATAGTCAATATGTTATATATATATTATGTAGAAACATGTTATAAATAGTTGACAAAATAAATCGCGACATATGGCACGCGGCAAGTAATTACAACACGTAAATTAAAATAGTGTATAAAATATATATAAAATATGTATAATACGTATAATAATAAGTAATAACACTTTATCAAAGTATTATCATCGGATGTAGAACGTTCAGTTATCTAAAATTATTCGTATATTTTGTTTTATGTGAATATGATTATTACAACTATATTACAAGGTAAGTATTCGCTGCATGGCCACAAAACAACCAACGGGTTTGTTATAATCTGACGATAATAATATTGTAATTATCTCCAAGCACGGATAACGCTTTTTGTAAAAAACGAAATATCAAGACTTCTGTATTGTAGGTATGCGTAAACCGGCTGTCCGAATAAAAATAAAACTATTATCGTCATGAGAAATTAATACAAGTATATAATTATAAATAATAGTTATTCAATAATATTATGTCTGTGACAAAATTAACCGGTTCCCCGCGACTGAAGTGCATGCCAAATGCATGTACACGCCATAATAATTATTAAACGGAACAAATTGTTACGGCGAATTATATAATTAATTATATTATATATATATATATATCTCATAAATATTTTTTAATAGGTACCCACATCACATTTTCTGCCCTGGTACAGAACTAAATTCGGGCCCCTCTTAAATAACAATTAATTTTTTCACATAAATATACCTTAAATATTAGTTTTATTTATAGATTTTACAGTAGGTATAATTAAAAAATAAAATATCGACAAATTTATAGGTATCCCTTAAAAATTGAAAACACGTGTAATATTATATACATAGTACCTTAACCTACCATTGATTATAAATACTATATAGTATATATTTGACAAAATTTAGTATAGGTACACTAAAAATATATGTTAAAAATTACAATCTTGAAAAAAAGTTATACAACATTTTTGTTAGGTAAAAATAAAATTGTATGATTGTTATAAGTTTATAACTTATACTATATAATATTTGAATGTATGTATAGTTCTGATAAACTTATAAATTATAATACTTAATACACATTATCACTTAGATTCTAATTTTTTTATCAGTTATTGTATAAGTATAAATGTTATTTGTATTTCAGATTATTATTTTGTTCATACCATAGTCATTAATAGACTTGTTATTATGAAATCCGTATAGACAATAGTCAATACCAGTAATACCACTACTTTTAGAGTGACAGACTACTGAGTACTGACAGTGTAGAACCATAGGAATATTAATAAATTAATAAATGTATTAATACGTCTATGATGGTTTAGTAGAACTGTACGTTTACACAAAATAAATATATGATAATAATATCACGATATAATATGTAAATAAAAACCAACTTATGATTAGACTAAATATTCTTCCATAAGTATTACACTACTAAATTATTACGAAAAAAATATCACGTGTATACATTTTATAAATAAACCAACTTTGGTTACTATTTCGGGAAAGAGGGAGAAAATTTCATAGGCGATCGATTGTTTTCAAATTATTAATATTAGTGTGATCAAGGTGAATATACGTATATATAATATATATCCACCTTGGGTGTGATATCATAATATTTAAGATGTAATCATAAGCTATAGATATATAATTTTCGAGTTGATTAAAAAAATCCTAAAATAATATTTGGATTTTGAAAAAATTTTAAATATTTTAAAAAATTTTCTAAAATATTTTGAAGTAATTATTTGCACGAACGCCGGGCCACTCGAAGTTGTAAGCACCTAATTTGAAGCACCTAACCTCCTGACCCCTCCCCCTTTTGGGGCACTGGGTACCTATACTCATCATTAGTATATCTATTTAGTATATTAACCGTTCAATTGACTATTAAGTCACTTTTACCGACAATTATCGGGAAACGCACTAGTGGCCAATAATATTTTACGGCGTGGATGGCGTGACATGTAAATACTTACCATGGTTAGTACCAAATAATGACCAAGTACATTATATTAGTCTAACGTTAAGTTACTACGTTATTGAAATCCAAAAAATCACAATACAGACGTTTCAAACTATTATTTTTAGTTTTGAATTAACTACTTGTTCTAATTTACTGCAAGGTTCTTCGGTTCTTGTGACGCAATTTTATTCAAGTTTTTTTTAATATGAGATATTTTTAATCGTGAGCTCTAAATAATTGATAAAATAATAACCATTTACTCGAAAACAGAATAGGTATGTATATTTTAAAAGCTAAATTCCAATTACCTAATGGTAATTAGAATATGGTGTAATATTTTTTATTTAAATTTAAAAGTCAACTTAATATAATAAAAATGATTTGGTATTATCGATTCTATACTAAATAAATTTTCCATAAAAGCTATCTACCAAAAATCACCTCTCACTTTCTGGAGATCGGTGATTGCATTTTCGGTGATTTTTATGTTGATTATAGGTCATTATCCTCGCTGAAAACTAAAATACTAAATATCTATTTTGAACTTAAAGTGAATCTTACGTGAAATCTTCAAGATCGTGCTTTTAAAATAGAATAGAAATTAAATTTTATTTTTATATATTTTACTATTTTAGAATCTGAGACAGAGTGGAGTGATAATTGTAATTGTTTTATAATGGTGTGTTATTTTTCGTATCTGACATCATATTAACATAAACTACGTGTATAAATACTTTAATATTAAACATTGAAGGTGATTTCTGTTCAAACATTGGATATAATTGATAATTTGGGGGCAAAGAGATCGAAAGTAATCTCTAGTACTTTTCAAAATAATTGAAACCAATATTAAAGAAAACAAACAATTTTTACGTAAAAATTATTTGTGACAAAAACAATTTTGTTATTTTTTGTAACTCAAAAATGAATAACTGTAGCACTTAAAATATTCAACAAATATTTAAATAAGCTTTTTCTTATCTTGATAAAATTTTCAAAATACTTTTGTCCTTTTTTTTAGCTATTTGATATTTTTTACTTTTTTAAGGTAAATATTTTTAGTTTCTTATACATTTTGGTAACATTAGTTTGCTTAGTTAAAAATATTTAAAAGTGAATACAATGATCCTCATAATTTTAAATATAGAGGAATTTTTATTCAAAAACAAATACTTAATCATACATAAATTGAAAAAAAAAATTAACATTTCCATAACATCATTAGTCATCACATATCAATATTAATAGCACTAAAAGACACTAGAAAATGTGAAATTGGCATATTTACTTACAAACCGATGACCAAAATAAACTATATAGTAAAAAATGTTCCAACAACGTAAAAATAAACAAAAATAAATAAACATCTACCATTATATTTTCTGATTAAAATTATACTAAAAAGAATATAGACAATAGTTCACTAAAGTCTAAAATGTAATTATGTGTAATTATATGTGTCAACTATAAGAGCACAGTAATAACTAATAAAATTATAAGTAAATTAGTACATATTTAAATTATATACCTAATAAAATAGTTTTCTACTACTTTTACATACATAAATATTACACTTATGATCATAATTTCGAGGCATTATTACATAAACTTTAGATATATTTTCTATTTATAAACACCGATGTTCTTCTATTTTTTGAATCATGGTATAATAATTAAGTTATAGTGTATTCAGATATCATTAGATAAAGAAAAAAATGTATTCCTTATTTATTTGCACTCCAAGACATTCAAAACTCTATATGTTACATTTTACATTATAAATAATAAACAATCTACCTATTATTCACCAGATAGATATAAAATATTGGGTATATGCTTTTATTCCACAATAAATCATTCTGATTTTCATTAAATTTTTTTTAGTCATTCTGTTGATACATAACGAAAAAATTGTTTTTAATGTTGATTTTTAATTAAAAAATATAAAGACAAATACATCTATTTACAAGTTCTTAAACTGCTAATTTAAACGAAAATCGGGCGTAGTCTGGCGTACACGTAAGACTTTATTATAATTTATAGTTATTTATACATTATTTTTCTGGTTGTTTACAAGGTCTTTAAAATTTATACTGAAGCTGTTACATAAAATTGTACAATATTTTTAAATCATTTTTTCATTGTTTATTTTAAATTATTATGTAGATAATAAACTAATAACTAATTATAATCAAAAAATAATATTGAGTCAAATAATATAGATTTTTATATTTTTAAATCGTTATTGCAAGTGAATACCTACTTAATACTTAATACTTATCACTTTTTTTTTATGTGTGTTATATAATTCGAAATCAATATGAGTAAAATGATTGAAATAATTTGAAAAAATGATTGAAATAATTTACATGATATTACATATTATATAAACTTTTTTGTCATATGTATAACCAGTGCTTTAATGGGAAAACGTTTAAAAGAAATGCAAAAATCTAAAAAAAATTTAATACCTAAATTAAAATAAACATAAAAATGTTTTTTTTATTAAAATATAATAAAAATGTATACGTATATAAAAAACTATTTAAAAGGAGGGACCTCGTTCTTTCACACTCTGCATAACTGCCAATTAGAGAGATGTCAAAATAGTGTACAGCCCAATAACAAATTATAATTGCTAGTAAATCTAAAAGTTTAAAAAAAAATAGCACCATAATTACGAGACTATTATGGGTAAATAAGTTGAGTATAGGTAAAATAAGTAGTGATGCACACTATAAACTGAAAACTTCAAGGTTTTAATTCGATGTAATTTATTCATACCTAACAACCGTAAGTTATTGATAACAATTTTTATTTTCAAACAATATTTTTATATTTTTATTTGAGCTAGTAAATTATCAAATAGTAATAAAAAGAAAAATGTTAATGAAAAGATGGTAAAAAAAAATATTTTTGCCATTTCGTAGGAGATTCGTGGAAAATGACGATTTAATGTAAGTAATATAGATAAAAGATGAAAAAATAGTTGTGTATTGTAAATTTTTGAATGCTTCAAAACATGCAGTGGTAATTTTGTTTCGTTATTTTAAGTAATCTATATTTTGAGTAAACGAAATTAAAAACGACGTTAATTCTGCCATACATATACCTAGTATAAAAGAAAATATTTAGGTATAGAAATGTGTTGTAATCTTAAATGGAATGACCACATAAAATGTGTAACAAATAAATTAAGAAAAATAATGTATGTATTTAAAAATTTAACAGATGTCTTAGAATTTAAGAAAATTAGAGTAGTGTATCAAGCATTAATAGAATCCATAATTAATTATGGTATTTTTATATGAAGAGGTACATCTGAAACAACTATTGATCAATTAAAAAAAATACAAAATAAAATACTAAAAATTATTCTAAAAAAGACTCGAGTTACCACACAAAATGCTTATAATAAAATTATATGAATGTACTACCAGTAAAAATAATATTTTATAAAGCTTCAGTAATTTATATAATTAAAAATAACCTTAAAACTTAAATAACTCTTAAAACTGAACATGAACATAATCTTCGACAAATATCTAATATCAAAGTAATAACTATGTACAAAAAATTAACACAATCCACATACTTATATATCGGTCCAAAAATTTACAATATATAACCGTTAGAAATTAAACAAAACAACTCTTTCAAGATTCTTAAAAAAAAAAATTACACTTTGATTACTACAATAACAAAATATAGACGACCGACTCACAATAAATGTATAGGATTATTGTATTATTTTCTTATATTAGTTAATTTATTTTAGTAATTATTGATAAATTTAGTATTATAAATATTTATTATTTAACTAAACAATTTTTTACACAATACTACATTATAATATTATATTATATAAACAAAGAAAAAAATATATACTTATTTATACTGATATTTTAATTATGTGAACATTTTTATTGCAAATTGTAATCTTTTAATTTTATATTTAGTAATTATTGAATTTAAATTTTAAATTGTGAACTCGTCGGCCACCACACGAACATGTTCAGTGGGGCCCATTATCTTCTTGAAGAATAAATAAAAATAAAATAAAAATACGACGATAATATTATTATAGATAAACAATAATAATATGTTTTTGATTGCACGCTTTAAATTTTTAAAAAGTAACTTAAATACTGAACTTATTCAGATAAATGCGATTATTGTCAACTGTTTAAGCAAAAATAAAATTATACAATTACAGTAGAAATAATAATATTGTTAATGTAATTATGTTCATGTACGATGTGTTGCATATACAATAGGAAAAATAATAATAATATTACCATTGAGTGTAAAAAAACTACTTATTATATTGTAATAATATACATAAATAGGTACATAATATATACTCAATTATATTATTTACCTTTTACTTTATTAGGATAAATTTATTTAGTTTTAATTTAACAAATGCACATAATTACATTTTAGAAACAGCTGATAAAACTTGTATTATTTTCCTTAAATTTTATTTTTTTTTTAAATTAGGTAAAATGTCATTTAAATTACCATGGAAAATATTGAATCAAAATTTTTTCATACATCATGCGCATACAATTTAATTTAGAGTGAGACAGCAACCAATAGATCTAGATTATTTAAATACATATTAAAAGTACAACTGTAAAAGTTTGAAGTTGGATTACCAAAGCATAATATATGCCATATGCGATAGAAAACCTTGTATAATAAGTTGCATCTCATTCTGTGACATTGTTACATTATACATAATAAGTATTTTAATAATATGTTATCGACTACATACATTTATACAGTGGCGGCTTTGGGGGTGAGGCAAGTGATGCGCCGCCTCACCTAAAATTTTGTAGCAAATAATACGCTAAAAGTATATTTCTTGACAATAACATTTCGCTAATAATTTTTAACATTTTTATGATTTTATTTGAAAAAAATTCTTCTTTACGAATTTTAATAATATGAATTATCATTTATTTTATTATAGTATAATATTATTTCGTGTTTATTACCAAAAAATAGCAATAAACCGATAAGAAATGCACGAAATAATAATTACGTAAGCAAATGCTCATATTTCAGCCGGCGGAAATATTCCGATGACGTCAGAGAGGCGATGTTGAACGTCGCCTCAGAATTGTAACTTGTGTACATTAATTACACACACATGCGAATGTACGCGAATGCGCGCGACTGAAAAGCTGAATAGCGCATGCGCAATGATCTTAGTGAGGCGACTTTTTCATCGCCTCTGATACTAAAAATAGATGGTTAGCCCGCAATCATGTCTGCGGCACATTCAACAATAACATAATATAGATATTATTGCATAATCATAAACCGATAAACCGTTATTATTGTCACAGCGCCTAATGAAACCAATTTCATTATTAGTTTATTAGTTTATATCTCGATCGTGTCGTTGGCAGTCGTCGCTCGTGTCGTGCTTTTTTGTTTAAATTCGTTTAAATTTTACTTGTGTTGTCAACTTGTGCTTTTCATTTAACATTTAACATTATGAATATGAATCCAGTGACAGACGAAGTTGTTATATTATTAGAGACGCCATTTCGACGTTGGAAGTCTAATAATAAAAATGATTTAATAAAGGTAGGTATGCCTATGCCGGCTTTGTCAGTTTTGACTCCTGACAAAAAATTAAGCAAGGTATTCTGTAGATCATTTAATTTAAATTTTTATAAACAACACTCATGGTTATGTGGAAGTCATTATTTACAAAAATTGTTTTGTTGGCCGTGTTTGTTATTGGGTAAAATTCAGTCTGTTTGGAATACTATTGGTTATTGTGATTTAAAAAAATTATCTAGGAGTATTCAAATACATCAATCATCAAAAGAACATATTCATAACCATTTAGGATTAAAACATTTAGAAAAAAATAGTTTTACTATAGTAGATATTGTTAATGAGCATGGTAATTTGTTTAAAAAAAATTATAATGAAAATGTGAGATTGAATCGTTTATTTATGGTGCACTTAATTGATTTGGTTATATTTTTGGGAAAACAAGAGCTAGCATTTCGTGGTCATGATGAGAGCAGTGATTCATTAAACAAAGGGAATTTTAAAGTGTTGTTTGATATGCATATTGTTAGGTGTTCTCAAGAAATACAAAATCATTATAAAAGTATAAAAAACACATTTTCAGGTTTGTCCAAGTACATACAAAATGATTTAATTTCATGTATTTCTGATTTTATAATAAATCAAATTAAAAATGAAATTAGGCAATGTAAATTTTATTCAATTCAAATTGATGATACTACAGATATCAGTCAAAAAACACAGTGTTCAATTGTAATTAGATATGTTACAGATAAATCTGAATTAGTTGAACGTTTTTTGGGTTTTCATAATGTTAGTGAAGATCGCACGAATCAAGGTTTATTTAATTTGGTTTATTCTGTTTTACATGAGTTTGATGTGGAAAATAAATTAGTTGGCCAATGTTATGATTGAGCATGTGTAATGTCAGGTCATTTAACAGGTTTACAGGCTAGAGTTAAAGAACTTGCTCCTAATGCTTTATTTACACACTGTTTAGCTCATAGATTAAATTTAGTATTGCAACATGGTTGTAGTATAAATGCTAAATGTCGTATATTTTTTGCTAATATAACTGGTATGGCTGCTTATTTTCACAATTCCACCTCACGTACTAATGTTGTAGATAATATTGTAGGTAAACGAATTCCTCAATTCGTTCAAACTAGATGGTCTTCACGTTCAAAAATTTTACATACAGTAGTTAATGAGTGGTCAGGGTTTATAAATGTTTTTGATTCTATAAGCAATGATCCAAAATCTTCATCTGAATCTATTTGTGGTGCTATAGGTCATTTAAAAAATTTAAAAACTTTTGAATTTGCTTTTTTAGCACTCATATTTAGTAATATATTTATATATACTGACAATTTATTTTACGTTCTTCAAAATAAGTCATTTGATATAGAATTTTGCTTAAGAAAAATAAATATAACATGTGAGCTTATAAATAAAAAAAGAAATGAGTCTGAATTTTTAAAATTATTTAATCAAGCTATTACTCTTACAAAACCTCCAAAAGCTACAAGAAATGAATCTAACAATCAATCAAATTTTAAAATATTATTTTATGAAATAATTGATAATATTCTAATGCAATTAAATACTAGATTTCAAGACACAAATAAATTACTTTTTTTACAGTTAGCTGATGTAACTAAATTTAAAGAATATTCTTGTAAATTTCCAGAAAATGCTTTAAATAATTTGAAATTAACTTATTCTAATATATTTTGTGATATAATTAAATTAAAAGTTGAATTGGAGGTTTTGTATAGTGATGTAAAATATCAAAATTTATTACATATTTATGACATGGTTAAAATTATTGAACAAGATACATTGAAAGACATTTTACCTGAAGTTTATAAGTTATTTATTCTTATTTTGACCATACCATCAACTAGTGTATCAAATGAAAGAAGTTTCTCTTGCCTCAAAAGAATTAAAACCTATTCTCGAAATAGTATTTCACAAATTCGTTTAAGTTCCCTCGCTATACTATCAATTGAAAAGTCCTTGATCTATCAACTTAAAGAGACAGAATCATTTTATGATAATATTATAAACATATATGCTAATCAAAAAGATAGGAGTATAAATTTAACATACAAAACATAATAGTTTAATATAGTTTTATTTAATTCATAGTTTCAGAACTTTGCATACTTAAAAAGTCTTTTTTAAGACTTGGTTTACTTAAAAAGTCTTTTTTAAGACTTGGTTTACTTAAAAAGTCTTTTTTAAGACTTGGTTTACTTAAAAAGTCTTTTTTCAAGACTAGGTTTACTTAAAAAGTCTTTTTCAAGACTAGGTAGTAGGTAGGTATAATGTATACTTAAAAAAGTCCTTTTCAGGACTACCGAGTTTTAAAATGTTCACTTTATTATATTATTTACTATACGAAACAAGTATATTATTATAGTTATAATTATTTTTATATTTTTAAATTCCATTATTATGAAGTTTAATTTTTGTTATGAAGAGAGGGGGGGTGATACATAAGTCGCCTCACCAAAAAAATACCCCCAAAGCCGCCACTGCATTTATAAATATATGTATGTTATACATGAACTATGTGAACTCATGGCATAAAAAAATATTATAATGACTCACTTATTATAGTCACTTGAGTAGATACATTTACTATTTTCATAAATATTATTTATAAACTTTTAGTTGAGTAATTTATTAATAAATAATAAAGTATTATTTGAAAAATTATTATACTGTAATATTAAGCATTATACAGATTTTATAATATTTTAAAACACACATTAAAATTTAAATTGATCAGTCTCTATATAAATTTTAACTTCACTAAAAAGTATGTTTAAGATTTATTAACTTGTAGTTTATAAACTTTACTGTTCTGCGATTATAATATATTACATGATTTAAAGTACAGTTAATTTATTTATATTATTAAACGGTTATATAAAAATCTTATAGCAAGGTAATACAATAATATAGTACAAGGATTAGCTTAACACATAACTTTAACTGCAAATTAACTTATAATATTAGTACTGTATAAACTATTTGTAACAGTTAATACTTAAATAAAATGATAATTAGAAATTTTTAAATAATAAATTAATATTATATTCTGTGCTTCAAAAGAAATTATTATTCAGAATAAAATCAAAATTAAAATAAAATTACATATACCTATATGTTACGCCGAATTCATGAAATTGCCGATTTCATGAAATCAGTAACGTTGTCGCAGAATATTTGGCTACCAAATTCACGAAATCGGTAAATTTTGTTTGCCGATTTCATGAATTAAGCAGACTTTTTTCTGCCGATTGCATGAATTCGGTAACATATTATTATGACATAATTACAAAAAGTGGATTATAAATAAACAATAATTGCACGCGTGCTGATCGCATTACCACCGCTTTACGCCGTAATCTTTATTACCTATGTTGATACGGTTGAACTTGCCGATCTTATTCCGTACAAAGGTCGTCGAACTTGGTCTCGAAATATCGCGATAAATGATAATCATATTATATCTTGAACACTTCGATTCATCTGGTGCTAATAGTGTGTGAAGTACGAACATTGAACGGTTCTATAAGTGCGCTTACGTTGCGAGATTACCTAATATTTTAATTATTTTATAACAACTATTATAACTATGGACTCTAAATGGACAGCAGAAAGAGATGCAGAAGCTGTTAAAATTTTAACTGATGACAGTTCTATAAATAAAGATAGACGGTATTATCATGTCCGTGAAAAATTTGAATTAATCGAGGTAGCTGGCGTTCGACGAGTGTGACGAAAGCGCGATCAACGCATTATGGCAGTAGTTGAAAATTTCACTAGTATTATTCGTGATATGCATGTGGCCAGTGGACATAAAGGTGAAACAAAAACACACAAGAAAATAAAGGAACACTATTCTAATATTACAATGGCTGCTGTAAAAGCTTACATTGCTAACTGTGAAAGGTGTGCGGAAAAATCAAAAAAAAAATGTACGCGAGGTGTTGTTGTGCGGCCTATTTTATCTTCTTCTTGAAATGAACGCGGTCAAGTCGATCTTGTCGACTTTCAAAGTTTACCGGACGGTGATTTTAAATTTATCCTTCGTTATAAAGAACACTTAACCAAATTTTCAATTTTCCGGCCATTGAAATGCAAAAAGGCTTCGGAAGTGGTCAAAGTATTATTAAACATATTTTTGACGTTTGGTTCCCCTCACGTTCTGCAGTCCGATAATGGTCGCGAATTCATAGCCGGTATTATAATTGAATTAGCATCATTGTGGCCCGACCTAATACTAGTAAATGGTCGGCCACGTTATCCACAAAGCCAAGGATCTGTAGAAAGAGGTAATTGTACGTTGAAGGATTCACTGGTGGCGTGGATGCGAGATAATAAAACTGCGGCGTGGAGTTACGGCATCGCCTTTGTACAATGGGGTGTTAATACGACATATCACTTTATTTTTTTTTTATTTTTTATATACATTTAATATTTATTATTACAATTTGATTTTATCATATTTCCAGCGTTTTATACATTTATTGAATGTTGCCGTGATAAAATTACACCGGTTATAGGATTATTATTAGTGGACTGTATGAATGTATAGAAATAAAATAAATAATGAATTTTGTTGTTATGAAATAGTAAGTAATTTAGATTTATTTAATGCTTTTAATTTTAAGAGCGGAGTCGACACTTTTGCGTTATAATATCTTTCGCGACTGACCATATAATAAAAATCGAAAAACCCGTCGGTATCCCAGACCGGCCAGGCCGATAACAATATCGATATACGGATAACAATAAACCGATATAATATAATACACATAATGATAACATTTGGCAATATAGATATCCATACGCAACATGCCGCCCGCCTTGAAACATTTGTTTTCAACTAATGATAATTACAATAAAAAATATATATAATAATAATATAATAAACAAATAAATAATAATATATAAAATAAGTTAAGATATAATAAATTTCGATATTTGATTATAATAAATACACAATTATAAAAGGTATAATAAATATTTAGTTATTTAGATATATTTCCATCAAAGGGAAGTGGACATAAGTTTCGCACTGCTCGTGTAATACAACCATTTACCAATTTAACTTCAGCTGAACGAATGATATCGTCGGGACCTCGTTGAACCTTCGTCACACGACCCAGCTTCCAATTTAAGGGGGAGATGTTTTCGTCTCGAACTAATACTACAGTATCGATATCTAACTTAGGTCCCTTCTCACCTGACCACTTTTTCCTCTCCTGAAGTTGATTTAAATATTCACGACTCCATTTCTTCCAAATTATTTGAGAATAATGACTTAACCTACGCCATCGCGTCAATCTGTTGGTTTTGACATCAGATATGTCAGGCTCGGGAATTGCCAGCAGAGAGTCACCTATTAGGAAATGACCGGGTGTCAATACCCCCAAGTCATTAGGATCGGTAGAAAGAGGTGTAAGAGGACGGGAATTTAAACATGCTTCGGCGCGCGTGAGAACGGTATTAAATTCTTCATATGTTAAATGAGCGTCACCTAGTGTCTTTCGTACTATATTCTTCATAGATTTCACGGCGGATTCCCATAATCCGCCGAAATGCGGGGAGCGCGCAGGTATAAATTTCCACTGTACACCATTGTTCTTCAAGACCTCATCCAACTTTGTTTTATGTTTATCGACTTGAAATAAATCGTACCATTCTTTTAATTTATTATTTGCACCGGCAAAATTGGTAGCATTATCGGAATATATCACGCTACTTTTACCTCGTCTATCAAAAAAACGGTTTAGCGCTCCGATGAAAGCCTGTGTAGATAAATCACTAACCAATTCTAAATGAGTCGCCTTGGTTGTAAAACATACAAAAATGCATACATAACCTTTACTTAAAGGAGCATTGCGACGTAAACTAGATTTAATCAAAAACGGACCAGCGAAATCAATCCCACATTTTAGGAACGCGCGAGCCGGTTCTACGCGGTCTGCAGGTAATTGTCCCATAATAGGTTGTACGACAATCGGTTTATATTTAAAACATTTCACACATTTATGCACTGTACTTCGTGCTATATTTCGACCATTTAGCGGCCAATATTGTAATCGTATCGTCGATAGGGTCGCTTGTGGGCCCCCGTGCATACATCTTTCGTGTTCGTGTTTAAATAATAAACGCGTAAAATGGTCATCTGCGGGTAAGACGATCGGGTGTCGTTGATAAATGTCTATCGAAGCGGCGTTCTTCAAACGACCTCCCACCTTTATCAAACCGTCGTGGTCTATAAATGGACACAGACGAAACAATTTACTAGACGCGCTTACGTTTTTCAATTTTATTAAATCTTTTATTTCACGAGGGAATGATCTTTTTTGAACACATCGTATAATAACAATACGCGTGTATTTAATTTCTTCCACGCTAAGCATTCCTGTTAACCTTGAATTTCTGTGTAATGCATTGTACCGAAAACGTAAACAATAAGCTGTTACGTGAATTAATTTGTTTATTGACGAATAATGATTAATTAAGGAAAAATTATCATTCAGCGTATTTGTACACACATTAGATATCGTTATCTCTCGAGCTTCGGGTATTTTTAATTTTGTTGAATTCGAAGACGTCTTTAGTACGGGATACTCTATTTCATTTTTAATTAGCCATTTAGGACCAAACCACCATAATGACAATGAACTTAATTTCGACGGACAACAACCGCGTGAAATAATATCAGCTGGATTTTCCTTGGTGTCGACGTGTGACCAATCCGCAATAGAAGTTCGTTCCTGAATTTCCCCAACACGATGGGCCACAAAGGTTTTCCATTTGGTAGAAGGGGAAGTAATCCACGATAAAACAATATTCGAATCAGACCAAAAATAACTTTTACTAATTTTCAAATTTAATTTTGGAACTATTTTACTCGATAATCTTGACAATAAAAGCGCTGCGCATAACTCCAATCGAGGTAAAGATATAACTTTTAATGGGGCCACCTTGGACTTTGCACATATTAATTTTGAAGTGTGCACACCATCCGAATTTGTACATCGTAAATATAAGCAACAGCCATACGCATTGATGCTCGCATCCGAGAACCCGTGAATTTGTATATTTACGATATCGTTTTTACACGTAATTTGTCGAGGTATAATTAGGTTATTTAATTCACACAAAGAGTTTCTATAGGTAATCCATTGTTCTTGAATCTCGTTCGGAAGCGGTTCGTCCCATTGTATTTTTAATCGCCACAACTGCTGTAACATAAGCTTGGCCCGTATAATAGCGGGACCCACTAGTCCTAATGGGTCAAATAGGCATGCGATTACCGACAAGATTTCGCGTTTCGTAATTCTACTTATGATTGTAAAATTATTTTGTTGCACTTCAAATTGTAACGTATCAGTGGTTGAGTTCCAAAACAATCCCAGAACCTTTGTTATCGAATTGTCGTCACTAATGGGGACCGTGTCTTTACTATCTTCTTTTATTGACATTACATCTTTAATTAAATTATCATTATTCGAAGCCCATTTTCGCAATTCTAAGCCTGCGGATTGCATTGTCTTAATTAGACCATCTCGTAATTGAACAGCTGATTCATAAGAATTAGTACCGCCTAAAAAATCATCCATATAAAAGTCACGCTTTATGGCCGCTGCTATTATAGGATCGACATTTTGCGAATCGGCTAGTTTATGTAAGCATCCGGTGGCCAAAAAAGACGCAGGAACGGTTCCGTAAGTAACCGTGTTAAGTTGAAAAATGTTAATATTTTCCTGTGGATTTGTGCGCCATAAGATTCGTTGAAATATTCTATGAGCTTTTGTTACCCAAAACTGTCTGTACATTTTCGTGATATCCGCGGACAATACGAAATTATGTGTTCGGAAGCGAGCGAGTATATATACCAAATCGTCTTGCAAAACCGGTCCTTTCAACAATACATCGTTTAAACTAACGCCGTTACTAGTCTTGCATGAAGCGTCAAAAACAACGCGAAGTCGAGTCGACGTACTCGCTTCTTTGAAAACCGCATGATGCGGTAAATAATATGCTTCTTCTTTATCATTAATTTGGTCGTCTTGTACTTGCTCCATGTGTCCTAAACTTGTATACTCATTCATAAAATGTGTATATTCATTTTTTAATTTTGTATTGTTTGCAAGACGACTTTCTAGGTTTAATAGACGACGCTTAGCGATATTGTAAGACTCGCCTAAGCGTAATGAATTTTCGCGAAATGGTAAATGTACTGTAAATCGACCATCTGGTTCTCTTATCACAGTTTTGTCAAAAATACTTTTGCATGTCTTTTCTTCAATAGTATAGGTGTTATCTCCTTCAAATTCTTCTACACGCCAAAATCGTGGTAACATATTTTCTAATGTCACGTTGGTATGTATCGACGCGGTGTAGCATATACTGTTATTTAACGGTTCAACCTTATGATTGTAAATTTGCGTAGGCCCCGATACTACCCATCCGAGTTTTGTTTCTTGGAATATTGGACCGTTCGGTACAGGTTTAATTCGACGTTCACTCATTAAATCGTAGAAATGTGTCGCGCCTATTAATAAATCAACTTTCTGTGGAGACCAGAATAATGGGTCAGCTAAGCTTACGTTCTGCGGTATGTGACCCGTATTATATATGTGTTTCGCAGGTATATCGTTCGTAATTTTCGGCACTACTAACATTTTTAAGGTAAAACTATAGTCGTTAAATTTCGATTTCACCTGAGCGATAACATATGAATGTGCATGCTGTACTGTTGTTCCGATACCACTAATTTGATGATTAGTTTTTGACCTTTTTAATTTTAAACATTGCACCAATTCTTCAGTAATGAAATTACTTTGTGAACCTGAATCTAATAAGGCACGACATAATGACGAACTTTTATTTTCACCAAATACTCGTACGATCGCTGTCGATAAAAGTACCTGCTCGTAGTTTTTGTCATGCGAGTGCGCGCTTATCGAGGAATTTACGTCAATTTGAGTTGAAGAGTGATTTGATTTTCCTTCCGTTATCGATCTCGCATCATTGTTGATTTTATGTTGGACAATATGCAGTAATGTATTATGTGTTTTTCCGCATTTGAAACAATTTCGGGATAAACATCTTTTTTTGGAATCATGTTTACGTAAGCATAATTTACACAATTCAATTTCATTAACCTTTTTAATACGATCGTTAATTGATAGTGCCAAAAACGTGGGGCATTTGTAAATAGTATGTTTTAAGTTACATATAAAACAGCTTACTTCGGTAGTGGTCGGGAATGCTATAGAAGTTATGCTAGTTTCATTGTGACTATTTTTACGATTAATGTTGTTTTTAATTTCCGATGTCGAAATAGTATTTATATTATTTATAAGATTTTTTGATGATTCTACTGCTTCTAAAATCTGTGCACGGTCGTCTAAAAATATCATTAAATTTTCGATCTTTGGAATTTCGGTTTTTGGCGATTTCACCTCCCATTCAGTTAGTGTGTTTGAGTCTAATTTTGAACATATTATGTGTATAAGTAGAGGTCCCCAATCGGTTGGTCGTTGCTTTAATGCTTCAAGTGCCGATATATGAGTACGCAGTGAATCCGAAAACATTCGCAAACTATCCGATGAATTATCTTTGACTACGTTTAACTCACAAATATCTTTGACATGACATTGAATTAATAATTTTTCATTATTGTAACGCGCAGTCAACGTCTTCCACGCGTGCTCGTAATTTATAGCCGTAGTTTCGAAATTTTTTATGCAATTTGCTGCATCGCCGTTAAGAGAAGAACGTAAATAAAAAAATTTTTGAATTGGTGTTAAATTACTATTTGTGTGGATTAATGCAGTAAAAATGTCTTTAAACGATACCCAATCATTATAACTACCATTAAATACTGGTATATTTAACGCTGCTAATTTTATGATCGACGATGTCGAATTAATGCTCTCTCCGTTGTTCGAGTTACGGAATGATGTTTCGTTTTGGTTTGCCCTAATAGAACTAATTTTTTGTTCGGCCTCCGCAACCGTCTCAAAAAATAAATTTTCAAAATCAATTCTATATTGTGAATGATCTGTTGTGCTAGTATTATTCTCTAATTCTTCAATCGCTGTTTGCACTAACTCGAAATTTTGCCAAGCTTCTTCTATTTTGAGCTGACGTGGTGGTATTTGTTTTATGTCGCAATCGGGTGATTTTAGATAGTTTTGAAACCGAGTTACTATAGCCTTTATTTGGCCGCGTCGCGCAATTAGTGTATTTATATCGGGTTCTCCCATCCTAATCGGGTGACGGTACTACGATACGAAATAGGAAAAGGAACTAAAAAAAAAAAAATTTATGAAACGTGACTCTCTTACCTTGACACTTGGCGTTTTGATTTTTATTTGATGGTGGGCTGGTTTACTGACCTTGTACAATGGACTTTCTGCACAGCAATAACAGTACTCGTATAAACTTTATAGCGATAAACGAAGTCAATCGACGGGATGTTAATTAACTATAGACGCACTTTCCCGGATTATAGACGACACGCTAGATTCATTACGATATGTCGATACGCTGAATCTACTAAACTTAAAAAAAAAACAACAAAATAAAACGCACTTTTTTTACAATTACTCGTTCAAATCCGGTTTGAATGGACCAAATGTTGCCGTGATAAAATTACACCGGTTATAGGATTATTATTAGTGGACTGTATGAATGTATAGAAATAAAATAAATAATGAATTTTGTTGTTATGAAATAGTAAGTAATTTAGATTTATTTAATGCTTTTAATTTTAAGAGCGGAGTCGACACTTTTGCGTTATAATATCTTTCGCGACTGACCATATAATAAAAATCGAAAAACCCGTCGGTATCCCAGACCGGCCAGGCCGATAACAATATCGATATACGGATAACAATAAACCGATATAATATAATACACATAATGATAACATTTGGCAATATAGATATCCATACGCAACATTGAAATTAAATTATGTTTTATAATTTTTTTAAGAAAGGTCTTGCCGATTTCACGCAATCGGCAGTATTATGCACTTTGAGTTGCCGATTTCACGTATTCGGCGACAACGTTGCTGATTTCATAAATTCGGCGTAACATATATATTAATATTATTAAAAAACATAATATTATGTTTTTTATTGCTATAGATTATGGGTATAATGGGTTACCATAAATCAATAGTTTAACAATACATATAGGAAACTATATAATTTAAGTTCTTTAAGTTTATTTTTGGCAACGATGAATTATGTGATTCTTTGGTTCATATAAAACATTAACAATTTTATATTACATTTTAGGGATTTTTTTTATGTAAAAAAAAAAGAAAAATGATATAGAAATTTATTATTTAATTTAAATTATTTTCTGTACATGACTTACTCCAATAAATAATATAGCATTAGGTCACAATGTTTAAGTGAGTTGAAACTTGAAAGTTTATTCAACTTATTTAGTAAGTAATTACCAATTTTTATGCAAAAATACATAATAAAATTGTAAGGATTTTATATAAATTAATTGTATATTGTAAATTGTAATATGAAAAGATACCTCATTAGTCATTAAATTAATTTGATTTAATATTAAGTAACTGTTGATCATTAAATAATTCATAAGGCAATCCAACTATTTCTTGGTAGTTACCATTTGGTTTCTAATCTAAATATTCTGTTTAAATATTTTCAGTATTTAATAAATTATTAAATATCGTAGGAAATTCATCAATGTTAAATTTAAGTTGGGTTTTCCTTAATATGTTAATGGCTTTAAAAACTAAATACAGAACAAAATCTTAAAGTACCTACATAATTTACAAGGCCAATTATAAATGAATCACATCAAATTAAATTCTGTTTAAAATAGTAATAATAATTAATAACTAATTTGTTTAAAATTAGTATTACATTTTCATATTACATAGTTAGTTATTATTGTACATTGGAAATAGTTATTGAAATAGTTAATTTACATTTTATTACCGAATTAAAATTAATACGTTAATGTAAAATGTAAAATATAAAATTGTATTATTAAGAGGATGCCATACCCGCATGTGTTGTCTCTGTCTTACTAACGTACATCATAACAAATTTTCGTTCAGTAGAATGCATTTTGTGACGTTAGCTTTAATATTAGAGTAAATTTATCTATTATTAAATTTAAAGGCAAGAATATTATCTAGATCAGGGGTGTCCAACCCGCGGCCCGCGATAGATTTTGATGCGGCCCTCACTTCAGTTTTAAAACCATGAATTAATTATATATAATATATTTATATTACGAGAACAAATTTATTTTAAAAATATAAACCAACCATCAAATAACGTCCGTGTTTTTACCGTTGCGGCATCTTATCTTATATTACATACGGACGTGTGCATCGGGCCTAAAGATAAACGTTATTAGTGTTTTATCTTTATTGGCTCTGATACCAATATTCTGTGTCATTTATCAACAAATAAAAATAAAATACCTATATAAAATTATTACTAAGCACATGTAATCTAGTACAGACATACAGTTGTGCGCGCGTGATGGTCAGATGTTCACATTTTGTTCAGAACAGTGGTGTTAGTACTCGGTATTATTATTATTATTATTAAATTTGATTTGTATAATAAACTAATAATCAAATAGCGAAATGTCATCCAATAAGAAAAGAAAAGTAACAGACGAAGGAAGAATATTCAACGAAAAATGGACAGCGGAATACTTTTTTATAGAAATGAAAAATGGAGCATTATGCCTAATTTGTAGATGAAAACTGGCTTATGGATTTAGCTTTTTTAGTTGACATAACTACTCATTTAAATGAGTTAAACGTACGTCTTCAAGGTAAAAATCAACTCATTAGTAATATGTTTCAAATAATAACTGCCTTTGAACTGAAACTTAAATTATGGCAAAGTCAAGTTAAGGTGAATAATTTTATGTATTTCCCGGTGTTGGCCGAATACAATCCCAAGAATAGCGAGAAATATGCTTCTTTGATTTTAATTTTAATTAATGAATTTGAAACCCGTTTTCAAGATTTTCGTAAGAATAGTCAACTCTTTGCTATTTTCGCAACACCATTTTCGGTTGATATTACTGCTGTGGAAACTAAATTTCAAATGGAATGCATTGAGTTGCAATCAGATATTCAACTCAAAGAAAAATTTAATCAGTCATCTTTATTAGATTTTTATAAATTATATCTACTCAAAGAAACATATCCAGTCCTTCATGACCATGCCTTATTCATGTTCTCGCTTTTTGGCAGTACTTACATTTGCGAACAATTGTTTTCAAGAATGAAAAACACAAAGAGTAAGAATCGGTCCACTATATCAGACAAGCACCTTGAAAGTTGTTTAAGGATTTCCACAACTTCAATCGATCCAGATATTGATTCATTACTTTCACAAAAAAAGCAATTTCAAATTTCACATTAAAAAAAAACTAATGACTTTTAACTTTTTTAAACTAAAACTTTTTTTATTATAAATAAATATATTTTTTTGTGTACTTATAATTGAATTATTAAATATTAAATACTTGTAAAAATATTTCTGCTTATTATTCGCTATTGTAAAATTATAAAAAAATGTATTGTTGTATTATAGATTATAATTTAATCATTAAATTTGAATGTATTATTTTTAAAAAAAAGTATGTGGCCCACAACAACTTCTACCTATATGATGTGGCCCAGTCTTCACAAAAGGTTGGACACCCCTGATCTAGACAATGACATATGTTTTTAATGATATTATTATTTTAAAGTGTAGTTTTTGAGGCCATAGAGGAAATCATCATAAAAATCACAGCATTTTTTTCATGTACTAAATATAATAGTTACATACTTAAGGAAAATTCTTAATTGTACATCACACCTTTTTCAATAAAAATAGATTTTTTATCTATAGTATAATAATTAATGATATATTAAATTTTAAAAATAATTACACAATTTTGTATAACATATAATAGTTATATACATTAGGTTGTACATATAAGTATACAAAAAATAATTTAAATAATACTAATAAGTTAGAATTTAAGTAAACAATTAATTGATCAGGTAAAACATAGATACACAACTACAGCACAACTTATGTAAGTAATACACAAGACGATAATGGTAAATTATGAATATAATTAGGTACTACACGCATGATAATAGGGGCCTTAATACACAACAATCATAATTTTGTGATTTTAATTATACAATAAATTATATAATAATAAAAATAAAAATAAATAAAAACATTATGGATAAAAGAAAATAGCTACTATTGAAGGGTAAAACGGAAGATAAATATTATATTATTATTTACCATATTTAAAAAAAGTTATGATTTATTATGATACCTATTACCTATTTTTTTTTTTATATATATATATAATGATTATTAACTGTCCCAGTTTATCATGAGCGATTAATTTAAAAAAATATGTATCTAAATTATCAATACCTAATCACTATCACATTTGTTTAGTATTTTGTAAATATTTCATAGCCACTGCCACATAACTTTCGTCCTAATATACGTTTTTACTATTGCCATGACTCTTTTGTGGACTGCAGGTATTCAACTGAAGAGTGTCTATTTTAACATCGTCCAATTGCTGCTAGTCTTCCGCTCTTCCGTGTGAGAAAAACGATCTAAATCATTGCTGGTATTGTGCTCATGCAACTGAATCAGCTTTTGTTCCTATAAAATTTATGAAAGATATAATTTTAAATAGAGTAAAGGGTAAAATCATGAGAAAATCTTTTAGTTTAATGTAATTTTGTTTGTTTGGGTACTTGTGCAGTAATCCCCTCAATGGCACCCGGTATCCAATTATGTAATTTATATTAACTAATATGTATAGGTACTAAGGTTTAGTGTATACAAGTGGTCTTTAACCTTTTTGTCTCACGACCCATTTTTTTTACCATATATTTTATTCGACTATGTCAGCTTTATTAGCTATGAAAAATAAAAATAATAAAAAATTGCTCAATGATTAACATGTTACTGTAGAAATAGAGTTATAACTGAATAAATATAAATTTAAATTTTTCTAAGTTGTATTTATTTTAGTTTATTTATTAAGTTTGATAAATAAAATGTATTACCTACATATTGTAATTTTATATCTTAATTTTTTTTACTTTAAAACAAGACTTATTACGACCCTATTTTAAAGCGTTCGTGACTCATGAAGACCATTGATAAATACTGTACACACATACCGTATCATAAAATATTTGCTTTTAATCTATCACTGTGTGGTTCAGCGTTGAGTTTTCAGTCTTTAACACATCTACAGCACCGTCATCGGCGATTGTGGTTGTTCTGGTGTCGACATCCTTATCGTCGTGACCATTAGTTATCTGTTAACAATAATAGGACAGAAAAAAATTCAAGTTATTTTATTTGAAATAATATATAATAAAATTTAATAATGTCTTATAAAATATTTGAACCTCAACGATCTGTATGCCGGTATGCAAATAGACATACTATATTCATCATAATATAGTGTTTAAGCCGTTTAAGGTACTTACTGTTTTTATGGTGGTACGATGTTGATCCTCATTTTTTTCACTCATCTCTTGAACTATTTTTTCATGTTCAGCACGAAAAAGTTCTTTTTCCTCTATTAGATAGCTCATTGCAATCTCGTGATCTTTAGACATACTATCATATTTTTCACGTAAAGCACGTAGTTCAGTTTGGTGTTCTTTACCGATTTTTACTTTATCTTGACGCATACTTTGTATCGCAGTTTCATATCGTTGGCCCTGATCATAATTGATATTCTTCAAATTCTCAATTATTTTCTCGTGCTTCATATGTATAGCCCCGACCATCATATTATGATTCATTTGTATATTATTTAGAACAGACTGATAATAAATATGCAATCCGTTAACCTCTGCATCATGCTCCATTTTTAATTGTTCCAACATCACCTGATGATCATCTACTAACTTTTTAATTGCATTCAGCCTTTTCATTTCAATTTCTGCACGCACGCCTTCCAACACGATTTTAAATTCACCGTCAGACCAATTATTCTTCATCGATAACTCGTATTGCGCGCGCATGTTTTGATTTTCCTCGCGTAGGTCCTTGATCATCGTGTCATGCTTCTTGCAACGTTTTTCGTTCTCATGGATATCCTTGGTCGCGTTCTCGATTTCTAAGTGCTCCAGCTTCTTGTTATCTTTGTCAAAATCTGTAGTTGAGCAATGGTTTTTAATGCGTGACGCTTCAACGACCATGTTGGGAAACCCTTGCGTACCTTGAGACGCAGTCAGGTTCTCGAGGTTCTGCATTTCATCCAGTTGGACATCACGTTCAGCATTCAATTCTTTGTCGCAATCAGCTAGGAATGATTTAATCAAAGATTCGTTCTTAATGCACAAAAGTTCTTTAGTTACGTTAACTTCAGACTTTTTATCATTCAATTGGCAACTCTGACATGCTGGTTGTTCATTGAGTAGAACTGTCTTAGGCAATTTAGTCAGTGTAGCAGTAATGTCATTATTAGTAGGTGTAATGATTTCTTGCTGCAATAAATTATCATGTTGCTGTTTATTCGGTTGCTGTGGTTTTTCTTGAGGTCGTTTCTTTTTTAACTGTTGTTGATTTTTTGGTTTTTGTTGTTGTTTCTCTAGTTTTTTTCGCTCCTCTTGTTTTTTTTGTTCTTGTTGCCTTTCTAGTCCCTGTGGTTTTTGTTGTTGCTTATTTTGATTTTTTTTTTGGTGTCTCTCTAGCTCCTGTGATTTTTCTTGTTTTTTTTGTTGTTGCTTATCTTGTTTTTGTTGCTGTAGTTGTTCTTCTTGGTTTTTTTGTTCTTGTTGCTTTTCTTGTTTTTTTTGTTGTTGCTTATCTTGTTTTTGTTGCTGTAGTTGTTCTTCTTGGTTTTTTTGTTCTTGTTGCTTTTCTTGTTTTTTTTGTTGTTGCTTATCTTGTTTTTGTTGCTGTAGTTGTTCTTCTTGGTTTTTTTGTTCTTGTTGCTTTTCTTGTTTTTTTTGTTGTTGCTTATCTTGTTTTTGATGCTGTAGTTGTTCTTCTTGGTTTTTTTGTTCTTGTTGCTTTTCTTGTTTTTGCGCCTTTAGCTGTTGTAGACGTCGGCGTTCACGTTTGGATACAACAATAATGAAGTCTTCCTCTTGTCTTAGATTCTCCATTTTCTGGTTTGATGACCTCTTAATATTATAAATAATTGTGTCAGATTTGGGCCCACTACCGTTACAAATCTACGACAAACAAAAGAAAATATGAATACTCTTTTATAATAAATATTTTTAAGATATTAAAAGTCAATATTTTTATTTATCATCAAAATATATTGTTCTACGTTTCTATTGCGATTGAATTGGAGAATAAAATTTCATTCGTAATCACAATTCATCCCACTCTAATATTTTGTAAATATAACAAATATAAATAGCTTATTATGCATACAACAAAGACAACAAAATTTAACTCATAAGAGACAGATTTATTCAGAATAGTTTTATACTATTATATCGAACTGAAAAGCAATACTAATCAAAATAAAAAAATATACTAAGAGAAGATATTTTAAACACACACAAATTTAAACTTAATTTATACTAAAAAAAAACAGATAAACACAACATTTGCACGTTTTTAAATAAGCATAATACATTAAGCTTGAAATAGTTTGCGATAAACTTAGTGTAATAAATTAAGTTGTTTTTTTTTAAATAAATAATTTAAGTTGTATTATTATTAATTGTTTTTATATTATACAAATATACAATATAAAAAAAGGTTGGCAAGTGTTAAATTAGAATTCAGTGATATATCATTAGTCATTACATACGAAAAACGATATTCTACGCGGACGTCTATCGGTCTATAATATATAAATTAATTGGAAAGTTAGTAGCTGTAATTTGAAATAAAATGCAGATGTTGTCCAATTGTTTTCAATGTAATACGTATATGATTAATAGCCTCTCTTTTACAGTTTTACAATGGTCTAAAATAAAAAAAATAAAAACCACTTATATTATTTTTTAGTTTTTCTAAGTTTTTTAAAAATTCTAAAATAGCTATTTTGTAGAGTTATTTATTTGTAATATAGAGAAAAAACAATTTTGAAATCAGTTGAATTTTGAATGTTCATTAAAAAAGAAAAAAGAAACTTTTATTAAAAAATACAATATTGTCATTAGGTTTTGGAACTTAATACGGCGTGTATTTATTATACATAGGTTAATGTATGTATGTACATTTGTATTCATTATTTTACATTATATTTACTAGGTATATTTCTTTAAATGTTACTATAGTAAATGTAAAATAAATTAAATAAGAATTGAAGACCACAGTAAGAAACTTAAAGGTTAAGATAAAAAAATTCAAGACAAAAAAAATTTTAGAGGCATCATCATTCATTTTCCAAGTCTTGGAACAACAAAGTAAATTTTATCTGCATTTTTTTATAATAATAATACAGATATTAATAATATTAAGTAATATCAAAGCAAATTTCTTTAATATTTTAGTAAAAATTTGACAAAAAACTAAATAAAAACATTAATAATGATTTTTAATTTACTGTTCAATTCACAATTAGTTTTATTGACAGAGAATGAAAGAAACAAAATATATACCATATAATTACATTATACATTATATAATTTTATTATAATTAATAATAATCGAATTAATTGTTTAGAATTGTATATTTTACTGTGATATTTAACTGATACTTTTAAAAATTATAGACACTATGATAAGTATAAATTAAATATAAACAGGCACGTATACAAAAAAAAATTAGGGGTGAACCCCGCTTGAATACGTGCCTGGATATATTAATAAATAGATTTGATTTTAGAATAATTATATTGTTTACGAGGATGAAACAACAGATTTTGAAATTGGAACATCTATTTTAGATTAAGTCTAAAGGATAAATCAATACATTTTGTGAAAAACTAATGAAAAGATTTACTGAATCATTTATTACTTCATACTCTTTCATACTGCTTAATGCAAGGAGAAGGAAGATCAAATTGGTTTTTAAAATTAATTCCAAATTTCAAAATGGGTCTTATAAGAATTGCAAGAACTGTGTTATTTGTTGTTACAACATCTTATAAAAATACAATTTGTATTATAAGCATATTCTTATTTATTTTTGGCATACAAATACCTATGTATTATATCTATGTATACACTACCTTCTACTCAAGTATCATGTGAATAATTATTTCTTTCTTAAAAAATATAAAAATAAGATTTCATAATCAACTGCGAGATCTAAAACTAGAATCATTTATGTTAAAAGGACGTTATACCCGCATGTGTTGTCTCTGTCTTACTAATGTAGATCATAGCAAATTTTCGTTCAGTTGAACACATTTTGCTATGTTAGCTTTAATATTAGAGTCAATTTACCTATTATCAAACTTAAAGATAATAATATTATCTAGGGCATCTCATAGGCTTTTATTGATATTTCAATTTTTAAGCGAATTACGAGCATTTTAAAGTTTTAATATTTTACATAAGTATAACTCGCTTAAAAACTAAGATATCAATAGAAGCCTATGCCCTATAAGATGCCCTAGATAATATTATTACCTTTAAGTTTGATAATAGGTAAATTGACACTAATATTAAAGCTAACATCACAAAATGTGTTCTGCTCAACGCAAATTTGCTATGATCTACATTAGTAAGAGAGAGACAACACGATCTAACGTCCTCTTAATGGCCATCGAAAAACAAAAAGTAACACTATTAATGACTATTATTGAGAAGTACAAACAGAGAGTTCTTTCTTTTTAAAAGATATTCCATTATACATTTTATTATTATTACTATACATTTTATAATGTAACATTTATATGTATACTACACATTCTTATTCAATTATTATTATATTTATTGTTACATTTTATTGTTTAAGGTTGATTATATGATTAAATTATTAATAATTTTCTTTTTTACTATTATATATAATTAATAATATACATTTCCAAAGATAAAATATGTTTTATAGTAGGTATGTTAGTAAATAGTAATACTATAATATTTTTCAAATAATACATGTACATGATAAGTGATTTTTAATTAAAAATTACATTAATAACAACTAGATACTATATATATTTATGCAAACGTCATTAATATATTATAATATAATTATTTTTGTAATAACAATGAATTCATCAAAAATGTTCAATAAATATTTAACACCTTTTTAACAATTAAAAAAATTACAACAGTATGGTACACTTGCCCTAAGCTCCCAAGAAATACATGACTGTTAGTGGGCCGCTAAAAGCTTATTTTTCCGGACCTGTCCAAAATTCTAATCCGTCCCTGAAATAGTTTGACTCATCGATATTTTTATGTTCGTATTTTATATATTTTCACCATATTTTATTTTAATGTCAAAAGAAAAAAATTCGTTAGTTAGCGTGAATCATTTTTTTTTTTTTAATTCAGAGAAAAAGTTTTTTAAACTGATGGAAAGATTTTATTTTACAAACCAAGTGGAATAAAAATCAATTGTAAAAAACGATGTTCTATATTAGGTGCTAAAACATTTGAGTATTATAAAAAAAATATATGAAGTCTATAAAACGATATTCTGATAAAAATAAATTATCACAAGACTTAGAACAAAGTCAACAGCTACCGACAAATTAAAATTTAACTTAGACTTATGCAAGACATTACTATCAGCTAATATTCCGCTGAAAAAAAATTAATAACATCGAATTAAAATATTTATTATTATTGGAGAAATATATTGACTAAGCCATTCCAAATCTACTAGAAATCTATGAATCTATTCTGAAAAAAAAATGTTTAAATAATGACTATAAAGAAAATTAACAAAAATTAAAATAACATTTCGAGACAAAAAAAAATACAGATAATCGTAGATAAAATAACATACATTGAGGTCACGTTTAAACATTTAAAATGTGATTATTGGATCATTAGAAGCAAACAATCCTTGTTAAATAGGTTATTTAATCTTAAAACATTATACAAGGCCAATTATTTTACTATTCTAAATTATTTGATATAACTCTCCAAACTTTGTCGCCTGATAGCATTATAACATGAAAATATTTTACTTTTTGCTAACTAAAGCGATAGGTGCAATAAAAGCGTCTTTTGATCTCATAGTATTCACCGTGTAGTAAAAGAAATAAGGAATCTTTAAATTAATATCAAGTATCAAAAAAATATTTTTAAAATATCCTAATATATAAATCATAGGTGGGCACAAGGGAGGGGGGACCTGGACACCCTCCTAACATTTTGTAATAGGGGACTCTAAATTTTAAATTTCAGAACAAAGATCCAAAATCAAAATTGGTGTTGCTATATGAAAATATAATTTTTCTAAAATATGTGGTAGATTCTAAAATATTTTTAATTTATGTGGACAAACTGATTATATGATATAACATCTAACTGATGTTATACAAAATTAAAAATCATAAATACATTTAAACCTTAGAAATGGAAAAAAGATTCAATGAAAAATATTAAGAAAAGGGCCATCCAATGAATCTCAAGTCCACGAATGCCTATGATAAAAATATTTAAAAAAGAATTAACAAACATATCTATCTTTACTTTCATAACCTATTATTACCCGTTGGGGTTTGGATTAATGCTGCAATATATTATTGTGTAAATATACAAAACATTCGCATTATTATCGAACAATTAGGTGCAAATGACGCAGTTTCATATTCCAGGCAAAAGAAGATGTGTCTAACAAATCACTGAATTCAATTTGAATTTATAAAAATCAAATTTTAATCTGTTAGCAACTTTAAATGAAAATTATGAAAAATCGGATAAGAATTCGACTTGAAATTTTAGATAATAAATAATACGATATTTAAAATAATTAGTTAGATTCTTTCTATAAACTATTTGTACGACAAACCTATTCATGCCATTCTTCGATATGATCGGTATTAGTTAGTAATATTATACTTATATAATATATAGTATATGCAATTTGTTTTCTGAAAAATTAGTTTAACCTATTGAACTATAAATATTACTAAAAGTAATAAAAATATACAATGAAATATCTTAAGAAATATAGGCTAACAAATATTCTATGCTTAAATATGTATTTCGTATACAATGATTTATCATTAAAATTAAATCATCTAAATAATATACCTTGAGGTTTACACAACATTTACTATATTATAGATCGAATTCATCGAGTTTTTTTTTTTTTTTAATTCCAGTAAAAAAACTTATTAGGAATCTTGTATTACGTTTTCAAGTATTAGGTGTTAAAATGTATCTAAAAATTGTTAAATCACTGAACTACTGAAGTAATTCACTTAGATTTTAATAAATTTATTAAATAATAACCTTTAATACCCACAATTGATGAAAAGTTATTAAAAAAAGATACTTAAATTTCATGGTATTAATTTTTAAAACAAATTTGATTTAGTTGAATAATTGTTATATAATCTTTAACTTTGTTCTTTATATTTTCATTTTATTAACCCTGTTATATTTAATTAATCAATATTTATCCTATCCATATAGATTTCTATCAGTTTTATTCAAACAAACAAATAAATGAGTTGTAAAAATGAAATTGTAATGAATAAAGATTATTTATTTTATACCAAAATAATAATGCATTATTACATTTTCTTTTCAACGGAAAGATGCATTAACGAGTTATTTTAATGTATTATTAATTAATATTTATTAATACTTATACCACCTGTATATTCAATTATATTCTTACAATAAACAAAACGAAAAATACTTTGAATGAATCATAAAATTAAAATCATTAAATTAACTGAATTTGTAGATACAAATATGTATAATATATGTTGAGCCGAAATTACAATTTAATTATACCAACAGTTTACACAGCAAATTAAAGAATAATTATACGCTACTTATTTTACAGCTGATTTGTAAATACAAAGCGAAAATAAACATATTACCAAAATACCTTATATCTAATGTCTACCAATCATCAAAAATACGGTTGAATTATAAAAACAAATAAATAATACAATTCTATTAAATTATTAATTCTTTAATTGAAAATAAATGGGAATAGTAACCTCCTTGACTCATTTTTTTAAATCGAAATTTAAAAATATAAACATGCCTTATTGATGTTTTTCCATACAGGTTACAAAATTCTTTAAATTTGAAAAATATCTAATTTAATTCAAGGTTTTTCACAAGCTGTCCTTACAGTGGTCAGTGACTTAAAAATATCCAATATAAGTATGCACATATAAAAAAAATGTTATTCAAATCTCGGCAATATTTAAATGAAAAATAATGGTTTTCGTTAGTTTGTTATAATTAAAAAATTATTTTTCACGGGGATTACGATTATTATATATAATGAAACGTTATATTATTTTTTTTTTTTTTTACTTCAAACAAAATAATAATATTGTCATACAGAAAATTAGAAAAAAAGTTGAAAATGTCATACTTACTTCTTAACAAAAAAAAAACCAAAATGTTTTAAAATAATAAATATATTTAGTGAATATTTCGAGTTTTTAAAAGTCATTCATTTTTAATAACAACAAAAACATAACTTATTTAAAAACTGGGTTTCTGTAAAATTTCCGTTTTTTTTTTTACCTAATGCTTATTTCAGTTTTGCCTGCAGATTATTTTTAAAATAATTGAGCATTTATGTTTTTACCCCCCTCCCTAATAGAAACTAGATACCAATGTACCTGTAGTTGTGCTGTGCTCGTATTTTTGATTTTGTTGTCTTTCATTCGGACTGTGGTGGATGTTGACTTTTTTGGTTTGGACTGTGACGTTTTCACATCGACTCTTTTCTCTCGCCGGTAAACCGTTGCGTTAAGCCGCTGCCCGGCATTTGTCACAGCCCATAACAGGTAGCTACATACACAGATGTATATAACTGTAGCAAGTGGTTTAAATACCAGCGAGTCCGTCGTTTCAGTGGCGACATCAACATTCCCATTGATAGCACACATTATTAAAGTCTCTCTAATGTAGTGTTGTTTCGGGTACTATATTACCTATATATATATATTATGTGTACCTACCAAACTGGTAGGGTGCAATAAAAAAAAAAATAATAATGTGATTTTTACATTTCTGTACGATATTTTTATGATATTCTACCAAGACAGTGCGAGGCAACGCTTAGCTCATAATGCTGTGTAACCGGTCTACTCCCGAACTTCTTCCTGGGCGGTTCACCCCGAACAGGAATTTTTGTTGTAAGTAAAAGGACGGGATACACAATACGAAGCGTAGCGATAATGTTACAGGTAGCCAAACAATAGCGACCGTAGGTGGTTGCTATATTGTTATTACTACTACAGCTGCGCAAAATACACGGCACGAGTGTTAGCAGCAATTGTGTCTGTCGCCATATGCACGGTCACAACAAAAACTATGGCAATATTAGTAAATGTGTAGATAAATATGTTATATATATATTTTATTATATTATATAGTCAATCTCGGCGTAGACTTAATTTGTTAATAATAATTAATAACTATGTAATAAGAGTAAAGCGCAAAGCAAAATAAAAGTAATGTACAAGCCGTAACAGAATTAGCTGATAAAATTAATTAAATAACTATGTAATAAGTACCCAAGCCCTTTTTTCAAATCAATACTATACATTTTTTAACATAAAATTACAATCATTTATCAAATAGTACTTAAATAAAAAATAAAATATTTTAAAAATTTGATTGGAGTACAGTTATTACGCAGTTAATTAATTTCATCCGTCAGTTTCATTTTGTATATTATAAAAAATTATAGAACAATAATAATATGCTTACCGCGATGACGATGATGAAAAACTAATGTATGCCTTGAGAATATCGTCTACCTGTTGTTGCCCAAAAACTGGATGCAATGAATTCCTGATGTATCCACGGCAAGGTGCTCTGTAATACGCAGTACGTTGTACAAGTCGTCGAGCAGGCAGTGGAATCATAACCATTAAAAACCAGTTTCGAGACTTCGACAGCCGCTCGGTTAATACGGTGTTACCAACTTGAAATGTAATAATACCGTAGATTTTTAATAAATATCCCTAAAAAAAATTCATAGTAATAGACAATAATGTATTAATGTCAATATTATCAAGTGCCATATTTACTTAACTACGTACATTTAAATAATATTAAACAAGTGCAAATACTGAATCAATGACAAATAGATTAATATATTATAATAACATGATAGGTAAACTCTCTAATTAACACATACATTTTTATAACGCACATACTTCAATAACTATTGCATATTTTGGTGTAACAAAATAATTTTTTTGCAATACCTAAAAATGTTTTGACTTGAAGTGCACCGCTTACAACAGCTACAGCTTAATTATGCCGCTAATTAGTGCCTAAAGATAGTATGGTTATTGATCGCCAAGCAAATCCTGATAAAGTGACTATCGAAATAAATTGTTATCATGATTATATATTATGTTTAATACATTATCAACATTATCAAGATCGTGAACGCTACATAAACAGCTGAAAATTCCAGCAAACGCGCTTATATGTAAAAATGACTACAAACCCAAATATTTCGTAATATATATGCAATATATTAAATTTCGTATCACAATGGAAAATGTATGTCACCAAACTCTCGAAGCGGCTAGACCGATTTTCATGAAACTTTGTGTGTATATTCAGTAGGTCCGAGAGAGTGATGTAAACTATTTTTTATACCCTTAGATGTAAAGGGTGGCTCACCACAAACATTTTTTAATATTTAACGCGTAAATTGTATACCAATGTCCTATATATAGGCGGCGGCCCGCGGGTTTCGAGCTACCTGACCTTTTTATCCGTCAGATGTGAATGTTCCAAGAAGTTTATCGATAAAAATAATCTCAGGCATAGCACATACACCAACATATGTTACCCGAATAGATATGCCTAATAAATAACCCCATATGAGATTTTGTAAGATTTTAAATGATAATAACTGTATAATATTCAAAACTAAAATGTATATTCTAATTAATACGTGTATGTGAATATTTTATAAAATATTTTAATTTTTAAGTGAATTATGATAGGTAATTTTCATACTTAATATTTTTCATACTCATAAATCACCTAAAAATTAAAATATCGTAAAAAACCAACGAGAAAACACAGATAATGTTCTTACCTAAAAGTTTGATAATAGGTCAATTCACTCTAATTGAGTCTAATATCAAAACTAAAAGCAACACTATAGTATTTATATTTCGGGTTCGACGTTCTCTTAAGATAAGGTATAATATCTATGTCCTATATTTATATTTATATTGTTAAAATTATGGACTTCTTAATCTTCCCGTGTTACTTAGTAAATTAGTTAGAAATATTAATAATATATAAATAAATTCTAATATAAATGTATATTGTATATAAATGCATAACAGATTTTATTTATAATAACAAAAATTACATAAAAAAAGCAAAATCATACAAAAATAGGTAATATAATAAAAAATATGTACTAGGTTTATTTTATATTATATCAATTTACACACTTACACATATGAAATGCATATTTATAGTACATTAATTTGATGAGTTTCATCATTATTATTTTATTATTTATATTATTCTATGGCAATTCAAATTTTATTAGATTGATAAAAGTGATAGAAGAATGATAAAACCACGGTCTTAGAATAATAGAACATTAAAAAATATAATATGAATATTCTATTTCAATAAGATAAATATTCATTTAAAATACTATGAATATTTTGGTACTAATGGGTAGGGGAGGTCAAACCACCAGACAATTTTATTTTAAATTATATCATTTATATATTAGTTAGTACATGCCTATAACATTATATTATATTCCAAATAAATCCTTAACGAACATTGAACAAATACTATTAAATTAGTGAAATATTTAAACAATAATAATTTAATATACAAGTTCCTTGTAATGATCAATTAAAAATAAAGAACTTATAAAATTTAATTTATTTTTTCAGGGTCCTTCTAAAATATTTAAGCCTTCCTAAACCCTCCCCCTATTTGCACCACTGCTTATAGTAAGTTATGATAACCTACATAAATAACATTTTTACTGAAACTTTATTTAAATTATTACCCCCATCATCCCCATAAGTGAAAATCTAAAGATTCAATAAGTATAAAAATTACAAAAATCATTCAGCATACAATCGATAAATCGATAAGCACAGTAAAATACAATAAAACAGTATCAATCATTGATCAAAACTTAATTTCTGTTCTTCTTAAATAACCTAACAGAGACATCCCCAAATAACTGACACTTTCTGAGGTGGAAAAAAAATTAAAATAATCTCAACCAGCTATACAAATTGGTTTTTTGATTGGTTCAATATTGTGATCTTAATTGAGCTGTTCTTTAAGTTTTTATTTAATATCATCCAGGAGTTCAAAATCAGATACAAACATTTACACAAGGGTATATATTATTATGTGTACAGACATGACATAATATACATACTATAATCATGTATTAAATAATATTATTGTACCTAGCCACCTATAAATGTGTAAAAGCAGGTGAAAATACAACTAATAAGTTATTCCTTGTACATTTTTAAATATTTTCCAATTCTAAGACATGAAACTAATATGATTATATGACAAGATAGGGGTAGTACATGTTTGTACATATATATGTATAATATAAGCTGACAAACATAATATATTTGTAAATACAACCACCCATGGACCATGACCTATAAGTACTTAATTGATATTAATGTGATTGCCACAATGGATCTTGAGTTACTCAGTTTGATATTGGTTATTCGGTTAGGTATTAGTACCTGCTACCCATAAAAGTTGATGTGTATAGGACCGGATAAGGAGGTAATGTTACTTCGAGACAATGGCATATTTTGGGAAAGGAGTATCGTCCATGGTTGGATACTTCCTAACTTGAAAATAATTGCCTAATTGTATGGCACCCTCCTGAAAAACTCCAATGTCGCGAAATATCAACCCCACAAAATAAATATACCCCATTATCAACACTAGACCCCATCTAGTGCTGTACATATGCACTATTATAGGTAATAGGTACTATTAACTTGTATATCAAACTGTATAATATAGTATTCATTGGAGACACAATACATCTTAAGTATAAGGTTCTTCGATTTCCATCTATTTGGTGGTCATAATATCATGGTTTACTTTACACGGGTATTTTTGATATAGCTCAATACATTTCTGTCAGTCCATTACCGTAGTATATATAGATATAATATTATTATAGCCAATTTAATATACTCGTAATATATAGCGCCATTAGCTAGTCATACTGTTAACAATGTATTACAATATTAATTAGAAATTTTGTTCATCAAAACGCCAAAGCATAAAATACTAAAAGATAAAAGTTTGAAAACCACTTAAAACTACAATTGTGCCCAAATTCTAAATAATAGTACGATACACATAAGCAAAATAAAAAAAACATACAGAACTTTTGTGTACGTTTATCGTTTATCTCAATAGCAATCTGTACAAATTAAATATATTTAAATATTTTAATATTATCCTATTTATTATAAATATTTAGGGAGTAAAGAAATATTTATAATAATCAGTAATATTACTAATATCATTGGGAAAATAATTATTTCGAATAATAAATAATAGGTTGATAATAACTTGAGAAAATTGTTTGTTAAGAATGAATTTTGTTTTTGATAAAAATATTATTGGAAAAAAATGGAAGAATTAGTAGCAATCATATCGGTAACAGATAAGTTTTATTACACATACAAGATTTCATGGAAGGAAAAGAGACATATGCAAACCATCCTGCTCTTTTCACCTGTCGTTAAAATTCTAGCCCGAGTAGTCCATTATGTATATACGTTCTAAACCAGTCTTCCAAGATCGACCTTGCAGTCTTCAATCGTTGTCCGTAATCCGCGCCATAACCATAGGTTAGTTACACGGAGCACAATATCAATGTTATATTATACAATAGATGCCTAATTTTGTCAAATCTTGGTCATAAAATTAACACATATGTATATAGTAATTATAAATATATAGTTATTTATAAATATATATATTTCTCTAGTGCTCAATACTCATGGTTATAAGTAATAAATGATAATATCTGTACCACAGATTTTATAACATCCCGTGACCCGTACGTGAATGCTAGTAGTTCAACATTCGTTCCTGTAAATAAGTGTAAGTAAGTTTTTTAAATTTTGCTTCTACACACTAACCTTTTTTTTTCGTAGCATATCTAAACAAACATCATCTTAGGGTTATAACTAGTAAACATAAACTTTATTTCGTCTATTTTTCATTTTCTAATGCACACAAAAATAGGGACTGTGTTTAACAGTATTCTATTTTACCAAGATGACTAATTATTCATTAATCGAATTTAAATTGCGTCGATTTATATTCTTGGGAGAAAAAACTTCAATTTATGTTTCCCCAGTTCACAAGGAAGAATTCTGGAAAGATAAAAACAGACAAGATTTCAAAATAACAGGTGTAAATCTAATTGGAAATATAATAAGAAAAAATAATATTAAAGATATTAATTCTATTGTTCCAATAATCTCAAAGGTTTGTTACACATTTATTAAAAAATATGGAATTAATAATTGTTATTTAATTTTAGATAGCAAAAGAAAATAAACTTCAAAATTATGAGAATTTAATATATCTATTGGCTGTGTGTACAAAGTTTAGTTTGGAGAATTGTCAAAAAATGAAAACTGATGCTTATGAAATGGTTTTAACCATTTGCATAGATGGATTAAAATTATTAATGTTCTATAAATTTTGTCATACTGCTGCTACGCTCCTCTATGACAACGGTAATTCTTTCTTGTATGTTATACAAATATATAATATTAATTGTGGATTTATTCTATTCTAGGATATATTTCTACAAAATCTTCAGGTTTTGGTGAAGGCACTCAAAAGGTACTTCAAAAATGGTATCTCAGTAAAGAACCTCTCGAGACAATTAAAGCCATAATGAAACATAAGACCTATTGTGGTGTTAATCATAAACATGTTATGGGCACAATTCATCTGCATTCGATGGACCCAGGTAATTAATAAGCTATTGTGTTACATAGTGAAATTATTCATATATTTAAACATATTAAAGGTCATAAAATTTACATTACTTACATATCATTTGGTATAAAAAGAATGATACAAGTATATGAAAAAAAATTACTCATAGAAGATAATGACAGCAAAGAGCAAAAATTATCAAAAACACTACAACTATATGTTTACAACTATATTAATGAAGCACATCGTATATCTGATTCAACAAACAGTAAATTGGTTAAAGATTTGAAATGGAATAATGTGGGAAAAGATTATGAAATTGTAGTTTCAAAAATGCTCAAGAGTCCAAAAGTTAGCTATACAATATAAATGTTAAAAAATGCTCTGATGTAAATTTAAATTTCTTTTAGGTTTTAACTAATTTTGTTAAGCAATTGCCATTGAAAACATTACTAGATAATACTTACTCCTTTGCTCAACATCATTTATTTCAAAATGAAACGGGTAACAAAGGCTGTATGGAATTTATATTGCGTTTCAATAATTATAAGGCAATACAAGAATCTGAAATACATCCTATACAGTCATATTTAGAATATTTAAGATATACTAGATCTGGCCAGTAAGTAAAATCCAATAAAGATTTAATTTGTATAATATTAATAAGATTAACTGTTATATTTAAAAAAATTAATTAATAATTTTAAAACACAAAATAATATTGAATATTTTATTTAAGAGTAATTTATAATATAAATCAAAAAAAGAAATTCCAACAAAATATGTTATTTGACACAATGAAGGATGGAAAAGGGCAAGTTTTAAAAGAAAATATGATATAAAAATAAACAATTAATTTAATTAATTATTATTTCAGGTGTTCCAATAATATTGTGATAGTAAAAAAAAAGCATGAAAAACGGATTGAGTCAACTAAAAAAGGTCAAAGGAAATTCTGTTTAACTCACGTTTATTTCATGAAGCCGCTGCCAGAACCTTCACCACTACTCACAAGATTTTTATCAACTGATTTAATGAAAATAACTTTAAATGTATTACTATAATTTTAAATTTAAATAATAAAGAATTATTAAAACATTCATTCATTTTTTTAGAACTTAAATCCATCAGGTCGCCGGTTATTAATAGCTTATGACAGTCGATCATATTATATGAATACAATTAATTGTTATTATATGCATGTGAAATTTCTCAAAGTTTTTGAAGCTGTTACATTGATAATACAGTCAATAACTTATCCAAATATAATAAAAGCAAACAACAAACCTACCATATGTGCTTTAACTCCATATAAATTTAAAATGATTGATGTTGACTATGAACTAGCATTGTCAACAGAATCTTTGGAAAAGTATTTGTTTAAAGAGGTGAATTATTTATTTATTTTTATTAAATTATACAATATTAACTTAAATTTATTTTTCAGTCCTCAAAAAAAGTAAACAAAAATAATCGTATTCGAAATGTTAAGCCATTAACTACTCTCCAATGGTGTAAGAAACATAACCAAATGTATGATGTGTTTGTGTTTTTGGGAACTAATAAAATGGATTTAAAAAGAATAAGAAAAGCCAAAGCAAACTATGAAGCTTTTTCAAATTCAAAAATTAAGTATGTTTTTCTATAAGCTGATTTACTATTATTTTTTCAATTACTCGCTTACTTAGAAATTCATATAAGTTTGTATATCAAACTGTCAATCGCTGGGATATTATAACACATTACTCAAATACCTTTAAAATACATTCAACATATTTTCCTGCTTTATCAATGATCTTAGAGTCCATTGGTTAGAACTTTATGATTTTAATTATTTATTATAAATTTATGGACATGAATATGATTAAGATATATAGATTCAGATCCCTACTAAATAGATATGTAGAATCAAAGAGTAAACATTTTTTTTTTTTTTGTGTGTACAATGCATGTAGAAATATAGTAAGAAGTATAATAAAAATATTTGGTTTTTTGCAATATATTTTGGAATATTATTTAAATTGTTGTTCATTATGTATCGTATGTAGGACAATAATCATACAAAATACCAACCTGGTAAAAAAAAAATCACTTATTTTTATTTATTAGTTGATAATGAGAAACATTAGTTGTTATGCTCTTTTATAGGCCTATAGGTATATTAACTTTTTATTTATACCTATTAATGTATTTTCAAATTTTCAAAATCAAAAAGCTAAATTTGTATTTTTATACATTGCTGTAATGCCTGTAATGCTACACAATATTATTGTTTTGTTATTGTTCAACAGTTCATACTTATCAGATGACAGCCATAATTGCAATTTTATAACTTTATACATAAGGTTTTTAAAAAACAAGAATATTATTGCGACTTCTTGACTTATGATAAATTGCTTTTACATCATCAAACCATGCTTATTTTTATAATTATTTTAAATTGAAAGCTAAAAAAATTATCATACTTAATCAGTTTAATTAATAAATTATCAATTTGTAATCAAATATTTTTTTCTAGGATTATTGTTTGTTGTCTAAATGGAAATCATACTGATCGAGTGGAACTTAGTCGTGATGGTTTTTTATTTATACCTGGTTTTGATAAAAATATTGGAAAAATTATTGAATTATTTATAAATAATAGATTTTAAACACTCATGTTTTTTTTTTAATTCTGTTGTACAGTAATAATGCTTATGGACTCGAATATTTTGTTCCAAAATGAGTCCAGTATTTGAATAAAAGTATTATACAGCCGAGTCATGATAACTCAAAAAACTTGAAAACTCGATTTATTTTTTATTCCCCTAGAACAGCGTTTCACAAAGTGTTGGTCGCGGCCCCTGGTGGGTTGTTAGTCAATTTTTAGTGAGTCGCGAACAATTTTTTGAATTATAATGTCAATGCTGTTATTAACCATAACAGAAAACAAGCACACGTTTCGCATACACCTCATTATTAAAAGTACGTTTATAAAAATAAATTGATTATAAACCTATAAAATACTAAATGTCATAAGCGTGCGCACAGGGGGGGGCCAGGTGGGCCGTGGCCCTCCCTGCGAGCCGTACCAGAATTTTTATACATAGTAATACATGTTCTAAACATAACGATTTTTGATTTTTCAAAAATCATAAAACATTAAATAGGTAGGTGAAAAATAACTGATACACAATAATAATAAATAATAATAAATTAAATATCTTTAAAAATAAAATTGATAAGATATTATGTCATATTACCATTACAGATTGCGAAATTGTATTAAACTGTGTTGGCAATTACAATATTTCTTATTTAATTAAAAAAAAATTATGTATCTGTTTTTAATCATATGAATGATTTATGCCTCAAATAGTGGGTGATTATGAGTAAGTAAATTAAAGTATGTAACATTTTAATTGTTTCTTCCATCAGAGTTCAGGTTTCTTAATATTTATTGACTTAGCCCACCCTGCTACATATGTCTGCGCACGCCTATGCTAAATATATATTACAAATTTATACATATTTATATAATACAAATTTTGTTTTTTATAACTACTTTTTGAAAAGTGTAATCATGTTGGTCGCGAAAGATTTTTTGGGATAAATTTGGGCCGTGGTAAAGATTGAGAAACGCTGCTCTAGAAATATCAATTAATATAAATTTGAGTTAAATATATCGAATATATAATATTTATTTTATCTTCTTTCAACTTCGAGTTATCGCGACTTGACTGTAACTTATATACATTTTTGAAATATTTAACTTGTATGTTTGAAATTAAATATCTTTTTTCTAATAATCAGACGTCATGTAATGATATCTACATCATTACGCCTACACGGCTTCATGATACGATATCATCACTATTAAAACTTAATATATCTGTACCCATGTACCGTAATATAATTAAATGTACAAAAATATATTTTGATTAAACCAATGTAAAAATAAACAATAACAATTTATTATGGAACAACAAGTCAAAAGGTCAATACTATAAGTAGAGCCCCATTTCGACTCTCAAATTAGTTTGCTTCCATCAGCTGAGTCGGATCTCAGCAGCATAGTCTGCCTCCATCAAACAGCCAGTTCAACGAAACTCTACACCGTCTTACTTATTAAGCACAAGCTTATTTAACTTAAATACTATCATTGATCTTTTTCTTGTTGTAAAGTTATAAATTAATATTCAAAGCCAAATCATTGTAGTTTTGACTTCATTTTAAAAAATCTCTTTCAAACCGAAGTATTTGTTTAGATCTTGTTAATCATCTTCTCCACGACGATTACCAGGTAAGAAAATATATTAATATATAATTATTCATCCAGATTAAATAGATCATTATTAAGTAAGACAACGCAAACTCAAGTGTAACATAAAAAAGTGTAAGGTAAATAACATTCATAAATCTGTATTCACGATCCCGACAAATCGTAATAATATATAGGCATTAATAACAATAAACGACTAGGCAAAGGAAATTTAACACTCCTAGTCTTGTCATTTATTCTTAAAAATACCTAACTAAAACATCAATAGTTTAATATATTATTATAAGGTAAAGTTTCATCAATAGCCACGGCCAGGCTTATTTTTGATTCATTACAGTCATGTATCCTATTTTCAAGTAATACAATTTGATGGTAGGTACCCATGTATAAATTATATTCTGAACCATAGAAAAGTTACATTTTAGTTTTAATTTTTAAGTTCTTGCTTGTTTATTGGTTTTTTGATTCACTAAAAATATAGTATTTTTACATCATAAAATTTAGCTGTAACAAACTTTATTTTTGGTACAGTAGAACCATTACAACCTCATCCCTACTAGAGTACAGTCGTGTTATAGAAATTATTAAATACCATAAAAAAACTGCTCACCGTGTGAATTTCCAATTGGACACTGTTTACTACTCAGTACATTGTGTATTATGTATATAGCTATTTTAAGAGATTAAATCGTAATAAATAAAATTAAGAAATACAAATAATTTATAAAATAGAATAAAACGTACTTTGTAACTGTTTTAAGTAGTTTAAATAATAAAGCTATATAATATAAACTTGTTAATAATTTATACAGAGTCAAATTAAGAATATAGACAGCACTGGATTATTCCAAATGTGTCTTTAAGCACTGTTAGGACACATCTCCACTAGTTTTTGTTTTGAAAGATTGTGAATCTTAAAGAAGTTCAGGAAGAACAGCGCCGCTGTTCCCCTAGCACCAAACCATAATCCTTTTACTTCCCAGTTGTCAATCTGGTATTTTTTCCTCAGATCTGATATACATGAAACGTAAATCGCTTGTTTTTCTAAATTGACGTCTTCATTCTGGGTTAAAATATTTGTTTCCTATCAAATTTTTGGGTCAAAAACAAATCTTTGGTTCTTTTTTTTATCCATGACAATAATGTAAGTTCTTTTGTTTTGTGTTTTTGAATCTACTATAGCCTGACAATGGATTTCTTCGTAAACCACAAAATTTTTTTTCACAAAATAAATTAGCTAGGATTGAACGAATCTTAAGATAAAGTATAATAAGAAGAATATTAAAAAAAAAATGAAATTGAAAGAATTTCTATAATTTATTTAATTACATTTTTAGTCTAGCAACCAAATATCTATTTAAAATATTGCTTTAAAGTATATTTTATATAATCGATTTTGAGTATTCAATAAAGAAAATATTTATCTATAATTAACTAAACAAATATTTTTATTAACTAAAACATAACAATAACAATCTTTTTATTATAGAAATTATCCCAATTACAATATATTATATATATAGTTCAATATAGTTTATGTTAAATGTAAACAATGTTATAATAATATAAATAATTATAACATTTAAAATCATTCAACTTAAATAAAAACTGAAAATAATAAAAAATAAAATATATCATAGAAAATATACAAATATTACAAAAATTAGGTAGTGAATATGCGTGATTTACAAATTACAATCTATGTCCATTTATATAACTTGTTGAGAAGCATATTAGATAAATCAATATTACACATAGAATTACCAACCAATATAATATGTTTATTCTAAAGAGAACATACATTGTATGTACTAGTTCCAAATAAATAATAAAATAAGTATTCATTTCTACAGTTAAATGAATCATTTTTAAAATTTAAATACTCAATTAGTGTAAGGCAATCAGTATGATTATTGAGTATATTAAATAAAAGTTTTAAATAAAGCAACTAAAATCTTAAATTTAATGGAATGATATTAAAAAATACTGCTTATATGATACCTTGAATGAGGAAACTTTGAACTTTGCATTTGTAGCTTAAATATTTTAAAAAAATTATTTTATTATCAATACACCACTTATAAAAATTATTTAGATCTTCTTAGAGTATTTTAGCATCATCTAAACATTTAATACTTTTTATAGTTTAATATCATCTGCAAATTTATTTATTTATTATTAATCTGAACGGGATGAACCTAATTACAATTTCAATAGTTATTATAATAATAACTTAAATCTATTTTATTTATTGACAGTAAAAAATTGTCACAAAACAATCAAAAATTAAATATTAATTTGAAATAACAAGATAATCAAAAAATATGCATATTGTGTAAAAAAAATAAAAATATATTAATGTATAATAATATATTATGTAATATAATTATAAAAAGGATCAATAATAAGAAAATTAAATAAATCAACCTGGACGTCATAGGCCATAGCTAATTTCATTAATCTATTTATAAACAAGCCAAGTACATAATTAATTCTTTGAAATGAAACACAAAACACTTTTGCAGATCTAGTATGACAATAAGGGACATTGAAATATAAGCAACTGAGTAATTCAGGGCAGTTTAAAAACCAATAACTATTTTATATAGAAACTTCAAATCAATCAATTTTCTGGTAGACTGGTCTACTAATTGGACTAACACCTTGATAAGGATTTGTTAGGTCTTGACCGTATTCAACATAAATTTTTATCGTATGCTGCTTTAATACTTACAATTACTTTCACCAAACCATTACTATTCCGATATAAGTTGAAACCGTCATCTAAATATACCATCTTTGTCTTCACGCCATAATTATATTGATTCTCAGTTCATTTATGCACTTCTCAACACTTCTATAGATGCACCTGACCTTTTATCTCAAGTTCTATTTAAAGTTCAATCGCACAATGTTAGTAATCATACTCCTTTCTATATTCCCACTCATTCCACTTCTTTCAGCCACAACCCCCTCACCCCATATATAGAATGCTTAGGTCTGCCAACGTAGTTTAATCTTCATCCTTAATGTTTTTTGTTATTTTACCTCGTTATATTACAATTTATATTATTACTTAGTTTTATTGTATATTTTGTTATTTCTATATCATAATAATATCTAAATATTTATAATAGCCGGTTGGCGTATAAATTTTAATAAATAAAGAAATTTATATTGTGAGTGAGACTGAGAAGGGATATTACATATATATAAAATAAATCCAATTTGAATAGCTTGAAAGCTTTGTATATGAACAGCATTAAAGGGTAATAAATTAAACTCTAAAGTAGAAAAAACTAGAAAAGAATATAAACTATTTAAGGCATAAGAATTAGTGAAATCTTAACATGTCCTATTTATAAATCCTAATGTAGTAAATGTTTTTTTGTCATGTTCAAATAATATTGTAAATTTCATAAACGCTGTGAAGTACAATATTATTTATTAAATAATTTATAATTGGTAAGCAAGACGTGGTAAAAGACATTACTTTGCACTTATCATATTTATTGATAATTTATCTTGGTTATGTCAAATTGATACTGTAATTTTCATATCATTGGCAAAAAGTAGTTTTTTAGAATTAGAAAAATGTAATTTTGATGAAAAGTATAAATAATAAAGGGGCCAAGTGAAAACCTTGTGGAACAGGTTGATGAAATATTAAAAGACTCAAAATGAAAATGTTTTAATTTGCTAATTTGCCTTCTGTTAGTTAAATATGAGGTCAACCAAGACAAAATAAAAGATCACGAATTCCGATAGAATGAAGCTTAATTGAGAAAATATGGTGACTAAAAAAAGTCAAATGTTTTTACAAAATAAGTAAAAATAATATCTATTTGGAATACTGATGCAAATATTTTGAAATTCGAATATATATTTTTAAAAAATTAAAAGATTTGCCTTTTAAAAAACCATATTTATCATCATTTATTATCAAAGCAAGTATTGCTTATATTTTTTCAGTTAAAATAGATTCAAATAATTTTGGAATAATTGAAATAATAGGCTGTTAAATATTTGTTAAATCTTTACTTTTATTAATAGCACAAAACTAATCTTCCAATTAGATGGAAAACAACCACTAGAGACTAAGAGATAAGTTGTATAAATGTAGTAAAGGAACGGCTAAAATATATTTACAATTTATAAAGATACTGCTTGAAATCATGTCAGGACCAGGACTCGTTTTATTGATAATATTATCTAACTTATTTAGAACTTTAGTAATACTTAAAATACATAAGTTAAGATTTACTTCAATCGAATAATTATAAGTAGAATGCTGATGAGTATTAATGGTTGAAGTGAACTGATTTTTAGAGACGGTGGAAAAATAATGAGCAAAACTATTCACGATATCCTTTCACTCTAATAAATAAATCATTATCATATACCATAGAGTTCTGAAGAGATAGACATTATTTTTTATGGTTAAAACCAATTTTACACGCAATTCAGAATATCTATTGCAGTTCCATAAACAGTTGACCTTTTTATAATTGTATTTATATCGTTTAAAAAAATTAAAAATAATAATGTTGACAAATGGTCACCCTGTGGAACATCAGAGGATATATTACTAATATAAGATACGTGGTTTTTATATTTCACAGCTGGAATTTGATTTGTTAAGAAAGAGTTAAACAACAATAGGACCACTAAAACCATATGATTTAAGTTTATAGAGATAAAAAAAAATGGATGAAACTTTCAAAAGCCTTTTTAAATGCTGTATAATATATAACATCAAACTGTGATTTATCATTACAGGAGTCTATATTGACTATTTGAAAATACATACACTAGTGCAGTGTTTCTTAAACTGTGTTCCGCGGAGATCACTTCAGGGTTCCGCAAAGCGTAAGTAATTTTTTCAAAATTTTCAAGAAAATTAATTTAAAATATCCAACTAAAGATTAGTAGTGGGGAAAAAAAGTTTGCATTATAGAAAAAAATATTTGTATATTAAATAATAATGTAAGCCATATGGAATAGCCTATCAGCTATCTCTAATTTTGATGTAGTTCAAAAGATGAATATCCTCAATTGTCACAAAAAGGCCGTTGAGACTTTTACCATTTGCAACCACTTATACAATGTGTTCCGGAGGGAAGTGACCGGCCAACGTCATATGAAAGTATACCTAAAATTATGAAGAAATACCCATTAAAGAGGGGTCTAACTTTTTTATTTTTTAAGTTACAGGCAATTCAACTTTTTTTAAATAAAACCAAACCTACCAAACATTTATTTATGTTTTTCCAAAACTTTTCAACATTTTAACATAATTTTTTTTTAATTTAAAGCTATTTAATTATCCTATTAACCAACATACACAATTAAAGTAGAATTATGTAAATTATTATTATTAACTTGAAAAAGTAAACATTTTTTATTAAGTTAGAATTTTTAAAAATAAATCTTGTATTACTAATACAATGTTGTACTTCTAATAATTCAATATTTAGTATGGGTTTTTTTGTTAGTGTATTATTTTACTGAATAATACCTAGAATACCTTATATGTTTGGTTTTCATATTTTCCATAATTGCAGAGTTATAAGCTATTAATGGTTACTATCTTAATTTTTTTAGAGTCGAATATCGGTCGTTAAAACAAAGGACTAGGTACAAAAAGTGTTTCATTTAGAGTTCAAATTCGTTTACAGTCAGGTGGGGAACTTTGAAAATCTGATTAACTAATTAAATAAACATAACATTTATTTCTTTGTTATTTATTTTTATATGAAACTACATTATTATTATTTTGTGTTTTTTTTCGTTAGTTAGGTTCCATTTTGTATTTAAAAAATAAACTAATACTTATTAAATTATTTATATCATTTCTGGTGAGTTTATGCCTCATGTTTAGTAAAATTATAAATAGCCAATAACTACGATCCCAAAAGATCTGTTATGTTTAGCTGCGTATAACTCTGCAATAATGGAAAATATGAAAACCAAACATACAAGGTATTCTAGGTATTATTTAGTAAAATAATACACAAACAAAAAACGCCAAACTACATATTAAATTATTTGGAGTAATACAAGATTTGAATTATAAAGTTATAAGTTTATAACATTATATTTTTCAATTAAATACATAAATATAGCAATTCCTATATTTTTTATCAATGAAAAATACTAAAACAGAAAATTAATTATAAGTGTATTTAAAATTTTTATATGCTAAATGTAGGTATATTTGAATACTTTCCACTGAAATACTTTACATTTACTACAGTATAGTATACTAAAAAAGTACCTCACGTTTGCAATTCGATGATGGACTCACTAATAAGTAATATTTATATAATTAATATAACTCCAAAATTAATTATAAAATAAATACCTATTCAATTTAAATTTCTACTAATTAAACATAAAAAATTAACAAACTTGCAATATAATTTATGAAATTATTTAAAGTACATTCTTATTATGTTTGATTAAATATTTGATATTATTGGTTGTTAATTTTTTATATCAACAAATTTCTAATGAAACTAAACTTTTAATAAGTTTCTATAAAATATAGAAACATAAATAAATAAATAATAACAAGTGCATAACTATAATGTTTTAAAATAATAATAGTATAAAAATAATACTATTACAAATAGGTAGTAATAATATTAAGAAAGTATATTCAAATTACCTGGATTGAACACAAATTGATTTATTAGGTACGCCTTTATATCAACCAGTCTCATAATATTTTGCTTCTTTTCTTTTTCTTTTGGAAGCCTCACTTTTAATATGTTTTGATGATATTTTAAATTAGTTATAATTTAATGATTTAACTATACACGCCTTGCATTATATTACTACACAGCTTCTGCACTAAATTAACAAATAGTTAGTGTAAAAGTCTGTATAATACTATAAAGTAATAAGTATTAAGGTATGTGACGAATGACGATAATTTAAAATGCACAATAATTAATTTACACCATATGAATGACGAATGCATCTATATCGAATATGATAACTGATAATATTGGAAATTTAATAATTATTTAATATAATATTTATGATAGTAAATTAGAAAATGGTTGAATGGCTGAAATAAACGTATTTATTTTTGTATTGATAATCGACAGAGTGAGGTTCTTGGACGTATTTCCACAGAATATAATATTTATGGTATTTCTTATGAATGTGTAAAAATAGATTATTATTGTAGAAAATAATACCTTTATTATTATTTTATTTAGGTAATCATTATCAAAATGCCTATGATAATAAAAAAGTTATATTTATATGAATTCAGAATTGCGTAAATTTTCTTCTACTTTTTGTATAGAAACATTAGGAACGTACCCTACGTTTTATGATTGATTTAATGAATAACTAGGTATTAATAAATAATAATTAATGTTGTTATATTAGGGTGCTCTTATAAATCATAATATTCACATAATAATATTATCAAGCCAAGATCTTTATTTTTGCTAATTGCCTTTTAAAAAGGCTCTATTTTATCACATTATTACTGCCCTAAAATTGTGACCTCTGTAAATAATGTCGAGTCCTATATGGGCATATGGCCAGACCATATAGCGGTGCGTTAACCCCATAACCTAACCCTGCACCTGAAGTAGTTACGGCACCAGAGTTTAGTCTAAACACTCTAAACTCTAAAATCTAAAGCAGAGGCGGCCAAACGTTTTTGGCCGCGATCTACTAAAAATATACTTCACCTTTGAGGATCGAGTTCCATAAAAAACCTAACCACCATGATTAATTTTCGTGTGCGTAGCCTAAAAATAAATTCTAACACGATCGAGTTTGAAATCGTTTACGATCGACCGTTTGGCCGCCCCTGCTCTAAAGAGTCTAAAGTAACTTTAAAAATAAGTAAAGGTGAACTGAACGATCGCAAGAACGCGTAAGAATCAGGCAGACCGTGTGACTTAGCTCGCGTTGAGCAGTGTTATACATTATCACATCTATATATTATGTAGTTAAAGAAGTGCTTTTAGTGTTTTATCATTGTTTATTGTAATTATTATTTTTACAGAAAATAATATTATAACCAGATATAGATATTAATAATATAAGCAATAATATACAATGGTATTAAATACCATACTATAGTCTCTACTCTCTAAATAATGTAATACAATTGAATCGCAAATAACTCGAAAAACTTGACAACGGGATTTTTTTTTTATTCCCCTAAAAATATAATAATAATATATAAATTAATATAAATTCGAATTAGATAGCTCGAAGCAAAATTGTATCTCTCTTCAATTTCGAGTTATCGCGACTCGACACGGGTCGTAGTTGATGAAATGTACCTACTTTTCATGTTAATGGTCATATGGCGGTCACATAATATTTTAGCATTGCTTAGAAAAGAATTGTAAAACGTTATTTAAATACGTATAGGTGTGCGTGTGACTATGACAGCTGTGTCACTGATAGTAAATATATTGCTGTAGATACGGATCGTATACTCGTAGATACTAAGACAGTACGCAGACTAACCCAAAATACAAAATTCTTGAATATGGAATAAAAGTTACTCGTTTCACATAGTATGATTATTTAACTTAAAATTATATTATTTTTTATTTATTGTCACGGCTGTGAATTTAATGCACTTAAAAACTATTAAATATGCACTAAAACTGACAAAATATGCTCTCATTTTTCAAAAATATGCAAAAAAAACTATTAAAATTTAAATGGCCCTAACCCATAAAATATGCAAAATAAGATTCGGTATTTGAACTATAAATAAGTCAAAACAAATTTTGGTCAAATCCAATTTATTATACGGTGTAGCAAAAAAAAAAAACATGCAAATGCATTAAATTCACAGCCTTGTGCCCTTGTTTATTAATTTATTATAAATCATATATATAGGTATTTATGTACTGAAGACGACTAAATTCATACGGCGTTTTTTTAAAATAATTTAAACACTAAAAGCGTTATTTTCATACATACATAATATACATAATATTAAACATATTATTATACATATTTAATAAGCGTAAGTAATGTACTTACATAATATGACGCCTATTGGCAGTTTTTTTTCAGATCTAAAAAGAATAAAAGCATATTGTAATTGTACTCAATATAGTCGAAATAAACTAGTTTCTCTTGAAATATATATTAAAAAAAAAATATATATCAGAAAATTTAAAAACGAGATCTGAATTTTACTATAAAGAATGTAGGTAATACAAATGTTTGTTACAAAAGATAGAAAAATTGATTTCAATAACTTAATAAGTAAAAAAAATGTAAAGTTGATAATATTATAACTTATAAGTACATATTGATTTTAACTAATTCCATTAAAATTGTTGAAATGTTTTATAAAGTTTTAAATTGAATTATTTTTATAAACCAAGACTAATTTGTGTATTATTGTTTAATTATAAAGAAAATATAATTTATTATTGTAAAATTTGTAATTAAAACCTTTTTTAATATATTTGATTTTACTATAAATATGTAATACTATAATTAATGTATGATAAATGACTAATGATGAGCATGTGTCAGTGCAGAATCCTGGAAAAAAATAAGAAAAATGAAAAAAAAATAATATTTTATATTTATACTTTTTATAATTATATAATGTTATATATTTAATATAGTTTTTAAAATTATTGAAATTTTTAATATTATTTCATTGAAACATTTTTTAATGCTTTTATTTTATTAAAATTCAAAATAAAATATAACTCTTAGTATAATATTTAAGTTTTTATTGCTAAAAATTTCGTAAGTAGAGCTTTACATTTTAGATTCTGAACGGAGTGATGAATGTATTGATTTTACAATGATGTGTTTTTTTTTATTTTATTTTTTTTTTTTGTGTCTGTGATCACTTTTTAGAGTAGTAATAATGCTTCGATTTTTGACTTCAGCCCCTCTTTGAAAAGGAAAATTTATCTAGTTGGTACTTGGGGGGGGGGGGGGGGTCAAAAGTAAAAAATTTCCAAAAGTTTTCAAAAGGGTCGGGAAAAACCCTGAAAAAATTACGGAAAAACGGGCATAACTACTTTTTGACATAATCGAATTTTTAATTTTGCTGTAACACAAAAACGAATCATTGTAAATACTTGAAATTTTCACCAAATGTTTTTATTATGGTTATCTATTTACGATTAAATTTTCAAAATATTTTGACCTTTTTTAAGCTACTTATAAACAATTGAAATTTTCGACTTTTCTAAGTTTTTTTTCTTAAAATGCCAATAAAAAAAATTTGGCTATCCAAAAAATCTTTAAAATTTAATACAAGGTTTATTATAAGTTGTACCTATCGTAGTAAAAAAAAATCAAAAACCGTTAGTCGCAATTTTTGTTTTTAACTATTTAAAGTTCAAATATTTACGAAATATATCAAAATTAAGAAAATTTGCAAGGAATTTTGAAGTTGAAAATTCATACAAGTTTTGTGATTTGCACTTAACGTATAAAAATCCAATATAAGGTTATCCATAAATTTTTCTACAAGTAACTGTAAAAAAAAATTCCATCGTCAATATAGAAAACATTTTATGAGCGTATGAAATTAAATTTTTTACGAAATCGCGTAAAATAACGATATATTACAATTTAAATATAGGTAATAATATAATATATCCAACTAATTACCATTTACTGACAAATCATCTCCGTTCAGAATCGTTTTTCGTATACAATGATATCAGTCGTTGCATTCAAATTTAACACATCCATTATAGTGACCTACTCTCCATCACTACTATACAGCAGAGCGATATCCACTTGCCAACTTTTTTGTTATTCTTGTATTCATTTTTAAATCTAATAAAGCCATAATGGCAGTGAAAGGTATGTTTTGAAGGATATCTTCAGTGGCATATATAGGGGGCTAGGCCTGAGCCCATAATGAAATTTCAGATTCGATCAAAACATTTTATTATACATTTTGCTTAATTTTCTATATGTATAATGTAATAATAAATATGTATTTATAAATTAAAATGTCTCTATTTGTATTACTTATGTCATAATTAAAACCACCCGGCCACCTGAAAAATGTTCCAGTTGTACATGCAGCCATGCTGGTGATAAATTAGCCTATAGTGAAAATAATTCCTATATACGCCACTGATACACTTGTATATAGTTAAGTATAAGAGACGACAGTTTACCAATTGCGCTCAAAACATTTTACAATACCTAAGGAAAATGTATTAATTAGTTATAATTATTATATAATAAATTAAAACACTAACCGATTTTTTTGTGAGTATTAATACATAATATATTATAATATAAATAAATAAATAAGTTTTTTCGCATTTTACAAGTTATTTTTTGATCGTCAATTATTCAAAATTAAATACCAGTTACATTAAATTATAATTTGTTTCATAAAATTCCCAATACTGTTATAAAATATATTATATACCCAGTCGCTTTAACCAGTAATCAATTGATCAATAAATAAGTTTTAATATTCAAGAATTTTAGTATGTGTTATATACAAGCGCAATTTGAATAGGTACTTATTCTAAAATATAAGAAGTGCAATTGGTATACTGACCCTAAACAAAAATTGTGTGTTAGGTGTAATTGGTCCATGATCTAAGCCTTACCATGCGGCCTTCGAAGCCTTTTTTTTCCCTCCCACCCGCAACAATTAAATTAATTATTTTTTTTTTATTTATTAAAAATTAAAATCACAATAATATTGTAACAAAACCGTTAAATCTAAAATCTAAATTCTAATTAATTCTAAATATACAATTAACTTAATCTATAATTTAATAATTTGTGCATTATATAAAATAAAATATAAATAGACAATAACATAATTTTTTTCTTCTGGCGACCCCCAGTGTTTTTATGAAAGTGTAAATTGACCCGCCAACTACAAGACCACCCTGATCCAAGAAACGAGTAAAAATCATTTTACTTGAAAATGTTCGACAAACAATACAACTTATTATCTTGAAGAATAATACCTATTATATGATTAATAATTAAAAAGATTTTAATACTTTTTATACTAATTTTTATTTTAAAATGTTGATCATTTTTTCTTGTGTTGTTTTTACTGATTATCGCCGGATTTGTTAGCCTATGTGTTTGTCATTCAATAATCCTATTGGTAGGATAGTATTTACAAAATTGAAGCTAAAACGAAAATATTCGATGGATTGGCGTCTTCTTTCGGCCGTCTTACGGCGCGTTACCACTACACTATTACAGTGCCACGACAATGGCACATCGTACAATGCCACGTTAACACATGACTATATATGAATATATATATGGTATGCAGCACATAAAGTAACTATAGTATATAATTTATTATACTGTCGGGCGTCGGTCTGGCGCGCCAGCTGGTTTTAGGGTAGGACCATTATGATATTATTGAGAGAGAAATAAATAATAATAACATATTTACGTATCCATTATAAAGATACAAATCTTATACATTCCTACCTCGTTATAATCCATAGCAACATACCGGAATGTAATTTACTCATGTATTTGATACTACACATATTTCATGCATAACAATTTTTGATTCATGTGAAAGACGTTCACGCTTATTTATAAAATTGGTTGGATAGTATCAATTACCTACTAGATTCAGTGACATTCAAACTGATGCAACTAGAAGCAGGTGGATTTAGCCCTAGATATCATAATAATATTTCAATAATTTACGAAGTAATATATTTGTCGACAATACTAAATACACCTATCTCAATACAATTTCTGTTGAGTGGATGTTTGTTTAAAGTACTACTATTATTCGTGATGTACCTATTTGTCACTGCTGATCGTAAAAAACTTATCATATTAATCATCATTACCTATGCATAATTACCTAAAATATATACATTGAATTATTGAAAATATTTTGTACGGGTCTCTTTTACTACGTTTACAAAAAAGTTGTCTTTGAGACTATTTTTATTATTAAATTTAAGTTTAACCACTATAATATAATTTAATAAACATGTTTCTTTCTTAACCTGCCTACCTATACATATAGTAGGAACATAATAACTAGGGATAGGAGTTCTATGCAGTAAAAAATTGTAAATTATGAAAAAACAAATTTTTTTAAATATTAATTTATATTATTACTTTATTAGTTATTATTGTTACACGCTATTGCCTATTATTGTATGTTTTTTAAAATTGTCAAATGCTAATGACTGGTGATTAGATTAAAACATAGATTTATATTAGCTGAAACTTCTTTTCACATCACACGATGATGTTGTAACATATTTAAATGAAGCGATTTGTCTCAGATTTAAAGTAATATTAACATATTTTTCTTCCTTTTCATATTCACCGTTTATAATGCTACAAATATTTAGAAGCGTTTTGAATTCCTTATTCTTCTTTATTTCTTCCTTAGTGTTAGTATACCAAGTCCATTGTAATTTAGATAGGTAGTATATTTATCATTTATGTCAATTCAACAAATAACCCAATAATTATATGCGTTCATTAAATAAATACCATTTAAAATTAACAAGATTTTCAAAAACTTATATGTATGCAATTATATGCATTATGATAAAAATAGGCAAAACAAAATTGTTCTATTTAATCGAGAATAAGCCAAATAGTGGACATATTTGAGAACAATAAATTTAGACTTAAGAGGACGCCATACCCGCATGTGTTGTCTGTCTTACTAACGTACATCATAACAAATTTTCGTTCAGTAGAATGCATTTTTGTGACTTTAGCTTTAATATTAGAGTAAATTTACCTATAATAAAATTTAAAGGTAAGAATATTATCTAGACAATGACATGATTTTATTGATATTATCATTTTAAAGTGAGTTATGAACATTTTAAAGTTGTAATATTTTACATAGCTATAACTCACTTTAAAATGATAATATCATTAAAAGCATATGTCATTGTCTAGATAATATTCTTACCTATAAATTTTTTAATAGGTAAATTTACTCTAATATTAAAGCTAACGTCACAAAATGCATTCTACTGAACGAAAATTTGTTATGATGTACGTTAGTAAAAAAACATGCAAATGCATAAAAATCCTAGCCTTAATAATAACATTTAGGTATCATTATTTTTTTTCTGCAACAATCGTTTTCAAAAATGTTATAGTTCGATTTTGTACAGGTGGGTCGGGACACACCCACACACTTATACACATGTGCTGTGTTCAAGAGTATGCGTTTTGAATGCATCAACCCTCTCTGACAATAAAATATCTCGACCCGAATACAATGATTATGATGAACAGAATACACACATCATATAATTTATTTTATTACAGGGGTTCTCAAACTGTTCGGCACAGTACGACCAATTTTTAAAAATGCTTTAATTTTGGTGACTTATACCTACGCATACTAGCTAATGACCGATTTTTTTTCACTTGACCCGCCAAAAATATTTCACAACCCACAGTTTAGGTTAACTAAAAATTATAATATATTAAATATTATTAGTAATTATCCTACGTTTCATCCAAATTTTTTTATACCAAATCTAAAAGCAAAAAAATATATATATAGTGAATGTATACAAGTGTATACAAGCTTTTATTACTCATGAAAAATGTATTGCGTGTATTTGTATATTAAAATCATTTTGTATAAAATAAAGATTTGTAATTTATAACGATAACATCGATAAAAATAAATATTTATAAAAATTTGACTATGGATTTGAATATGAATATGTATCGCGGCCGCCGACACAACGTCCAGTATACTCAATATAGGTAGCAGCACATGACGGCGATAATAATTAAATCGAACGACGTAAACATGTTTACGCAAAACAAACGAAATGCCTTTAAAAAACTGTTTTAAGAGTAAAAACACCTAAACTAAATTATAGAAAACAATATTTTGGATGGAACCTCATTGGGGTTTTGTATTTATAATACACAGCTCGTAATTAAAAGCACCAAAACCTTTTTTTTTACTTTTTTTAAAAAATAATTCTAACTTTTTTAATACTTAATATTTTTTTTTTTAAAAACCTATGAGGTTCCCTCCTAAATATTGTTCTCTATACCTACATTTCATAATATTAACTTTCAAATATTACTCTAAAATCTTTAGATGCCGTTTTGTTTGTTTTCCGTTTAATAAGTTTTTACCGCGGAAAATGGCCAGTGTAGCGTCCTCTTAAAAATAAAAGAAAATGGATTTGTTTGAAGAATATTATAAATTCAAAAAAAAAGTATATTAATTGTCAAAATATTATTATTAAATTTATAATTTATAATAATTAAATGCCAGTTATTTAAAATAAAATAAAATTATTCCTGTTTTATATTGTAATTTTCGCTCGTTTTTCGTTGTCGACCAATATAATTTTTGTATTTTTGGAATAAATTTTTAAATTTTTACAAAACACTATTTAATTTAATGTAGATAGTAGATCTTAGTTTGAATTTCATTTATTAATTATGAGTTATGACACACAACCAGACACTTATTGCTAGAGAAATATGATTAAAACTTTTGTTAAATAATGAATGAAAATGTTGGTTGTTCTTATTTTTGATTCCAATGCGTTAGCTGCCCAAACACTTGGTAGAAATAAACAATCTTCCGAGATTAGTAGGTATCGGTTGAATAGTCACAAGCATTTGTTAATCTGTCATTTACTGGACAGTCATATAGTAGATCTTTAACAAAGCAATTTATTACTTTAACTGGATTTAAAAATATCAAACTAAATGTATTATACTGTATCAGTTAACCAATTTCTGAAGATTCGTCTGTATATAGAAAGAAGTTAGATCGACATCAAATTATTGTTGTATTCAGCCAGACATTGTCAGCATTGTCTACAGATTTATGAATTACTAATTCAAAATCAATAGTAATCTTTTATCGCGAGAACGGAAAATCAAGTGATTTACACTTTTCAACCATTTTAGTAAACATAAAATCATAAGTCTTGATCGATATCTCTATGAACAAACAATATATTAACGGAATAAAATATCCATTTTTAAATCCAACCAAAGTTAATATTTGATTAAAAAATCTTGATAAATATTTAAACCTAAGTACCATCTACCTAGATATATATTTTCGGTATAAGCCGTAGAATTAGAAAAATCGTATATAATATGTACATACCTAGTAGGTACATTAGTACTTATATAATAAATAAATTAAAATAATAATATATTTTTTTTTACAGCTAACAGTACTGAAAACCCTAAACCAAATACTTTAATATACTAGCAACAAATTATTTTAATACTGTGAAATTTAATAAAAAAATCATTTTTTTTTTTAATTAATGAATAAAATAGATTGTTTTGTTTTGCTTTTGATAAGGCGCTAAGTGTAAGATATTGAAATTGTAACTAAAATAATAAGCTAAGATATAGTATGGGTATTATATTTCATTATCTGCGTTTGTATGTAGACTTTTTCAATTTTAAAACGAAATAATATCAGCATTTTTAAATTGTACATATAATGCAATTTTGTACTAATAAAAGTATTTTACGTACTCATTACTTGCAAAACAATTTAAATATTGTAAAAAAGTTAATTACCTACACATTTACACACAAACAATATTCTTAACAGTTAACAAGTGTCATAGTAAGTCAATCGAATTTAAAACATATTGCAGTCGTAAAGAAAATAAATAGTGTACGAGTGTACCGATTACCGAACTGGCAATTGCTGAGTACTGACGACAAACATAATAGGTAAGAAAATTTAGAGAATAAAATACATATTATTATACTATCAATATCCACAAGACCACAAATATATAGGTAGTACCTACATCATAATATATTAATATTAATACATTAAATCTGTGTTTATGACATCTCCTAAATCACATGATCTTGTCATGTTCTTAACGCATTTTGTCAGTTTGTCACACCAAGTCACAAATATATTTATTAAATAATAATAATTAATTATTAAATCTGTGCATTTTTACGAGATATGACAAATTGTAAAGTCAGAGAAAAGTGGAAAACATTGTAATATCATAGAATATTCAATGATAAAACCAATGATACATATAAATAACGAACGAAACATATAATACCTCCACCGTGGAGGCTCCATGCACAACAAAAATTAATTAAAATAAAAATAAAATTTAATTTAATAATGAAACAAACATAATATGGGTTATAAAAATTGTAATAACTAATTACTAATATCTTTTAGTATTTCATTAAGTATACGATACCTTAAATCAGAAAACATGAATTTTATATTATTAATTAATTTATATTTTTTGTTTTGCTGTTTATTCAGATTTGTTGTAAAAATGTTTCTGTTTTATGAACAATCTGGAAAATGTCCATGATTCCATTATTTAAACATGTATTTTAGACCAAAATAATGTGGAAATAAATAATAATACGTCATTTTAATAACTGAAGTATAAAGCCGCTTTACGGAAAATAATATATTATAATACTATATTTTAAACTTATGTTTTATGAGGCATAGGCCCTATTAAAATAATATATCTGTCTCTTTTCTACGCATAAGTCCCATTTTGTAGGATATGGCATAATCATTATGACCAAAATTGGAAATATCAAATATCCCTCTGTAGAACAAAACAGTCTATCCTCGTGCTCAGTCGCTCACGCTCTATAATCTATACATGTTTGTCACTGCCCACTGGTCGCGCCATTGTTATCATAATATATCATCGTAGTCATTGTACCTATAGGCTATCATCATCTGCACGTTTTGTTTGATTTCATATTTTCATTACCATTCCTGACAAAATATATTGAAAGTATAATATATACATAATATATATTGTCATAATACCCGCACGTCAGCTCTTTTCTCTCGAATCTCTTCCCAGTTCCCGGCGTTGCTGTTCAGTTTTTAAAGTTCAACCTACGTGTCCAAAAGTTCTACCGCCGAGCGGAATTGTAAAAGGCCAGTCAAGTCGACACAACAAGAGATACGAACAATACGTATGTCAATCCAAAATCTCAACGTATTTGGTAAGTACCTACAAATTGGGGTTGCGCGTGTGGTCGTAATCATGAACACTTTCCTTAGTGGATTACGAGTGAAGCGCTGTGAACTATGAGCACGTTCGATTCCTAGCAATGTATGTTTTTTTGTGTATTTTCATTTTTCACAGGAAATGCACGTCACGTGCACCGACACTATTATTGCTTGCAAGGCTTGCGAGCGTGTTTATGATTATGGGCGTCACCTCACTTTTGAGTACATGGCGGTACGCCCGCTGGCATGTTATTATGGCTAAACTCAACGGTATTGCGTTTACTGTGTTTTCTTTCATAGTCGTCAAAATGAACATGAGTGAATCTGATTGTTAACGACCAATCATAATCTTTCGCAGCCACACCGTTGTTTGCATGAATATTTTTGGTCATTTGTTTTATGTTGCGTCCTCGTTGTGGGTCATGGGTATTGGACGTTGATTGATGTTATTTATTTTTTGTCACGTCCGTCTGGTTCTATTTGATGGCCTCTTATTAAACTCCGTCAACACGTCTTCTATTATGAATCGTATATGTGGATATTGGTATGATATCTGTGATATAATCATTAAACATCTTCTGAGCAAAACTTAACCATTAAAGCTTTTAGATTTAATTGTGTGCACTTGATCCTGCCCATAAGAAGATGCTATACCCACATGTGTTGTACAAACGCATGTTTTACAAACGTACAACATAATAAATATGCCTTCAGCAGAACCAATTTTGTGTCGTTAATTTTAATATAAGAGCACTTATTAAACATAAAGGCTAGAACATTATCTGTTATCACTCGTCTGTTTTATACAATATTTTAATCTCTAAGCAAGTTATAAGCATTATTATATTTTAGTATTATACATACTCATTATTCGCTTAAAACTCAAAATATTGTAAAAAACTAACAAGCAATAAAAGATAATTTTCTTACCTTTTTTTTAATTATCAAATGATAGTAAGTCAATTTGCTCTAATATTAAAGTTAAAAACACTGAATCTGTTCTACTGAAAACAAGTTTACTATATTGTACATTTGTAAGATGAAGAAACATGCGGGTGTAGCATCCTCTTAATAATACCATAATGTACTAAACTTTGATCTCAATCATAATTAACTGAAGCTATGTAAAGTTTCCCATGTCATATTTTAATATAATTTTCTAATTATTGAGGATTAGCACTTAAATGTACAACTAAATTTACTTACTATTGGGTTGAGTATATTTTTCTGTTCATATTTAATTTGTTATCAATTTATATATTTTTGAAAATTTAACTATAGATATTCAAAATTAATGATCAGATATCATTTATAGTTTTTTTTTTTTTTGTATTAATCTGGGATAACTTTTCCAAAGTTTATTAGTTCATACTTACGTTATAATGTGATTTAGTCAATTACACTCATCCCGTTTGGATTATTTTTATACTAATTAGTTAATAGTTTTATTTAAAAATAACTTATTGTTTATATTTTATATTTAAGACCCGTTTGCTGATGCAAACAAGGGTGCAGACGATGATGTTCAAGATGGGCTTGTTCACATAAGAATTCAACAGCGTAATGGCCGTAAAACATTGACAACGGTTCAAGGTCTATCATCAGAATATGACTTGAAGAAGATTGTACGCGCTTGCAAAATGGTAATAACAACTAATATAAAATATTTATTGTATTTAAACTTACTATCTAAATTCATTTAATATTTTATTAATTGTTCCAAAAGAAATGTTTACAATACCTAAAAATGTAATAAAAATAGTTATTTATTTATGTAAATTAAAAATAACTTATTGCATTTAATAATTTTGCTCTTTGTTTAGTATACAAAGTTATTAATTTTCTTTAAACTTTATAATAATTAACCTTAATATAAAATTTATTTATAATCATAAATTACATGTTAAAAGCATACAGGTATTATAGTTACTCTTTTAATAAATTACTTATACTGTAAAAATTAATTTAAATAATTTAAATATTTTAGGAGTTTGCGTGCAATGGTACAGTAGTTGATCATCCTGAATACGGTGAAGTGTTACAGTTACAAGGTGACCAGCGAGAAAATATTTGTCAATGGTTGACTAAATGTGGTCTGGCCAAATCTGATCAACTAAAGGTCCATGGTTTCTAATACTTTGTATAATTACTTTACTCAGTCAAACAAATTACAATAATTAAAAAATTAAAAACATGCGTTAATAAATTTAATGTTTGATTCTACTGATTTTTCGAATTATTTATTTTATTATAAAAATTAATGTTATTTTATTGGTCTGAAGATAGTTACTTTTGTACTTATCAATATAATTAGTCACCCACGTATATGGCGGCTTTGCAGTGGTATATATAGTTAGTCGTTAGGTATTTCCTAAGAAGATACTTGGACATTGTGACAAAAGGCAACAGTAGTTGAATGGTATTTATGTAGTAATGTGTGTATAGCTCAATTCAATAAGCGTAAAAAATGGGCGGATCTGACTCATTCTATCATCCAAATAGATAAATCCTCATTTCAAAGAAAAAGAATGTACAACATTACAACAAAAAACTTTAATAAGGATTTTAACTAATAGAACTAATGATAATAATATTTTTTAATTTAATGAATTACAATAAAACTCTACAACATGAACCACATGAAACAGTGTTAGCAGTGTACTAGTTATTAATATTAAATGTATGGATTCAGCGTTGTATATAAATTTGTTAATCTACACAACTGATACCATTGTTAACTATAACATTATTGTATTTTTTTAACTCTAGTTTTAATGTTTGTTTCTTCATCGCTCAGTAGCTCTGTGAGAGTGATAATCATTGTTTCAGCTATTAGGTTTTATAAACAGGCCAAGTAACCATGCTTAGTGGATATAGAAATGCTGTATCCATATTTTATACTTCAATGGTAATAGTATGGTTAATACATTCTTAATTAGTTATAACTCTTGTAGATTCATATGTGTTATACTTGCATATTATTATATATAGAGGTATAATTAGGGGTAGAGCTAATCAGGGCATAGCAAATAAAATAAAATATGCCCATATATATATATGTATTAATAAAATAAATTTTATTTAGAATATGTACATTGTAGTTAAACTATAATTTATTAATATAAATTAAGGACAATTTTGGACTATTCAAGATAGAAAATAATACAAAATATAAGTTTACATTAAGTATATAAATACTACAAAATGATTATGAACTGTAATAAAAAATATATGCTGTTTATAATATTATGTTGAGTGAATACTGAATAGTGATGGTAATAGTTTTGAAAATTGAATTGTTTTATTATTATTTATTATTAAATATATAAGATACATAGTTAAAAATAGGATTCAAATTTCAACTCTCAATATTTATATTTATTGCCTTATTAGTATTATATCGGTCTTATTGATTTTTCAATATTTAGTCATTTATTTTATAAGTTTATGAAAGGAAGTTCTAGGAGAAATTCTATGATGAGCTTATATTATTGTTACTATACAAAATTAAATGCATTTATTTATATTAATATAAGTGATTATCTAGGTTTTAATAAAATAATTATACATAAAAATGAAAATATCTAGTAGGTATTAAAGAAATTGCTATTATCATTTGTTGATTTTTATTTTTATTAATTAAATTTTAATTAACATTCAAACATCTATATTTTATTTGGAATCAAGTAAAAAAGTTGTTTAAAAAGAAGATTAAAAATGTACAAGAGTAGAAGTATATTAAATAGCCAGAAACATTGATAGACCTCGCTACGGTTCTGCATACATACGTATATTCATTGATACATATACATACATATTAATATATACCATATCTATAGTTTATTATATTATAATATAATAGATGCAATATGTACAAATTACCTCACACCATTTTTTAATGAAAATTATTGAATAAATGTTTTTTTAAGCGTTTACAACTTCATTTAATTAAAGATCTTAAAATAACCACTTACAATTTAATGAATATATCAAATTTAAATATTGTATAAATTAAAAAATTATTAAATAAATAAATATTATAATTATTAGAAAATAATAAATGGTAGGTAGGTATACTTAAAAGTTTTATCAGATACATTATACGAAAAATACAATATAATTATTACGTAATATTTAGGGCTTGGATATAAATGTGTTTAAAAAATACCTATCAAAAAATGCGTTTATGACCTAAAAGCTCTAAAAAATATAAAAAAACAATTTATAATTTCAGCCTAGTTTAATTTAAAACTGGATTACCTGATATTAAGTTAAAAATGAAAATAATTTATATTACGTAGTACTATGTAGTACTTATATTTCAATGAAGTCAAATTTTAGTCATAATACGAGAAATGGGTTAAAGATATCCTAAAAAATTCAAAAATGTATTAAAAACGTCAAAAACGCCCCAAATTAATTTTGTGGTTAGAACGCAAAGGACTTGTAACACAATTGTAGCTTGGAAAGCTTCGTATAAAAGCTATAATATACTCAAAAAAAAAATGCAAATGCATTAAAATCCGAGCTCTAGTTTTACTTAATAGTTACTCCATAATAAAAACCATGCATGTATAAAATATTTCAAACGATCATTAAGTTAAACAAAAAATTAAAAAATTTTAAATTTTAGAATTATAAATAATAGTTAATGAATAATCAATACAAAACATTTGAAATGCTCCTATAATCATCAACATATTAGATGGTGTAATTATTTTATTGACTATTTAATTATTTATTTAATTTTTTGTATTATTTATCGAAATATTTTGTATTGTAATAATATTCGTGTAGTTTTTCTTAAGGATTTTCATTCCATTACCTACCATAATAATTGACGGACTTGTCACACATGTTGATTAACGACTGCTGTAATGAGTATAATGAAAGACATTATTTCTCATTGTTGAGTGTGTATTCAATCAAAATTATTTTTATTATTAGTCGCTTATGACCTATTTAACCCCACTATAATATATAAATGTTTCGAGATTCATGTTTCCTCCTCGGTAGAAGACGTCGAAACCGATAAACATTTAGTCTTATAGACTTTGGTCTTACACAAATTTTACATTCGAATATTTAATGTGATAAAATAATGACATTAAAACTTTGTGTACTCTTTTACTATGTGTACTTATATTTTCAAAAGATAAATCTAATAAACATAGGTTATACAGGCATACAGCAGAAACCAGTTTTCAATGTCTAAAGAAAATTTAATATCAATCATTGATGTACAAAGGGATCAACATTAACAAGTTGATTTAATTAAACATAATATGTTGTGTCTATTTTATAATATTATAATATAAGATATATTCAACTATAGTACTACTCGCATATAATATGTGCGAATACATAGTACGTTGTACCTATGTCAACATTAACTAAAATCCTAATGTAAATGTCAACATCCACTAATAAATGTCTATATAATTTTAATTTTTCAACATTTACTAATCTATTAGGTGTATGTAGACATTCACCAATTTCGAACATTCACACATTATATATATATATTTTTTTATTTATAAGCATTTTAAGTTCAAATTTTTATAAAATCACAAACATTTACAACTAATTGGTGGTATATATATATGTGAATATGTGATATATATATATATTTATATTGGTCTTTAATGTTATACATTTAAACGTTAGTCTATATTATAAGTTGATTATTAAAAAAAATAAAAATAATTTGCTCTGGTGTGTAATATACTAATATGTCTTAAATGTATTTCGACATTGAATAGGTCATTGTAATGAATAATATTATATTGTATTAGAATTTAATGATAAATATTATTGAACACAAAAATGCTATTAAGACAAAAGAAACGGATAGATCAACATTCAATATACATTTCAGACTGGTATCTTAATGCTAATGAATAATGATAATTTGTTACGTATATTATTATCTTTATGTTTTATTTTTATTTAATAACTTTTAGTAGTTTGGACCAATGATAATTGATAATGTATATTGATTTTACAATTATATGTGTATTTTGTGTGTATAGCATACACGATAAGTAATGAAAAAAAATTTGCTTAAATTTTCAACTTTGAAGATAGTGTAATAGTAAATTAAATCTAGTTTTTTACTATGAGTCAGCAATGAAAATTTCCAGTACTTTTCAAAATAACAAGAAAAAAACAAAAACAAAAATGTTGAAAATTTAATACAAAATTCCTAATAAGTTTTTCATTTACAAATTAAAAAATATCGAGAATACAGTCTCAATATATTGTTATTAGCGTTTAAATTAAGAATATTTATGAAATTCGTAGTTTTGACAATTTTCAAATTATTTTGTATTACCTATATTAAGAAATTCATAATTTTTTTTTTATTTGTTAGAGATTTGAAAATTAATTATAAGTTATAAGTTCTTGTTGTTCAAAAAAAAAAAAAAAATTGAAATTTTATTTTATTCTACAAATTATAGGTATTATATTTATCATATTTTTTTTTTTTTTTAGTGAAATTTATAGTTTAAATTTTTACAAAAATGGATATTAAATAATGATTTTTTATCAAACTATTTTCTATTTCTCATAACCTCGAAAACAAATAGCCGTAGGGTATAGATATATACATTTTTCACTATATGTTCATACCAATAATTTAAAATTTTAATAACAAAAAAATATCAAAATATTTTCTTTTTTTGAGCTATTTATAGTATGAAAAAGTTTATTGGAGTCAGCGTTTGAAGTTCAAATTTTTACGATATTAGATATTTGCCAGTACAATAGTCAATTATAAATAATAGGTAATAAACAAATAACTAATTATCCTTGAACAATTTTTGATATGTCGACACGACACGTCGTTTTACTTGTAATTGAAAAACAAATAATCGTAAATACTTGAAATTATTATCATATATATAATATATTATTATTTTCTATAAAAATAAAAAAAACTTTCATAATAATTTTGACTCATTTTGAGCTATTTATAAACGTTATTAATTATTGTCGATATTAATTTTTTTGCTATGTTAAAAATGAAAATGTAGATATTATAAAGGTCCTTGTAAGTTTTTATTCAAAAGTATTATGCTCAATTACTTTTTAAGTATTTGAAGTTAAGATTTTGATAAAATTCGAAAATTTGTTTTTAAAATATTTGAAGTTAATATTTGGATGACATTACATATTTTGGTTGAAGAATAACGATGTTAGTTTGTTTGTTATAATTTAAAAACATCATTCGCGGGAACTTACGTTGGTACATAATGAATTTTACTATACGAAATTACATTTTCAAAATGTAAATTAAATATTAATTTTAAAATATCATATATTTATACCACTTAAATCGTTAACTGCAGAAAGAGGATAAGTCTATTTTTATTAATTTTTATTTTATTATCATTTTGCACTAAACACAGTACACACATGACACATATATACATCGTTTAACAGTGTTGGGTAAGTTACTTTTAAAAAGTAATCAAGTTACTTTACTCGTTACTCAAAAAAAATTGTAATGAAATTATTTTCTATTAGAAAAGTAACTACGTTATTTTCTCGTTACAAATTTTTTTTTTTTTAATTTCTTAGCAATTAATATTCTGCCAAGCAATAATATAACTAGAAACTGGTACACTACCAACAGTAAAAATGTATAGTTTGAAAAAAGATGTACAAAAATAACATTTACAGTAGTAAATAATACATAATTAAAGTCATGTCAAAACCGTGGAGGCGAGTTAAAATTAAATATATATATATAATAGATTGGTATACCTAATACGGCAATACCCGTATTATTATAGACATATTTTTAAAATTTTTTTTTTTTAATTAACAATACTGCAATTATAGGTACTAAATAATTCGAAACTGTAACGCGTTATATTATAAAAATTACATATTAAAAGTAATTTCCATTACATTTTCGTTACTTGGAAATAATTCTAATGTAATTACGTAACTACCCAACAATGTCGTTTACTGCAAAAAGGAGACAAATCCGACTGTCCAAACATCCGAAAATAGCAGTTAACAAGTTACAATAGAAAAAGGTCGTGTCCATACTTCGTTTTTTAACTCATCTGAAAAATTATAAAAAGTAGACTTATCCTTTTTCTCCAGCGATTAATGTTCAACATTTTTGTACATATTCACACCGTTTTACAGTAAAGTCAAAACTCAGAAGTCAGAGTCAAAGGTGGTATTGATTCATTAATGGTATGTTTATAATACTTGATAAGTGATTACAGATTAAATGCAATGCTTTCGGGAAAAATTAACTAATCCTAGGTAATAAGTTACAGTTACTAATTGTTTTATAAATTACTATAATAAGAATATAAATATATAATAAAATATACTTAGTAATAACAAATAACAGAATGTTTTCGCTTAGAATCGTTTTTCGTGTGCAATGATTTATGCAGTAGATTAATCAATGAATGCAAGGTAGTGTAACACCCAACGCCTACTTTACAGTAGAGTGATTACCTAATTTTCATCATTTTTTTTTTAAAATTAGAGAGTACCTATTTATTTTATCGCCCCGATAGGCGATAATATAATTACCTATATATTTAATATTTATAAATATACATGTATAATGTATAACACAGTCTCTTATACGCAGTCTCTTGAAACCCATCTGGCATCTCGTACGGTATAATAATAAAGGCATGTTTAATTAATTATATTATAAATTTTAAAACCGTTGTTTTATACAATTTCTAAAATATTTCAAGTTCCCGCTCATTAGGAATAGCGCCCCTTGTCAGTTTGCAGTAAACTAATGAACTTTTGTGCCAATGCAATGTCACTGTCGCTGTGACACGGCGACTATATAGTATATATACACACCATCACACGGTGTAAATAATGTAGAAGTAAAATACCGGGTGGACGGACTTAATGTCGGTGGTGTACCTCTACTCGTGTTTATTGACGGCGGTGACAATATTTATTTACGTCTACATTATTATTATTTTCCAATCGTCGGCGGCGTGGGGGGGAGGTATACTTGCTATATTATAATATTAAAAATACGCGGGTTAGGTACCAGGTACGTACAGGCTACGACTACAGCAGTTGCTGCCGTACTGCAACATACCTAACGATATGACGAACGCTATATAAACGATAATTATTGCATTATTATTTATTATTATTATATTTATATGATACATATACATATTATATATATTGACATTGCGGCGGCATGAAAAATATGTAGTCGCGTATCGTGCGATTAGTATACGTGCGGTATTGCAGGTCGGGTTATCGGTCCACATAATTTCGCTTCGCGGCGTTCACAGTCGAGTACTTATCAACGTTTTGGCCTGGACAACGGACAATATTATTATTATTGTCACCAGTCGACCGCCGCGATTATCGTGAGACTCGCGGGAACGTGCGCGCGAGTTGTGTTTTAATGGTTTTGTTATTATTGCCGTTTATACAACAATATTATTTACATTACGGTTTTTATTATTTTTTAATTGCCGTATATCATGAGCGAGCTTGAACGACAGTCGTCCAGGCGAGTGATTTTCGACCGGGTGTTGGGCAAAGGGACGTTCAGCACGGTGTACAAAGCGCTGGTGGAGCCGGACAACGAGCACATAGCCCTGAAGATCGTACACTTGCGGAACATTGTCAATGACCTCAAAACCGTACAGGATTGCGTTAACGAAATCAGCAACCTGAAGGTCGGTGCAATAATGTTATGTTCACCAATATAATAATTTATAAATATACATGGTAATAAAATACTTAATACTTACCTATATATAATATATTGGCACATGCGTTTAGTGTTTAGACGTCATTATGCTTATGCGTGTTCGTGGTGTTGTGTACTACAGTGTACAGCCGTAAAAGTCTAATTATATTACATAGGTACTTAATATCTATATAATCTTGTTGTGTACCCGCATGACAGCAACGAGTTCCTCAAAATGCAGGAATTAAATTGTTTTTATATTTTATTGTTTATTTAATTAATTTTTTTTTTTACGAAAACAGGCATACCGACGTTTGTTTTTTAGACAAATTTTTCTCTTTTACTCAATGCCATTAAAATTAAAATTAAATTTAAGCCCAAATTTGAGGACTTTAATAAACCTATATGGGGTGTAACAGACATAACTAACAAATGCAATTTACTAACTAAGCGAGTAATAACTAATAAGTAAATGATTTTGTTATGATCAATAGTCAACCTTTGTTAGTATGAATTTATTATATTACATTTATGTATAGAAAAATAGGCAATAATATTTATAAATTGTAGAAATAAGAAACAGTAAACAAACATAATTATTATTTAAGTATACGTTTGTTTATTTAAAAAATATATATAGCCATATAGGTAATACAGCTGTCATCTACACTTTGACACTCTGTCGGATAATTATGTATATCAGTTATAATAACAATTTCTCCGTTGATAAGTATTATAATGAGTAATGACTAATTAAATAGGAATCACTACAATTTCGAAAAATTAAAACAAGATATACACAATATTCACTCAGACATACATTAACACTATTAACAGACTGCATTTCACAAAAGGTACTTATAAGTTATTTATTTTTAATTTGACATTATTTTTTCTAAAAATACACATCTATTGACATCATGTTTTAATTATACATGTCACAGTCACGTGTAATATAATAAGTTGATATAGACCGGTTGGATGTGCTATGACAATAAAATGTTTAGTAGTCTTATCGCGTGATGGCATATCGACGTCGAATTGAATGAAAACACTGATACTACGTAATAAGTAATAACTAATAATATTTGAATACTTCAAATTTCAATCAATATTTTATAACTAGTTGTCTGGGAACGATATTTTCAAAGATAAACACTTTGTAACGCCTGGAAGTGACTGCGTAAATTAATCTACACTGATTAATGAGCAGAAATCGGAAGTTGTAGCACTAAAAATATCACTTTTTAGCTTTTAAATATGAACTTAAAACTTTAAAATATGCACTATAAATAGCACAAAAAATCAAAAAATATGCATTTAACTTGAAAAAATTATAAATTTATTAGAAAAAAATTAAATGTAATTTTATAAATTTTTGGGCTTATAGACGTCAGGGACTGTCTGGACTGGTTGAATTATAAACTGTTGGCAAAATTGTTAAATTATCTAAATATATTTTAAAAGTTTACTTAAAATTAAATTATTTTATATACTTACCTTGGAAATTACATTGAATTATTAAATGTTTTCTTATATTTTCGAAAATATGTGAAAATATACCCAAAAATAGCACTATAAACCCTAAATTAGTAAAATATTAATAAAACCAGTAAATATGCAAAAAATATCAAAATTAAATTTCGTGTATGACATCGGAGAAGTGTGAGACATATTTATATTTCACTTGGGATGTTGTAGGATGAAACAAGAAAAATATGCATTTGCTAGAACTTCCAAGCCCTGCTAATGAGTGTACAGAGTGCAACAGAAACAACAGACAATACTTAATGTAGTAAATGTAATTAAGTTGTTATCAACTGTGTAATATGTAATAACTTTTATTCTTATATATATTTTTTGAATGTAGATGTCGTATATAATATATATCTAAGTCAAGTTCAATAATAATATAAGAATAATTATAAATTAAAGTATACAAATGTAAAATAAGTTATGTTTTTTTGAATAATGATTTTCTATTAAGATATTACGTATTAAACTCATTATTATAAATTTTTATTTTTTACAAATGTAATTTCATATTTTTTTTTCTGTTACTATTTCACTTCCTAGTGAAATTTGAATATCAGCTGCCCAATTTTTGGACGACTATGTTTGACAGTTTGACATAAATAATTAATATTTAAAAAACTGCAGTTTAAAGTTTAAACCTAATATATATTATATTGGAAGTTACTAAAATTGCTTCAAAAAATGTATGAATTCATACGTCATACACGCCCACTTTAAATAATTAATTAATACTGATTCTTGCATAAAATAATTTATTTGACTTAAATAATATTCATGATTTTTTTTTCAATCAAGAGAATTTATTTTAGTAGCTTTAAAATAATTTTAATCTGTAGTGTAAAAATAAAAAGTGATTGTTTAGTTAGAAAATTGTTTATTTATACCTCGATGAGACGATGAATATAATATAATATCATTAATATCGAGATTTAACTAAAGGTACTTGTGGTACCCATAAAATTGAGTTACTTAATATTATATATTAACGAAAAACAATTGAATAATACTAAGGAGTCTAGTGCGTAGTCAAAGGAATTACCTCCATTATATAAGAAATTCCAGTCGTCAGAACACTAATACCAGTAATACCTATTACCTATAGTCTATACAAATAACTAATAAGTAATTAATAATAACAAATTACTTCATACTTGTATATTCAATTCGAGTACTATTGTCAATTACACTTGGAAATTCAGCTTAATAGACAACAGTGCATCAATATTATATGAAAAATGTTATGAAAATACAGAAATTAAATGTTTAGGAGGTGATCGGAAAAAATCCCAGGAATAAATCTGATGGAAAAAAATTTAGTTATAGATTAAGATGCATGTCAAATGGATGGACGCGGTCATTTCGACGTAGCTGCATTTCGACACGTCATGACAATTTGGCGTATTTTTTAGTTTTGTGCACATTAATAGATTATTATTATTAATTATATAAATATATAACGTTGGAAAATTCCGATTACATCACGTTTATCTTTATTGTCGTTTGTATCGTAAAATGTTTATCAGAAACATCATAATACATACTTCTCAATATTGTTACCTTTATTACAAGTAATATAACATGACATAGTATACCATACTGAATATTCTCCAAGAGACTAACAAATCTAACGAATAAAAATTCCATTGAAGTTTATTAAATGTAAACAAGGTATATTTATTTTTAGTGGATTTCATTACAAACAAGACGAAAAAGTGGAGAAAAGTATTATGGAGATGCAATGAAATAAAAGTATATCATATCTAGATAAGCGCATAAAATGCAAGGCAAATATTTTGATTATAGTTTATAAGGTATTAAGCATTTTTTTTTTTACCAAATATGTAATAAATATTGGTTCTTTATGTAGATGAAATTATAAAATTAACAATATAATCATGTACAAAATACCTATAAGGCTAAGAGAAATATTAAATTTAAAAAAACTATCAATAAAATGAAAGAATATACCACAACAGTTATAACAAGACAACGTATATTAAGATAAACTTCTTTACGGGTAGGTTATATAGGTATATTATATACCTATATATATAGGCATTAATATTTTTGTATTTTTAATCTTGTAAGAATTAAAATAGTTATTTTGATTTTATGCATCGAATTGACATGCTTTGAATTAATGTACCTATAGTTGCATCAAATTTACTCGCGTTGAAAAGTCACATGTGTTCAATAGTCCTTTAGGTACATTATTATTAGGCTTATACATTATGTATGATAATATCCTCGATAATATTAAATATTACCGTTATATTTTATAGGGTGTTTAGAACGCTGGCTTTAATTTCGTTATTAATTTATTAAAAAAATTTGTTTTAAACAAAAGAATGTCATAAACGTATAGTTATCATTCTCCGATAAAAAAAAATTAAATATTTTCACATCGACTACATTAGAAAGTTTCAGTCCCGGTTATCCATGTTATTGTGTGAACAATTTGAGGGCTGACTTCTTTCACGAAATTATGACCAAAACTGCCCTCCCTGATCTAATTACACTCAGTGCTCGAATGGGAGGGGGGGTACTCAGGTGGACGGAGCTCCTCTATTTATATTTTTTTTTGCGTACCCACCCCAAATATTTTTTTTTCACCAGAACAGCACAAACTTATGTCCAAAAAATGTTATTAAATTGAGAATTTCAATTTACGTCAATTACCTATATAACGAATTTTACGATTTTTAATAACAAAAACAAAAATATTAATTATTAATTTTGTTATCTATTTAGTATTATGTTGAATAAATTATGTATGTTGATTATTATTATATTTTTATTTTCTACTTAACATGTAGGACGTGGGTATATTCTATCAACACATGTTGTACTTGGAATTTAAATATCTGTGTAGCTGAAAAGTAGTATTCATAATATAAGAATGGTTGGTGAGGTGGTATGGGGGACTCTATTTAATTTTTCCCAATTCGAGCACTGACTCCTCTAGATTTCTTTCTAAAGCTCATGGCCATGAAAACGAATCACTAACCATTGAAGAACTTAAGGAAGAAATTCTCCGCTTCATTGGTGAATTAAACTCGGATATGTATATCAGAAAATGGGCTATTTTATGACCAGGACTATAGCTTGCTGACGTACCTACCAGATGTTTTACTCCATTTACACGAATCAGAGAATGTACACGTTCATAATATGAATTATATGGTATATAATTTTTCTGTTCTATATAATTCTTTCTAAAAATCCGACATTCTTAATCATACATCTTGTATAGTTGTACATAAACATTAGTATTTATTTTGAACACATTTTGGTAAAATACTTTTAAAAATTATTAATTTATACACATACTAAAAAATTATCTAAATAATATTAAATATACCTATCCACACAAATGAAAAACAATAATATACAGTAATTACATCTAAGTTTTTTTTTTATAAATTATATAAATAATAATTGTTTTATACATTCATCATTCATGTATTTATTGTATACCTCGTCTCACAAAATGTATCTTATATATTCCTTATATAGTACCTCCAAGTCTGTCTGTATAGTGTATGTATGGTTATATATAATAAAAAATACTTTAACTTCATAGTTAAAAAAATTTTTAATCCTAGGTATTTCATGAAATTTAACTATTAATTTTTTTACAAAAATATTTACATAAATAATTATAAAATAGAGTAACAAAAATCATAAGTGATTTAATAAGTCATAATTATGTACTTAGTATATTAAACTAAAAAAAAAACAAAAACATTTTTTAATATTATGTAAAATATTAAAATATACCTATTATTTTTTTTTATGTTATTAATAGAAACTGAATCATTCAAATATAATTCGATGTTTGTGGTGGGATTTTTCGGATTTTGAATTGAAAATTGGCTTGGAGCTTGCTACTGGTGGAGATTTAAGACGGATCATTCATGAACATTACGATAAGTTTAGTCTCATAAAAGAATCTATCATTTGGTCCTGTGCCGTCCAATTATCCAGTGCACTTTATCACATGCATAAATCAAGAATCATGCACCGAGGTATATTATAAAATATTTTAAAAACCATTTCATTAAGGCATTATTGTATTTGTATACTAATATACTGCAGGTCTGCAGGTAGGCACTAATATAAAATTAATAAATAAACTCACTGTTTTAGCGGCGTCTTATGAAGAAGAGTAAATTATTTTTGGCTTCATTACAACGATGTTTTCTATTTTTTTTTATCCTATTCATACTTATTAATAAAATATAAAAATTAAAAATACATAAATAATACAAGTCAATTTATATAAATTAATTTTACGAAATGTTAAATAATTTTCAGTTTTAAACACATTGAAGTCTTCGGGGCAGTATCATGTGTTAAGTGTTGACCGTCATCTATTTATGCTACTAAAATTTTTCAATTTTTAAATAATAATAAAAATAAAATTGTTTTTATTATTATAGTTTATTTAATTTATGGAATTTTACATTATATACGTACCAGTCTTACAGTATATGTATATTGGTATATCTACTATCAACAGATAAAATAAAGTTTAATATGTATATTTTTGATTTCAAGCTCATGAACAGTGTTATCTGTTACTGCTGTATAGAGGTATTAAAATATTCAAACAATAATTACCTAGTGTTTGCAAACTTTTTAAATATATGGAGCCTATAATAAAAATCTACAACTACAATTATTTCGATTAATAATATAAAAACTCAGTCCGGGCCATACCCTTGGATTAAAATAAATATGTTTCAATATTTTTTTGTTTCTATAACAATATGTTATACATTTTAAAATGAAATTCAAATTTTTGTATGTAGAAATTGTATTAAAGATTGTTACTATACCGGGGAGGGTAACGAAAAGCCATAGGAGCCTTGGGGCATTGCTACATATTGTCATCCCGTAGTTACGCAACTATATAAGTAGGACGTAGTTACCTACCTATTTCCTATTTAAATTCTATTTACAATATTTAAATATTTCACATAATGCGTGAATATTGGAAAGGAATAGGTATATATAATTAATTTCATATTATAATTAAAATTCTATAATTTAATACAATTTTACGGACTTATTGTTTAACCGTTCAGTCAACTTTAGTAACTGTTCAGTTTTCGTTTCTATTGATTTGAAAAAAATCATACATTTAGGTATCTATTACTTTAACTATACCCTTTCGTAGCACTTTTAACTTGTCTAATAATAATAACTTTTTGCTTACCACTTATTTTGTTTACTGGACATGATGAATTAATAATAAACAGTAGGTAGATGATATTAATTAAGAAATAAAATTGTTTAATTAACATAATAATTATTAGTACTACTTATATGTTAAATATTGGGCACACGGACACGGGGTAGAATTGTAGAAATTATGTATACTTCTATACTATTTGGATTTGATTATTATTTTTAGTTTTAACATAATATTATACCTACACACAAATTGGCCGTGTCAATGCGCAGGTTGAATGGTATTCGCCTACAATCGTGTATTTGTGTACACGATTGATGTTTATACATGTCGTACATCAGCGGCACGTCCACCAATATACACAATTTTTTTTAGATTTCTCGCATTGATAAATAATTTTATTTTAAATTAAATTCTTTTACAATTATTCATATCAACTTAGTCTTTTAAATAAATGTTTATAGACCCACTAAATCCAAAATAAATTAAGTAAAATTAAAACATTATTCACTCCACTAGTACACACGCAATACGCCGTGTTATAGTATTATGTTACCCGTTGTCTTACTATACTTAAATTCCTGTAAATTCAAAATATAAATTATATGTTTGTATTAATTTAATAATACATTAGCTTTTAATCTATAAATATATGTCCTTAATAATATTGACCGCAATTTTAATTAAAATAAATGTAGTTATTTTTATAATAATTTAAATAATTATTATTAAAAATTCAAATTATTGATGTATATTTATATTATATAGTATTTTTTTCAATCTGTGGATTCTTTTATTGCCATTAAATATCATTATTATTATTATTTTTAAAATAAGATACCATTCATAAATTTATAATTGTATATATTATATAATATAAACCATGCTATATTGTTTGTGTGCAGACATCAAACCGGCTAATATTTTTGTATATGGATTAAAAGAAGAAAAGAACTCGCTTTATGAGCGGTGGAAAGGAGTGAAAATTAAGCTTGGTGACTTTGGATTTAGCAAAGATATAACGAACGGTCAAGACATGACTTGTCGATCGGTGCTGGGCTCTCCGCTATACATGAGTCCCGAGAGGATGTTACACCAAAAGTATTACTTTGATAGCGATGTATGGTCAATGGCTTGTGTCATATATGAGGTATGCGACACTACAATAATTTATAGCATAATAAAATGTAATAATAATTATTACCGGAGCTGTATCAATGATTTAGAATTTTAGTTACACTACACAATTAGATAACAGTTATATTAGCAACTAGTGGAATTTATAACTTTGAAGGTAACACTGTTTGTAGTTACTTATAAAGGCTAAAATTGAGCTTTTTATTATTAAAATAAGTTTAATGTTTAATTAATGTATTAGGTTTGGGGTGCTTGGACAGGCAAAACCTAGATTAAAGTTACAAGGGCTAGAGTCCTAAAAACTTAAAGTTCAAAATAAACTGGTAAAAAAAAAGTTCTTAAAAATCGAATGTAAGCAAAATAAGTATTAAGGAAGCATTTTTACTTTATAGTTAGTACATAATGCACATTTAATATTTTAAAATTATACCTAGATAACTGTAGGTATAGCTTTTTTTAATGAATATATTTAAAATTCATTATCCAGGATACATTATTATTAATCCCTTTATTTTTTCTATAGAAAAGAATAACTAAAATATAGTAAGAATACAAAACGTATTATGTGACATGGTTGACTTTATTTACGTATTATGTATTTGATTATGCTAACAATGCATTTAAAAACAATTATGTATATGTATTTAAGTATTTTTATATTTTTATACAGATTATATGATATGGGAACAACTTATTTGAGAACTTATGTTCAATTTTCAAAAATTTTGAATAAGTAAAAAATTGTTTATCTTTTTTTATATTCATGGAAAAAAAATTAAAATAAATGAAAATGTCTATAAATAACTCAAAAAAGTCACAATATTTAGAAATGTAAATTATGTATAGTAATGTTCTACTATGTGTAGGAAATACAAACATAAATATTTTGTGAACATTTCAAGTATTTTAGGTTAATCGTTTTAAGGTAAGTACACCAAAAAATAAAATCAATTTTGTTAAAACTAGTTTTGCTTAAAAATTTCAGTTATTCCTAATCTTTGTTTGTTTTTCCTGAATACTAAAAAATATTAGGAATTTTTAATCTTGACCACATCATTGTACCATCTAGATAAAACTTAGAAATCACTACTTATATATTATATATATATATGCACATCATTGTAATATCAATACAGATATCGTTTCGTTAAAAATCTAAAATATATCATCATTCATAACTCGTCGGTAGTGATAGGACATAGGAAATCAAATAATCACAATTCACAAGTTATATATTTACTTACGAAGTACAAATATGCAACTATTATAAACTTTGTGACTTTATTAAAATGTTGGCTTTTCTGTACTCCATCGCGGACGTCGTATAAAAATGTGCAAATTATCAATGCGAACGAATCGTATATTGTAACTGTTATAACTTTATAAGTAAAATAAAATAACCATATTATATCACTAAACAGTTTAATAATATCTACATCATTAAACTTTAAATTTTTACTAAATGTTTATATTATTATTTTCAATTCACGATCAAATTTTTAAAATATTTTTACTCTTGGACTACACCTGAGGTATAGCGAATTAAATTTTTTATTTTCGATAAATATCGATAAAACATGATTCGGAGGGTCAAAATTCTTGAAAATTTTGTACAAGATATAAGTTGTTCTTATATTTATATATAAAAATATTAAAAATACACAGGCACATTTTTTTTTTCATATGCATTTGAAGTTCAAATTTGTTATGACTGAATTAAACGATAAATAACATTGTTAATTATTTTGTTATATTTTATTTAATTTTAATTTCAAATAAGTACAGGCCTATAAACTATAAATTATAATACAAAAAGTAAAATTAATGACTAATAGCTATTAGGCATATCACTTGATGATATAGGACATATGCTGATAGACCGTTTCCGATCAGAACCGTTTTTCGTGTACGATGATATGGTAGACTGCCATATAGGTACCAGTAGTATATACTATATACCTACTAATTGTGCTTCAAATTACTTTTTTATATACCTACCAATTGCGTTCTATATATTTAGGGTCGATAGACCAATTATTGTGCTCAAAACATTTTATAATAAGCCAAAAGGAAAAATGTATTAGTTAGTTATAGTTATACCTATAATAAATCAATACACTATTACACATACATTATTTAAATACGCAAATTCAATGCATTGAGAATGTCCAAAATCGATTACTCCGTTTCATGTCTTATAAATGTAATATTATACGTGTACCTCATTCATCTTATCAACCATTGTTAAATACATTTAACATCCAGAGCTTATCTAACACAAGAAAAGTGAATGATCTAATATTTTTGTTCAAACTACTAAATGGTTTTTTTTTCTGTACTGAGCTATTGAGTAGCTTTTAAATTTTTCTGTTCCTAAGTTTAGAACTAGATCATCAATCGTAACTATTTTCTATCTAAATAACCACAAAACTAATTATGCATTATCCGCTCCTATAAATAGAATGATGGCTATCGCTAATGATGAACAAATTGATTTTTTTAGTTTCAATCCATATTCTGTCGATTTTTTCATTAGTTTTGTAAGAAAACAATTTTATTAGATTTTTTCAATGTTATTTTTACTATTTTTCTGTGTTTTTGTATAATTAGATTATTAATTATCTTAGTTATTCATTAATTTTATTTTATTTTATTTTTTCAAATGTTTATTTATCAAATGTTATACTATATTTTATATGTACTAAATTATAATTTTTATGTAATTGGGTTTTTTACCCGTTAATAAATAAATAATAATAATATAATAAATAAATAATTTTTTTTTCACATTTATCAAGTTATTTTACTTGCGTTATCAAATGTGCGTAATAATAATGTTTCATAAAATGATCGATATTGTTATGAAATAATATATTATACCCAGTAGTTAAATCTAAAAGTAGGCAGATTGGAATACAAGTGCAATTGGTCAGTAACCTTAAAATATAAGGAGCACAATTGGTTCATGATGAATCATCAAATTCAAATTTAACACACTTATAATAATGAACCACTCAACAGTCAACACCTAATGTATAGCAGAGCAGTACATACTTATATAGGTACCATTTTCCCCCCATTTATAAAACAATTTACTGGGAATATTTAATTTTGGCTTATCTAAAGTACAAACTAAATTCAATTTGCTATCCCAAACCACCCTCAAAGTTAAAAATCAAACCATTTTATCAACTGTATATTATTACTCAGTACTATTTAATTCATTTGGTTTATTTTAAAATTGTTTTAGTTGGTAGCACTTCAGGCACCATTTCATTTGAATACTTTAGACATGAACTTGATGACCAAAAGAATAATAAATGGATTTTATCCACCCATACCTTCAGACATCTATTCAATTAAGGTCAGTATTTACGTGTTTAATATTCTATATTGTTATACCTAATGGCTATCTTACTGCCGATATGCAAATATTAACAATAATTTAGACCAAGCAATCTTAAAACCTACATAAGCGATATTTTTTTTAGTTTTTCAGTTTAACATTTCAGTACATTAAAATAAGAATTAATGATATTAAAAATCATATTATAAGACATAAGTACCGTTGCTGGGTTTTCCTTTTTAACTAATTTTTAATAAAATATATTAAAAGAGGAAAATTTAAAAAATAATTATAATTATAATTGCTTTAAATAAAAACAAATAATTATTGAGTAAAATGAGTATACAAATATTCTAGTATGATTATTAAGGTTTTATATATTTTCTAATAATTTGTTATTTATGTCCACTGGAACTAAATGAACTAATTACATTCTGGATACTAAATCGTAAAAAAAATCTGCATTCAAGTATTTGTTGCTCATAAATATAAGTATTACTAAATGCATGTAATTTTTTTTAGCAAAATATTTAATACCTTTAAAATCTATTTTAGAAAACTTGAATAAAATATTTAAAGATCTAAATTTTAGATGCACTAACTCATGGTAGCAAAAACAAATTTTATAAAAAAAAAATGTGGTTTAATTTTTACTAAATCACAAGATCGTATAAAAATCAACTATTTGAATACAATTTTTAAAGATTTAATTTTCATACATAAATTATATTTTTATTAGTACCACAGAATATAACTAAATATAATAAAATTGTTTGTATAAAATAAGATTGAAAATAAAAAAAAGAAAATTGATAAATTAATATATATTTTTATTTAGAATAAATATTGTAATGTACCTTAGTATTGATTATTATTTATTACTATTGTTTATGAAGCGTGTTTCACTTTTGAGTATTAAATACCATATAAACTGATGTCCACACGATTATGAATAGTTTTATATTTTATACATATGCAGATTACAAAATTCATAGATAGCTGCATAATAGTTGACCACAAGTTCAGGCCAAATATATCACAGATCCTGAGAGTAACACGGAGAGGATTGACTGAATCTCGGAATACTGCATTTTCATCTTAATGTTTATGATGAAATTATGTTTATACAAAGTACCATTGTAGTATTATTATTGTCTAGATTCTAGATTATTATAATAATACATTTTTTGTAGTAGTATCCTCCAGTCTTTAGAAGGTACTATTTAAAAAACGTCTATGAGTGTAAAATTTTAAACCATCAAATACTTTCAACAAAGTAAATGCACCTACTAAAAGATATTTTTTTGTGTACAATTACCAATCAATTAATTTTTTATTATATATTTTATTTATTTTTTATACATTTTTATTAGGGCTAAACAATAAATGTACAACAATTGATTGATGGTTTTTCTTTTTACATAATCAAGAATGAAAACGGTTACTAAAATTTGTATAAGCATTTCATTTAACATAATATTCAATATTTTTTTTTTGTATTTATATAATACAATACATACGACAGTATCATCAGCACTTGGCGTAAAGCAATAGGTATTTGTTATTTTTAAAATAAATAATTATAACTATAAATTGAAACAAATTTTAGTCCTACAGAACTGATAATAATAATAATTTTTAAAAAATTGTTCTTTATTATACATACTATGTATGGTGTTACATCACGACTAATACGTTATGATATTCGAGCCATTTTAACATTTTTAGGTATTTTGTTTACCTACATTAAACTACATTTTAATATGATACAGGTTATGTAATTATGGTTTAAAATATTTTAATTATATAAATATATATATATATTATATGTCTTTACATACACAATATATTATATGTATATATATCAATGTACAGAATTGTAAACAATATACCTATTGTAAAAATGCTTACATTATACTTAATGGTGTTATAATATCTAAACGATAAAAAAGGACTATAACATACACTATGATTACACTATTTTTAAGGTCACGTTTGTTAAAAATCTTAAAAATGAAAAATTTGATTCATGTGAAATTTATTTAAAGAAATATTATTACATCATAAAATAATAAACTTATATAATTGCTTTTAACAAACGCACCTTAAAGAAAAATTTACAAGTTCATACTGCACAGCATGGGTATAACTTTTTCAGGATATTAACAAATATTGTCTACATGACTACAGTAAAAAAAAAAATACACATTTATATATATATATATATTAATATTAATCTATCGACATACTTAATTCATTTTTTGTTTTTGTGTAATGCTAAAGCAATGTCACTGGTGAAGTCTGATAACCTTTTATTATTATTGTACTAAAAATTGTTATTAATTAATATTGTTAAAAAAAAAGTATTTAGTATTTAATTTAATAGTATTTCACATATCACATCATTTTTGTTATACATCCCATGAAAACCATATTTTGTTATACAAGCAGGAAATAGTACAAATTATCAATTTAAATAGGTATCAGATTACCAGGTTTGTGCTATTCAACACCAAATTGCTTAATGCCATTACATAATTAAACAGTAACATTATGTTTCCTGTATTAAACAATAATTATGACATTACAAAAATTTACTCTGAATAATTAAATTATTGATTTTACATAATAACAATAATAATATATATATATAATATAAGTATTATGTATATATAATTTAGAAAATAATAATTATGTAAAATGCAATAGTAATTTGTGTGTGGAATATGAAAATGAACAAATGCTGAAACTGATTTCGTTAGACTCGACACAATAGCAAAAATACAAATTACATACAGAGCTGTTGATTTCATAAAACACAATTTGTATCAAAACATTTAGTAAATACATATATATGAAACAATTTATTTAACTGCTAATAAATCATTTTTTTGTTGACCTACATAGCCAACATTTATGCTTGCACGGAAAACGTTAAAAACGCCAAGTTTTACAAGATAGGTGGGCCAATACATATAATTTTATGAAAATATTACACAAAGCACTCCGCTGATCTATATCATCAGAACTAGTTGTAGTGATTAGTAACAACAATTTTTTTAATTAGCGAGACCAATTACGTAATATATATATGAGTATTATAAAGAAATGCATTAATAAAAAAGATCTTCGTTCATACGATATCTTTGTTATATTTATATTTAACATATACATATATAATATATTACACGTGAGAGTCAATTCTCATAAGATATAATGATCTACAATGTATTAATATAATATTATCATTGTAAATATTTCAACACTTCTGCTTTAAAATGATAGATCATCAGTCAGAGGGAGGGGGATTGCCACAAATATTGCTATATCACATATAATATCGGGCATTTTAGAACAAACATACATACATATTAATATGAATATAAAAATAGTAATAATATTTATTGGTTGCGGCTATAATCGTTATTTATGGTTTTCAAGCTACTGATTACAATATTACTTCTGATGTCGAAAATTATATTATAATATTGTAAAAGTGGTATGTAAATTATAATCCCCCCCTTTTATTTTTACGTACTTCAATAAAATTCTACAACGCATTAACTCAAATTTTATTCACGAGCATTATTTAATAATAATAAATCTTAAATTTATACATGAAAAAAAAAATTAATAATAAATAAATAAATAGTATTAAAACTAATGGGCATGCGGACGAATATATATTCAAAATACCCAAGACACCCCTGAAGAGCAAAATGTTTGGTAGTTTAGTAAAGCAAATGTTTGCTAACCGGCAAAAATAAACAGTTAGTAATTAATGATTTGTATAATTCAATTATCTATAGGAAGTAAGTACACATAGAAATATTTAGTATAAATGGCATAAGTTTAAGCTGCTATATGTAAGTAAAAGTAGAGAATAATTTAAAAATCAATAAAAATTATAAAATTCTGGTCCTTTGCATTAAATTATAAGTATGTATGTGTATTAGTATAGACTATGGGGGAGGGGTGGGGGCAGTCATTTCTAACGATATTTATTTCATTTAAATTAATTCATATAGTAAAAATCAAAGGCATATTTAGATTATCGAAAATGAAAATGAATCAAAACGACATTAAGTTTAAAAAAATTAAATCAAATCAAAATTAAAAAAAAAAAAGTAAAAATCATATAACGAAAACGAAAACAAAATCATTGAAAAAACACTTTTATTTTTACAAAAACGATTTGCCGGAACACACGCTGCGTCTGTCTCGGACAACGTTTGGCGGCGAGCAGCATATCCTACCGCCGTTTCGTCTAAGTTGTTTTATTATTTAAATATTTATACGGGTATAAGATTTGTGTATATTTATTATTTTGTAATATGTACGTATTTGTATGACGCAACGACCGGGTCGTAGCTGGTCGCAGCAGTCGACGCGTGTTCGTTGTCGGTTATAGACAAAATATTATAGTAATATATTATATAATATTTTAGGCCTAATAATAATAATAATAATAACAGTAATAATATTAATACAATATCATAATATTATCGTTATTCGATGGTTAAACGCGCTGCTCCCGTTCCGTCTGGTCCGTGTGTGCATATATTGTACGCACGCACGCAAGCGCGTGTGTATTTGTGTGTGTGCGGGTTGATGTGTGGGTGTGTGTAATTTTTTTTTCGTACGGAAACCAAAAAACCTATTCGTCGGTAGACGGCAGGTTTTCGGTGTGTAGTCAGAGCTTTAGATCGTTGGCTATTTTCGACGCAATGTTCTTGAACCCGATGGACGTGCCCGATATGCGTTTAAACCGGACGCCGTTCAGCGACAGTCTGGGCAGCTTGCACACCTCGATCTCCCATTGGACCAGCGAGTCGGTGTTCGGGTCGCCGTGCACGCACAGCAACAGGAAGCGCTCGCGCTGTTCGTAATCGCAATTGTTGGCGTCCAGCACCTGTGTAGTACGGGAGAGTACGAGAAAGAAAAAACAAAACGGTTAATCGTCGGAGATCCCGTCACGTTCCTCGAGAGGAGTTGTTGGGGTTTTGGAGGACACGGCGACGACAGCAAAAGCCGTGCCGGCATCCACGAGGAGACAACGGTATGAAAATAAAACGGCGTTTGTGGAGGGTTTAGTTTCGTTCCAAGTATTAAAAACAATTCGAATGGTCCCACCCCCCACGGCCTGCGATGGGAATGTCGAGTTTAGACGGGTAACACGTCTTCTGTCGAGTCGTGTTTAGCTTCAGATTTGTCACTGTAATCGAAGTGTAATTCACTAACCACGACATACCGCGAAATGGTAAACCCGACGATAAGCTATAACTTTATAAGTAATAAAAGTCATTCTTTTAATATCGTAATTTTATTGCGCGTACAGACTACAGAGGTAGATTCACATTCGTGGCCAATTGCATTATTCCACTGTCGGAATTTCCCGTGTAATATTTATCTACTATTTGCGTCGCAGTATGGTTATTAATGACAAGTCTTACCTAGTCAATAGTAGATTTTATTACTGCAGAGATAAATATGACGAATACCTCATCAGATTGTGTGGCAGTCGAAACAGCTGGGACGAAATATAGTGTGGGAGATAGGCGTTAAAATACGTTTTTAGAGACCTCAGAGCCGATTATTCCAGCGGAGTAATTCCGCTGACGATAATATTATTTATTTATTCCAGTTCCTACTGGTGGGTAAGAATCGGGGATACTAGCTAGACATTTCATTCTAAACAGGGTCTCCAGACAAAAATGAAATTAGATGTATATAGATATATATTTTAATTTATTTAAAAATCAATTTTGGGAAAAGCTCAAAGGCTGGTAATATGCCCGGACTCATTATTATTTATTTCTAACGCGTTTTAATTTCAACAACCAACAATCGGTTGGCGACAGGGTTTATACTTTTATATAGTATTAACCGATTGTGGTTGATCACAAAAAAAGAAAAAATGACCGAAATAAGAATAATTATAGAATGTACATAATTTATGAGGAGCCTGCAACATTATTTCCACAAGGTCTAATATCACCGCACTTTGTGGACAGACAACTCACCTCTCTTATTTCAGCCATAATCTCGTTTGGGTCTCTTGTAGACGTCGTTTTCATACTCCATGTGAATCTCAACGATCTGGGTTTCATTTGATCGTCATTCACTGTATTACTGTTTTTAAAAATGTCAAATTCAGATTATTCAATGAAATAGGAACACGGTGTGTTTATATAAATACGTAGGTAATGAATATAATAATTATTATATTTAAATAGATTAATTAATTAATATATTGACGACCAACATCGTAATCAATATTATATTCACCCGTTAGATATTTCTACACATGTTATATTTACTACGATAATAATGCATAAATAAAATTAAAGGTTATTCGCTGTTTTTCTAATTTTAAAATTATACGTAAATTGTATAATATACATTATACACTATGCATATTTTACAAAACTATCTTGAGTTCATTAACAGTGTTTTTATTAACAATTATAATGCTTTTTAAACATGAATAATTTAGCATTTATACACATTATATGATATTACAACAGCTTTTGTTTCGGCACATATTGGTTTTCTAGGTTCTCAATTTTGCAAAATTTACTAATTATTTTATAATACGTAAAAGAACAATGGTGGAGAAAGCTACAAATTTGTTTAATGTATTAAGAGGACGTTGTACCCGCATGTGTTGTCTGTCTTACTAACATACATCATAACAAATTTGCATTCAGCTGAACACATTTTGTAATGTAAACTTTAACATTAGAGTAAATTTACCTATTATAAAATTTAAAGGTAAGAAAATTATCTGGAAAATGCCATATACTAAATTATATACTATAATTTTAAAGTGAGTTATGAATATTTTACATAGCTATAACTCACTTTAAAATGATAATATCGATAAAAGCATATGGTATTTTCTAGATAATATTCTTACCTTCAAATTTGATAATAGGTAAATTTACTTTAATATTAAAGTTAGCCTCACAAAATGTGTTTTGCTGAACGCAAATTCGCTATGATGTACATTAGTAAGACAGAGATAATACGTGCGGGTATAATGTTCTCTTGAGCATAATTCAAGCATAATTTAGAGATTTCTTATGCTATTTACCAGGTTTTATTTTCACTGTTTATGATGATGAACTAACATCTGTTTGTCTAAAGGCAATCATTAATAGTTTGGTATTAGTAAGCTTTTATACCTAGCTATACCTTTGTTTTTGTTTAGTTTAGTGAAAAACTAATTGAATGCTAAAGCTTGCATTACAATGGTCTATAACACAAATAGGTTAGGTACCTAGATATAATAGTGCATTTAGATATTTAAACCTGAATGCATAACCTTCAAGATTTATATTTACCTTACATTACATTCTATTCAATACTTTTAACTTTTGAATTAATTATGGTATTGACTAATGGATATATAATATGCCCTTTAACAATGAGAATTAATAAGACTATTGTTTATTTTTTGGTATTGCTTATCTGTTAGAGCAAAACAGCAAAATGAAGTATCCAAAGATGAGTTATAAACCTATCACTTTCCTAATATTATCTAACAAGATGCATTAACCAAAGGAAATATAATTAAAAAAAGTTATTCAAGCATAATTCTAATGTTTTACTTTTATTTAAGTTTTTATATAGTATCAATTATAATATGTAGATATATAATTATAACTATTAAAACGTATAAGATAGACTGTAAATGAAATATAATAATATAATATATTATTAATAATATGATTATTTTAAATATTTTAATGTTAATAACAATTGAGTTTTAAGTATTAAATAAAAATATATAGGTAATAATTTAAAATAACCAATTGTAATCCATGATTAATTTGATGAGGTATTTTTGAGGACACATATAGATATGATAATTTCTTTTTTATGTTTACAAACACAGTGTTCAAGGACATTTAGTTTAATATTTTTGTTTTAATAAAATCTAACAATTAAATTTAAAAGTAATTCTATAACTATCAAAATAAAAGGCATAAAATAAAATAATAGGATATTGAGTTTTTAGTCATGTCTTGCATGACACGCAAGATTTTTCTAAAAAAAAATACAATTACAAAAAAAAAATAAAATAAAAAAAATAACCAAGAGTGAATAATTTCAACATTGATGGTTTGTTTAGATATTATTTATTTATACAGTTTAACTATCAAAGTTAAAAAAACGAATGTTTACAGGATATTATCTTTGACATACTGATTTTTTGCAAGTGGATACAGTAGAATGTCAAAATATATCCACTTCTTGAATAAAATACATACATCATGACTTATCAGACATAAAAACACCGGTATATATGAATAAGGTTTAAATAATCACAAATAAAGTTAAAAAAAAAATTTAGTAAAAAATATTTCAATAAAATAAAGATAAAATAAAAATAAATCAAACAAATTTTAGAAACCTAAATATTTTTGTTTTCATCTTAGACAAACCAAGGTTTTAATCAACATTATTAGATTATGCACTTGTCATATGTCAAGTAGCCTGAGCTCACTCTTGTGATATTATTAAAGGGTTAATCAAAAGTTCTGAATAATTACAAAAAATTACAATTATTATTTGCTCTTTGTTTTAGTTAGCATAATATTAACACTATGTTAGTAATCATTTGGACTAGCCTATGTCTGGCAAAATTTGTTTTGATTTTACATACCTAACAATATTATTTTTGGGCAGATTTTGATCCATTGGCCTGAAATAAAATATAAACAAAACTAATAAAATAAACAAAACAAAAATATAAAATAATAAATAAATAAAAAATAAATATAAAAAATAAAAATGTGAAAAGCCGGTTTAATCCATTACACCTGATGATATTGTAACTGTATAAAATACACAAATTAAACAGATGAACAATCCACCCAAAGGATTGCTGCTGTTTATTTTTATTTTTTATCATGGTATAACAGAATATAATATGTTACTATCTATAAGCTTTATACTAATAGATGGCATTATAGTAGTTATGGTAGAGACACGAGTAAGCTATTTGGATGTAACCATATTACAAGGCACATACTCATTAGATTGCAATGTACTGATATATATTAAACTTTTATAAAATTGTAAATATTCAGTCAGACACAACTGGTATCAATATCAGCTGCAAAACTGTGTTGTACTTTACCACGGTTAAAAATGTTAATAATATAGGGAAGGCGCATCTATTAGTATAAGGTCTAAGATTTTATCTATCATAAACATAATAATTATATATATTTGTATGCATACCATATACACAACAGATAAAAGTAATATTTTTTAGATAATTCATGTTATAATAGTAGTTCTATGCATCGTGCAACTGCCATGCCAATTTATAGAGACAAAAAAAATGTGTAGGTTTACACAATTGTTATGATTATATACATAATAAATTTTGGTAATAACATACTCAGTACAAACCACTTTGGTGTGTTAACTTAAAAAAACAAATGTATGCCACATATCAAACAATTTATTACAAATCCAAAGACAATAATAACATTGGCTTAAAAATAATGTTTGTACACTAAGGAATAATTATGACTAATAATAATAATAATGATAGTAGTAATAATAATAATAATAATAATAATAATATATGTATCATTGTAGTATACAGTAATAAAATATAGGCCAGAAAACGATTAAAATAATAAAATACATAATTATGCAACAGTTATACGGGGACTAGAAAATACATAGAAAAAAAAAATTGTTATTGGAATTATATATATACATACATGTATATTTATGTATAGATATAGTATATATGTATATAAGTAGTTAATTTCAATTTAGAGTCTGTAGAGATAAGTAATACATATACTATCTTCTAGTAATAATAATATAATAAAACACAATGATAAGTTATGTCTTATGCAGTTAAATTAAAAATAAAATAAAATTAATATTACAAAATGCAATCAACATAAATTATGAGGTTTAAATGAGAGAGTAAGTTATTATTGGTTTAACTGGACAAAAATGTAACTGTTGATTATAGTAATTTGGAACAATATAAATATGTCCATATAGAAATATACATATACACACACGCACATACATACACACACACATATCTATATATAAATATATATATTTATACACAAATATATAACTTTAAAACTTTCAGATCTAAGCATGTCAACGGCGAGTAGCGGCATCCCAGCATAATTGTCTCAAAATAGTTAAGAGCCCGCCTGCCCCATTTTTGCTTGTCTTCTTCATAATTTAGTGGTAGCATGCGTGTGATATATGAATGGATATGGATGTATGATTTTTTTTTTATTTGGTATTTTTGTTTCATATTAATGGGGAGTGGTCCTGCACACATATACACAAAAAAGCATCGATCACAAGATGGAAAAAATGACAGAAACATAAAAAAATTATATAATAATAATCTGTGCAGGGACCGTATCTGTGTGAAAGCTAGCCAATAGATTATTATGTGTTAAAATTTTTAAAAATTGTTTTTGAGCGCTGCCTTTATTGAGACAATTATGCAAGGTTCGCTAATAATACATGTAAATATGCAAATCATTAAAATTATTTAATTATTGAATGATATATGGCACACAAAATTGTCCTAAATATGCTAAATAAAACTTAAAAAAAATATTATAATAATAATTAAGACAAGCTTTCACAAGTAAGGCCTCTGCGAGTAAAATGCAATCAATGTTAGTAAGTATATAATTAGTGGGTTTTTTCATTAGTTTTAATTTTAAAAAAGTGGAGACGTGGATGGATGTTATACTGGATTAAAAATATATAGAATATTTTTAGAGTTAACATTTAAGAGTTATGAAATAATAATGCAAGCATTAGAAATAGAGTTTAAAACGGTAATTTAAATAGGTTAAATTAATTTTAACCACCTCACTTGTTACATAGGCCTTACAAAAATTAAATTGAAAAAGTTAATCACTTAAAAAAAGACAATTAAATTATAATGTAAACTTTTGAGTATTTACTTCAGGGACCTATGTTTTCTTTATTTAAAAATGTATGGAAAATGTTTAATCATAAGATCAAGAATTTTCAGGATTTTATTAAATAAAAACTATATTTTAAGGAACAATGAATTTTCAAAATAAAGATAATTACACACTTACCGTTTAACAAACTTGGATGATATTTTTGAAAAGAATGATGGCCTTTGCACAGATGGATCATGTGGACTGCCAGTGTTGTTAGTAGGTCCAACGCCAGTATAACCTCTATGTCTGTTTTGACCAGAATGGAAGGTCTGGCGACTAGGCACATTCCTCGGGAATGGCTGTCGGCTATTGACTGCTGGTGATGCAGGTGATACAGTAACACCCCTATATCACCAATAAGTATATTAAAATCATTATAAACTAACAATGTTATCATTAAATATATGTAAACGCATACATGCGCCCACACAAGTGTGAGCAGGAAAGCTATAACCACGACAAATTTTGACATGACAGTAAAACTAAAAAACTGATTATAATTGAAAGACATTGACATTGACAAAAACATTGGTCATTAAATTAAAAATTAATTAATTGTTCATTGTTAAGCACATTTTATATGTGAAAAAATAAACGCACTGTCTGTTTGTACTAAATGTATTAAAATTACAAACAGGACAATATTCCTATATTTAATATTGTATTATTTATTTACAACATTTACCAGTTTTTTAATGATAATATCATTTATCAAATAATTTTTATGCAATAGTTTCATTCATAAGACGTCAACTTATAAGAAGCTACAAAATGACAAACATTCATCATAGTGAAATTGCCAATTTCTTCCCACTATTTCAAATTTAGTAGTAGCAAAACAATAATACAAAATCATGCAAACCTAATTAAATCGTTAATGGTTTTAGAAGCTTTCTTTAATTGTTTATTATATTAGTATTTAACAAATGAAAATTATTAACATAGCAATGAGGTTGTTATTAATTTAAATGACCATTTATATATACATGGTTAGTTAAAATGTAAAAAAATGAATAATAGTTAGCAATCCAATTATATTGTATAATGTATGAACAACTTAAGTGCATGCACAAATATTTCAGTCTATATAATAGACGGCAGTAATATTTTCATGGAATGTACACTTCGCACAATTTATATCCCAAAGTAATAGGAAGCAGCGCAGAAAATATATTATATTTTACTAAATGAATTTTGAAAAGATAAACTCTATCTGCAGAGTATTTTTTGAGGAACAATATGTTCAAGAGTTTTCAAATGTTTAAAATGCGTACAATACACAACATGCATTTGATACGATCTAAAAGACGGTATAACAATCTAGCCACAGTTATAAAATTATGAACGGGAGGAATACCTCGGGTGGGCAGGAGGTTCTGTGGCGTGTTCTGTGGCACTAGACACAGAGGCAGATTTGACGTGACCTTTGGATCGTGTATCTCCACATCCAGAACCAGAATTAGGTACAGCCAACGCACTAAACCCGATTACCAATGCATTGCAAACATTAATTCAAAATTATCATCTTACCACCAATAATAATGAATAGAATAAAATGAATGAACAAATGTTTATATTATAATAATAGAAGATTAATCAGTGTTAAGGAGAAACAAGATAACATAAACAAAAAGTTATTTTACATAACATTATTATTATTATTATAAGTGTTCATTTTAAGTGTGATTTCTGTCAAAGGTATACCTTGCTGGATCCATTACAGGAGGAGTTGATACGGCTGCTTTAGCATCATAACTGATTGTACTCCTTCTACCCACTGACCCTCCTGGAGCCATTGAGCGTTGTTTTGGTCCTAAGAATTATATTACAATTAAAACAAGAGTCACTTGCTAGATGTTATTGAAAAGAGTAATAAAAGTCTAAATCAATAATAACAAAAAAAAAAAAAAAAAATAGACATGCCTATCATATTTTCAGGTCTAGAGTTTAGTCGAGCTGTATTCTCTTTGATGCTGGCAGCATCAATAGTATTTTGACGCTTGAAATTAGTACTTGGAATGGCCACATTGTGATTGTGATTGGTTGAATTGGGGGTACCTAAAAACATTTAGTTATCAGAAACAATAATAGTTAAGGACTAAATTCATTTGTTTTTATAATAAAATAATGTTTCAGGCAATAATATTGTTGAATTGTGAATTTAAATATTTAAAATTTAATATCACCAACTATTACTTGTTTTATTTGTAGAGTTATGAGTTGTTTGTTGATTGTTTGATGTATTATTGGTAGCAGGAACATTGCTAGAATTTGGATGGTTTGTGGTCAAAGCAGAAGTTTCACCACCAGATGAAGCCCTTCTACTAGGTTTGGAATTGGTTGCAGATATTGACCTATGTACACCTCGATGTGATGGCGATTGATTAGTATTGTTCACGGCTGCTACATTGTTGGTGTTATTTACACCAGGATTTGGTCCAGTGATTCCTCTTAATGATAATGAACTACCAGATCGAGAACCATCACTTTCGGGCTATAGGGGATAGGAACAAAAATAATAATAATAATTAATAAAATTAAACTCGACTATAGAAGTATCACAATATGTATACTTACATCGTTAGATTTTCTTCCTAGTAAAAGATAAGTAGCAAATATATCATCATATTTAGCTTGAGATAAACTTTCTTCTATTTCTCCACGGCTGTAACCCATTCCAACTAATATTTCTGTAACTCGACAGACTAGAACAAAACAAATAAAAAAATGCTATAAATATAAATGTTAAATATACTCGAAGTAAGCAAAGACAAATTAAATATTTTTATAACTAAATAGCTAATAGTGATTTTGAAGCATTGATTAGACATACCTATTCGTTTTGGTTCTTTGAAATCTTGTTCTGGTTCTACATAAGGTTTTAGTTCATCTTCTTCGCAACCTAAGTTCATCCATTTGTCTTTCATGATAACCTATAATATATTTTCAATATAATAAACAAGAATTAAGTATTATTTTTAAAATATGTTTTAGTCTATAACATATACAAGAAATAGAATATGATTGTTATACAACTAAATGTATCTAACCTCTAATGATGCTCTTTTAAGTGGATTTAAAACAAGGAATTTTTTCAATAAATTTTCACAATCTGTTGACATATAAAACGGTATTCTATATTTGCCACGCAATACTCTTTCCCTTAGCTCTCTCAGGGTAGAACCATCAAAAGGCAGAGAACCGCTAACCAAAGTATACAGAATAACTCCTAATGACCAAACATCAACTTCTGGTCCATCGTAACGCTTTCCTGTAAAAATAGTTTTGAGATTACCATTGTTTTTAAAAATATATAAATTATCTTACCTTGGAATAGTTCAGGTGCGGCATATGGAGGACTACCACAAAACGTATAAAGTTTACCACCAGGTGTAAACTCGTTACTAAATCCAAAATCTGCTATTTTTATGTTCATTTCACTATCCAGTAATAAGTTTTCAGCCTAAAACAAAAATGAAAATGTAATTATTGAAGGGATATAAACACTAATTAATATAATTCATGATTTAATTACCTTTAAATCTCTGTGTATGATTCTTTTTTGATGGCAGTATTGGACTGCTGAAACAATCTAAAAGCACAGGGTATTTTTAACACAGTATTATATTTTAACAGTTTTATTATGATATGTACTTGTCTAAATTTGGCTCTTGCTTCTTTTTCTCTCATGCGCCCGTGTAATACCAAGTAGTCAAATACTTCACCTCCACTAGCATATTCCATAACTAAATATAGTGTTTTTTCAGTTTCTATAACTTGTAATAATTTAACTAAAAAACAACAAAAGTTATTAAATGTAAATGGTTGAAGAATAAACAGTTAACGGAGTTGGCAATATTTCTTGTTGGCATTACTCACCTATATTCGGATGGTCCAACATTTTCATTATTCTAACTTCTCTAAAAAGCTGTAAAAAAAAAATACAGTAAAAATAACTATGATCTTATCGTATAATTATTCGGATAAATAAAAGTCAATAATAACGTACTTTTTGTAAACTTCCGGGTAATAATTGAGTTTTATCAATGATTTTAATCGCGACCTACAAAACAGACAATTGTTACGATTTCTAGTTGGCTAGTTTAATGATATTATACAATTATAAAAAAGATATTTACCTCCTTTCCGGTAGGTACATGTTTGGCTAGTTTGACTTTGGCGAAATTGCCTTTGCCGATGGTTTTGAGCAGTTTGTATTTGCCAATGTGCGGCTCTTCCGATGAACGGCTGCGAGACGATCCGCGTGTACTTGTCACTGTGGAGGCACCACTGCCTCCACCTACTCCTCCACCACCACCCCCAACTCCTCCTCCTCCTCCTGTAGAACTGCTATTTGTGGCTGCATCACTGCCCTATAAAAAATAAAGCAAAGACAAATTGTTAACACGCCAATAATATTATACACGTTTCATAGATAATGAACAGAATAAAAAATCTAAACATCGACATATTGGATACGTATTACGTACACACAATGCATATGAGTAATTTTAAAAATAATAACAAAAAAAGCGTTATTGTCACGAGGACACAGATGTACAATAGCTGATGTACCCATTATCTATATCTGTGGTAAATATATATATAATATAATATAAACCTAATATAGTATAACATAATATTATACACGATGCATAGCATATTTTTCGAACAATCGTGCGTATGATGCTCATTTTACTCAGGTTTTTTTTTTGTTACAAATTCTATCGCCGTAACGTCGGCCCATTTTTGAACTCGATTTTCCCCGTCTTAACGTTGTCATCGTATAATTTTCCGCAGTCCTATATGAACGGAGAGAAAAGAAAAGTGAAAGCGCTTCGCTGGAATAACGTACCTACAAACAACCTAGCTACAAAACTCTGCACGTCATAGGTATACGCGCCCCGCCGAATACCCAAAATAATTACAAAAAAACGCTCGTCCGGACACGCACATGCGGCGGTTGTAGACGTATTAAATTGCGTCACATACGCGAAAATTCGATACGGAAAGCAACCGATCTCTACCATAGTCGACAGCTCTCCTTGTGAGTTGTGGCCGCTATTAGGAAATCGGTTTCGACACGCTACGGCTGCTGAACTGTATGAAAAAAAAAAACATTGGGCCGTTGCTACTCAACCTAACTATATTTGGTTATGTTTGTTGTATTGCGTAATGGCAAAGTGACGTAGGTATAATATATTTAGGTATTAGTTGTAAGGAGATGATAAGACATTTCGTACGTCTGGTTTGGTCTTTAAAAAAAAATTAAATATGATCCGACTTTTTCCGGACGATTTTATAATATTTTGGTCCTTGAATGCTATATAACAATATTATAGTAAAATAGAAAATATGGAAAACGTAACAAGACTCCAATGGAAATTCATTTAAAATTAAAAACACAATTATTATTAACCTAAACTTAACTGCGATATTGTTTTTATTTTTTACAGTTTTGTAATATGATTTCGTGAAAGTAAAATACCTGTTGGTATGGACAATTTTAGGATAAGTACAAAAACGGAGCAGCGTAATAAGCGATAGTCAAACATATTATTGCAAGTCATTGGCGAAAAATAAAAGAGGATATTGGGGGATACTTGAGGAGCTTAAGCTAAAGCTCACCCGGAACGTAATCAAGCCACACCAGTAACCAGTAACCAACATAAATTGTTTAGTTTAATATTTATACACAATGAATATGACAAATTTTCTGCATATTATGGTCCTCCCGAAACGCTCAAGTCTCTTGATATCCAATTCTTCATTGAATAAAAAATTTAACAATATGATTTGCACGCAATAGTAACGGAAAAACGCGTCACACCAATGTCATCATAGGGGGCACAACATCCGTAGCAGTTAATAAAAAAAAAACAGTAATTTGGCATCGTCACGGGTAGAGGTCGTGTAAATACGCCTACGAAACCATCACGTTTTTGGTTTGTTTACTTATGATGATGTGACAAACGACTAAATGACTACTGTGTGCATTCTGTTAATAATAAATTTATATCATTTTTGTACACGCAACATTCGAACAGAAGAGCAGAGAAATCGTTGTTAGTAGAGAAATAAAAATGGTAAGTACTATTGTTTTTTATCGCTACGCCGCTGTATGAAATGTATCATCCAGTCATCGGGACCATTCTACCTGTTGTACTCGGTAATTCTTTATAGACCGTTACACAACTTTTAAAATCAAAATAATAAAATATAATAATTACTAATTAGTAATGTATAGATTCATGATTTTATACGTAATTAAACACGAAAAAATAGGACGATTTCCTGAAGAAAATCCTTAAACGTCACACATTTTATTTATTTTAAAATAAATTATTATACCTAACGTGTGTAAGACATAGACACGAACTTGAAATAGTACAATTCAATATAGCGACAATGCGATAATATATATACTATAGGAAATGATTAAATAGATAATATGAGTAAGAAAATACAATGTCAAATACTATAAGGAATATTTACCTTTTTTCCATAAAAATACATACGACATACTTACTAGACTTATACGTCAACTTTAGAAATCGTTATATACAGAGTACAGAGAAATATGGATGGAGAATATCGAATTTTTAGATTACCTATAATAGCTTGCTGAAGTATATTCACCGAGGATGGCAGAGTGATACATTTTATACACGGCTCGGTGGCAGGGTGGCCATAACAAATAAGATATAACTCAAAAATAAATAATGAAATATGAATAATGGATAACCATGTATACAAGGAATACACGATTGAACTGTATGAAAAAATGATAAACATCGGAAACGTCATACGACCTAACCAATCCATTATTCTCGTTTTCCGTCAAAAAAAAAAATAAAATGTCATTTTAAAATACTGTTTTCGGTGAATAGGTGGTAAAGGATGAGATGATGTTTAAGCAAAATAGGTATTATTACATTATAATACTATATAACATATTCCTCTTCACATCAGCGGCATTTATATACCAAGTCACATTGTGTTTCGCCTACCTAAATATAGTTTTTTTTTGTTATCGTCGCGCGAAAACGTCTTTCGACCGACTTTCCGTGAACAATAATAATAATTATTATTATTCAGTTTCGTCGGGCCATACACAATACACGATGACGACACATGCCTAACCTTATCCTGTGCCTACACCGTAGGCAGAAACGGGTTAGGTAGGGGGCTTTTGTCCGCTGAGAACGATATTATTATTATTATTATAACCACTCGAACACAATGATCGGAACGGCTGAGCCGACACACGGGGAAAACGATCTCCGGAAAACAGCGGGGCGGTCGATCGAGCGTTTCGTGTGTGTTGTACACACTATACACACCGCACTGCGCACGGATATTACGAGTATTATATAATTACAATTATTATTATGCGTTGGCAGTTTGGCACCGCTGAGTAAAATCGCGTAACGTTACGGCACCGATACACTTCGGTCGGTGTTCGTGATAATTAAACATTAAACGCATTATATCATCACGGTAATATAGAAGTACCCGAATATGCGTGTATAATAAACGGTTTTAAGTTTTTTCATACACATATTCGAGGCCATCGACGATAATGTATCGCACTCGCGATAGTAATTCATAACACTATACGCGACGGCACAACGAAAGTAACCCGACACCGGCGATGGTGCGCGGTGGTGATGACGAATAGCTGTGGTAAAACACACTGCTAATTATTATTGGTAATAGTAATATTATGATATAGGTATATGGCACGGTTACGACACACGCCGTAGCAATCGACAAATGAGGTAATAAGTAATAACGATATTAATATTTTACAAGCCCAATACGCCGAGTCGTAGACTTGTCGACGAGAGATAGGGTCACGGTGGTCAATGCGGCAAGTTACAACGTAAACGATGCCAAATTCAAATACCTCCCCTCCCCAATGCCACCGTGGATAATATCGAAGGTATTAACTAGTTAAAAGGTTTAACTTGGCTATATAGTTTAATTGACTGTTGAAATAACTTGGCTTTTTTCAACTGATTTAAAAATAATCCATTAAGTTAAAATTAAATGAGTTTTCCACATTTTTGGTTTTAATGGTTTTATTTACACACTAAGTACTGTGTATATCACACTGTTTTAAATAAAAATGATCTAATACATTCATAATAATAGTAACTGATGGTACTATAATTTCTGGTATGTTTGTGATAAAATAATATAATACATAGGCATAAAATGTTCTTTATGTAACATACTAACTAAAAAGGGGGATTAATTATTTTTACACTAAGTTAATATATTTTTTCCGTATCAACTTATATATACCACATGTCACCTTAAGATAATAGATAGATGGATAGGGCATGCCCATAAGAATCACAAAAGAGACGATAACCCCGGAATCGTGTTCAACTGAGACAAATTATCAATTTCGCGATTGTTGATAAGAATGGAAAACATTACAATAAAATAGTAATTATAGAGAAGTAAAGTAATATTGTAATCGTACACGATTCGATTTTCAAACATATATTTTAGATCGAAAATCCTGAAGTATTACAGACCGACACACAGGCCATTTCGAAAAGGCCGCGTTCGAGATAAAATAAACGTCGATCGGACGAGTGTTGATGTTCTACGAATATTATGCGGTGTACACACACGTCGCGTCGTATCGATTTATTTGTATTGCAGTTGGGTAAAAATAATAAAATTAGTCACAGAAGCGAGTGACCGTGTATTATGCATCGCACGACGTCACGAGTCGGACGACAAACGACCACGTCTTTTTATGGATATGTTAATGAATCACACCGCTCTTTTACGGGGAGCTTACGCACGACGGGCTGTGTATATATATAGGTACGTATTTAAGTATTATTATATTCTCGTCGTCGACAAAACGGACACGCGGCGACGAATAAATAAATAACACAATATTACATATGGTTATGAAAAGCGCGATCGAACGCGTCGATCCGACGTCTTTGGTATACATCATAGCAGAGATGGACCGCGTCAGCATATAGAAGGAGATAATATGAGGTGTATAATATTATATATAAATATACTGTACATTATAATAATATTACTGTGGCAGCGTTTCAAGAGACGTCTCTCGATGCGTGAAAGTCCCGAGTAATTTCCAACGGTTCGACGAACCGGTTACGGTTGTTTTTCAACGTAACGCGAGCGTTGTTTTTTATTTGTTTAATTGTACCTATTTATATGTTTTTATTACTATTATTTGGGGATATCACTTATACATTATTTACAACGCCGCAATAGAGAAACTGGCTACTATTTTAATATACACGGTTGCTGCGGGTAATTGGAAAAAATCTCGATAAAAAAGCCACTATGAGACTATAAAAAGTCATTGAAAAATGTCCTAATTTTTAAATACAAATAGATCAAAACACAAGAAAAGTGATATTTTTAAATTTGTTCATTACCTATAATTATTATTATTTATTTGTTTTTTTTTTAAGTATTAATAATTATAATTGGTACACATAAAATGAAATATTAAAAGTAATTTTTTCATAAACTTTTAAGGTTTGAAATCACAAATCCGAGCACCTCTCATAGGACACGCGGCCGACGTGATTACGGACAGGTTGGAACAAGCAGATAACGAGGCATGTACACTAAAAAATAATAATATTCGAGTCGGTAGATAAAGCACGTATTTGGGCAGTTATAAATTAACACAAAATGTACGGTTTCATCACGCTTATTTTTGCTCATTTCGAGGTTTTGAGAAAAAGCACATAATTAAAATTATAAAATATTATGCCCGCCTTCTTAGCACCAAATCATATTTATTTTGAATATCCAATCAAGACGACGCTTTCAAATACTTTATTTTTCGTACCTATTACACAGACGACCATTTTCTTTTTTTGCGCACATAATTCGCTCGATTATTGAGACATAAATGCACATTTTTTAGTACACGAGAACTTACGAGTACTGATTATTACTATTATAGTATGAGTATACTAAATCGACGATGACCGAAATTTCATCGTACACTCGATGCAACGGTGTGCCCCCCGCCGACAATCGATTGCCGTCATTGCACGACGATGACGACGGTCGCTGCCGCATTCGACCTCGTTAAAATCGCAACTGGTTTTATCCGTCTCCGTCACTCATTCTCTCTCACTCTGCGCCGCATCGTATCGTCACAGACTTCCTATCGTGTATAATTGCTATACTATTATCACAGCGACTTTTCAACCGAGAAACGATATACATTTATTTATGGTAACGTACCGTTAGCGACGACAGTCGTGTAGTATGTAATACTTACATATCGATTAGGGGGCCGAGTAACTCACAACAATATCGTATTATATTATTATACACACTTGTCGCGCTATTTATTGATATAATATACGTGGTACACCGTATACACGGAGACAAATCGTTACCGGTTCGCGATCAGTAAGAACATCGATGTTGCAGTGTAGTCGGTCATATTATATTGAGGTCCTTAATCGTTTGGAATACAATCTTACAAAGTTCTATCCATGAATCAAAAAGGTAAACGACGCAAACAGTAAACGGATCGGGGTCGAGGCGGACACAGCGGGACGCAGTGTGGTACGAATCTGTAGTGGTTGACGATATTAAAACGATGTCATTCACATGACGTAGGGTTGAATGAGTTGTTATTGCGCTAGAGAAGATGATTCAGGAAGGTAGGACGGGATGTCAGTCGACTATCGGTCAAACGATATTTTGTTCTGAGGGTACAGAGAATACGTAAAAGTTTCGGACATGAAGGGTGTGTTATGAGTACACAACACACACTCTTGTACAGTGATCGATACCAATGGAACTGCGTAGGTTGCTATTTACCCATGTCTCCCCACCCGTTAGCATAGACGGCGCCGGTTCCAGGAAAAAAGTAAACGACGATAATGATCTGAATAAAAAATAACAAGGGTTTGCGGATATTATACCACCCACACACGTACTGCTGGCAGTCTGCGTTCGTTTGCACGACGACAATAATAAAATCAATAATATATAATAATGTAATATTATTAATGTATACTACACGTTAGTTTCATTTATATAAATGCGTGTTTGTATATTATATACATTGAAATTCGAAAAACGAAAATGATAATAACCTTCTGAATGCGCATGCCACACGGTAGCCGAGTGAATCGCGTACACGCCGACCGACCAAGACCAGACAACGACCATCACCCTTATTGCACTAAATCACGATATAAAGCGCGCGTGCAAGTCATAAAACACACACATATGGTAAAATTATTTCATAGATTTTCGATCGGCGGCGGCCTAATACGCATAGAATACATTATAATAATGATATTAGGACTGGTATAATTTATAATCTTGTGTTTATCGTCCTATTTATTTATTTATTTATTTTTTTTTAAGAATAATAATGACGTTTTTACCGTACCCATGGCATAATATATTATAACGTTATTATAAATACCGACGCGACTCGACGGAACGGCCGGTCGTCCGTCGTGTGAAGTGAAGTATATATATTTTTATTGTGACGCAACGACGACTGTATAATAATATAACATACATATGTATGTATATTATTATATATATATATATATAAACGTACGAGGAAAGAAAATGTAAAACAGTTACGTAAAACCCGACAGAACTCAACGACCCTCGTCGTACCCATTATACAAACACAAACACACACACGCGCAGAAAGAGTTTATAATCGAAACATACGAAAATAATAATAATAATAAAAAAATAAAAAATGCATCGATAAAACGACATACCTATAAAATAATATATTATACTCTCTGAATGCATTACAAAAACGCACTGGTAGTAGTGAGCCGCTCTCAGACTCTCAGGACCGGCTGCGGGTCCAGTAAAAAAAAAAAAACCCAATCGTAAAAAATATAATATATATTTCTTATATTATGTTACGGCCAGGACACGAGACGAAACGACGTAGAAACTCGTATGCACATCAGAATACCGAATACGTCTTTTTATGTCCATATGATTTCCGTTTGGACGCACAGCAGCAATAGTATGGATTCCTTGCACTGTATAAATAGATCACGAAAAATACGTGGTTTTCTTTTGGTATTCGAATACCACCCTTCCCCCACCATATAATCCAAAAACGCAAACTGCGTACGAAATAGTAATAATAATAGAAAAAAATGTAATATATCATTGTAATAATAATGTAAAAACGTGTAATTTGCTAAATAAATGTCACCGGGTAATTCCCTCGCACGCACACGGCCCACATCACACGACAATCTAAATTATACGTTATGACATCGTAAGTTACCTAATTGCAAATTACAAAAACCGAGGATATTATGACGAATACGTAATATTAAAATACATTTGAAACATGACATATGGATGGACTAATAGGTATTCCTATCTTCCTTGAACATATTATGCTTTTTCGTCCCCAAACGTAACGGAGAGATAAACGGCGGTTCTCACTGGCACACGAACTTCTCAATGACAAACTTATAAATTTCAGACACGAGTAAAACCAGATGCAATGACGTTGGCCGGTCAACAATGATGGTATCAGTTGTCTCGGCTCACAGATACTGTAACGCCACAATGTCCATAAGTTCAATATCGAGACGTGGGTGTGTTGCGTTCATAGACCTACACAGAAACGGACTGATGACAACAGAGAGCGATGTCCGAGGGCCGACCTTGTCACAAAAAGATGACACATATGGCATACACTTTTAGGTGCACCGATGTTCACGGTCATCGCCTCTCTTTCGAACAATGTTGGCATTTGGCGACCTACAGCTGCGGACGGTCTGCGCCGACGGTAATAATACATCAATAATACGTCGATAATGGTTGTGACAAAAAAAAATATGCGACAATTTCTTCATCGTCCTACACCGACCGATATGTTACACGTGGTGCCTTGGCCCGTTCACGATGCGATCATCATCATTACATTATTATTGTGTTGTCCTATCGATATTATATTTATCAATGATTCCATCACGACCTTTTTCGGGTTATTTTTTTCACCGTTCCGTCCCCCCTTCGATTTTTGGTCCACCGACACAAGGATATACTTATAATATGTGGACAGGTGGCTGTTGCTGTTTGTTGCTGCAGTCGGTTCGATCGACGACGGAACGTTTCTCGTCGTATACAATATATAATAATAATAATAATAATACACGTTATAATGCACACAAGACGACGATCGACGACGGATGGGTACGCCGAGCGGGGCGTGGTGTTTTCTGGCTGGATCGCGGAGATCGGTGTGTGCCGTAGAACTCCGGTCTCGCGTGTGCGTGCGTGCATGTACGTGCGACCTGCGGAGAGAAGAAGTAGCGGCGTCGACCACGAACCGAGTAGAGGAGAATATTATTACACTCACACACACACAATAACTGTAAAACCTATGGTCGTGGACGGTGAAGAGACCGCGTAGAGCAGACCTACGTGTACACCGCACATAATATTATCGTTATTATTATTGTTATGGTTTTTGTCGAAGCTACGTTTTTGTTTACATTTTATATCTGTACATGCGAAAATCATCGGTCCGCGGACACCGTTCGGCGGCGCGGTACACCACTGTTATTATCATCATCATCATCGTCATCGGTGCCGACGACGACGACGGTATTGTGAACCCGTCGTGTAAAATGGATTGTTCCGGTACGGTGATTTTCGGTAGGAAACGAGGCGAAATAATGATAAATAATAATTGCGTGTACATTGTGCCGGCCCGAGCGAAAACGGTGCAAAAAAACACGGGACCGAGTCCGATTTGCGACAGTGAAAAAAAAAATTATACATTATATATGAATATAAAAAAATCGGTCGGACAAAAAACCGCAAGCCGAGCTCCGCGATCTGTGTTTCCATCACTGGCGATCAGTCACATACTATGTGAAACGGGAGATTTTTCCGTACGAGAGAAACGGCGAACCGCCACATCACAATATTTACCTGGCCGGCGTCGTTAATTAATTCGTACAAACGAAACGTTTTTAATCCTTTCTGTGGCAGCACTCGGCGCTCGAGACGACGGCCGGCGATAATGCGCATTTCTTTTCATGCACGTACAATAATATAATGATATTAACATAATAATAATAATAATAATAATAATAATCGTACTAAGTAATAATAATAATGATAATAATATATAATCGTTATAAAATGGTAACGCTGAGGTAGATAACGGGCATGCCTCTCGGCGGCACGTGAAAGTACCACCGGCGGTAAAACCCCACCACCCACCCCACGTACACACCGACAACGTCGTTCGTTCCGTTAATCTGTTACATTACAATATGTTTCATTATGTGTACCAACGACGTCGATGACAACGATAACCGACTTTATAATACGCCCGCCGCCCGGGTGGTGCGACGGCGACGACGACGACTTACCGCTGAGACCGACGAGGCCGAGGCCGTGGCTGCGGCTGAGGCGGCGGCGGCGGCGATAGAGCCGCCGGCCACCATCGTCTTGGGCGTAGTCTGCAGCGGCGGCGGCCACGGGGTGGACGACAACATTAGGTTGGGCATGCGCGCCTTGTGTAGGGGTAGGTGTTTGGAGGATTGGACGATCGGCGGCGGCAGTGGCGGCGGCAGCAACGTGGACGGCAGCGACGATAGCGCGGGGGTCGTCGGATGCAGGGAAGACGCCGGCGACGGCTGTTGCTGGGACGATCCCGTCGCGGACTGTTGTTGCTGTTGCGCGGACGCCGAAGCGCCGGCGGCCAACGGCTGGGACGCAGCGGCCGCGGCGGCGGCTAGGTGTTCGACTACCGGCGGTAGCGACACCGGACTGTCGGTTTGGTGCATCCAAGTGATGTAGCTGACGCTCATCGTCGCGCGTTACGGTGGCCGGGTGGTGTTCACGTCCGGCGAGAGGAGCTTGCGGCGAGACGAGGGCGCGAGGACTGCCGTTGTCGATTAACAACAATTCGTACGTTGCGCTCCGGTCTTACGACGACGACGACGCCGGTGCAGTGGCAATGGACATCGCGCCGTTACGAGTTATGTGTGTGCCTCTGACGTGGTTTATCGCCGGGCGGACATCGCCTAAAACCGATGAACGTGTCTGTCGTCGCGCTGGGTGGATATATTATCTCGTTTGGGTCGATTCAGCAATCGCAAACCGACGACGGGCAGGCCAGTGAGACGGACGGACAAATACACAACGTGCGATCGGCACAAAGTCTGCGAGGCCTCCGGAACGACCCCGGGCGCGCCACTTGCACTATCTCGGACAAACGACGAGAAACTGGTCCCACCGCTGCCGTCGTGTGCACTCGTCGGTCGGTCTATCCGTTGGTTGGTCGATTCGCCGCCGATGCCGTTGTCGGCGCAACCGAACAGCAGAGTGCGCTGTCGCCGTCACACGCGCACCGCCCCGCCGCGCGCACGCCGCCGAGACCGAGAGGACTACGTTGCCAATTTGTTGTTTTTTTTTTTTTGCCGTCCGTCTCTGTCCCTCTCGCGTTCGCTGCGATCTCTCTCTCGATATGTGTGTTTTATACGTTATTATTATTATTACATTATAGAAGAGGTAGTATATTATTATATTATATTTGCTGTTTGGTGTGCGCGTTTCGTTCGCCGCCGCCGTGAGAAAGAAATCACGGGAAGGGGTAAAGGCGGCGGGGGGCTCCTCGGTGGGTTGGAAAATATTTGTCGGGAACGTGTCGAATCGGGCCACCGAAGATTAATAACGATAAAGGGGAATAATAATAGTAAAAAAGAACGTCGTCGCGCCGTCGAGATAAATATTGTTTTTTTTTTCCAGTCCGGCGGCCGCTTGTCACACTTTTGCACAACGACACCGTTCGCCGCCGCGGTTTCGCGGCAGGTGAAACTCGGGCGCTGGTCCCACACGCGCGCGCGCCCGATTGCCGTCATTATTCGGGCGCGCGCCGCCGGCGTGGGAATAGAAAATCCGACGACGAAACGTCAAAAGCAAATAGAAATCCGGACGGGCGTTACGGACGATGACGACGGTAATAATATTGTTATTCGCCAGCCTTTGATTTCCAATTTTCCATTCCGCCGTCGACGATATTTTACACGGTCCATTTCGTCTCGGTGTTTTTCTCGGTTGGTTTTTTTTTTTTTGTGTTTCGTTTCCCAAGTCGTCGGCCCTACGGAAAAACTCGTTGAAACGTTTTCGAACGTGCGCCGACGTACGCGCGTCGTGGTCGGATGGTAGCACACACGTCGTGGGTCGAAACCAACCGCGAGCCGCCGCCGACACAAAGTCCCGCTGCCGAGAAATTCTGACAACACGCGCGTTTTATCCATACGCTATTATGACGTATAGTCCCGTGACGAAACGTACTTGTGTAAGGCTACCGCTGGAGGGACGAAAAACGACGAAATAACTCAAACAAGTTCATGTATTTATGGACGTGTTTTTAAATTTTACCAAACGGTAACAAGTAGCGGTAAAAAACCACACACTCTGAATGTAACCCCATAGGTCCGCGATTACTTGTTTACATCGCACGTCGCGTCCGACCGGAATTGTAAATTAATATATCGCACCTGCTGTTTCGGCTATTGTTTTCCATACGTCGTAATAACGATAGCGATACGGATGACATATTATTAAGTACGTTTTTAATCATCTTCTACTGAAAACGGTTAAGCCTTCCGAATACTCAAGAACACTTTAAATCGATTAATAATTTTCAAATCGTTGTAGTGATCGTGTTGAACGTTGTTATGTTGTCGTCATTGTCATCGCCGCCGTCGATCGTCAACAAGTCCAAAACTTGAAAGGTCAATCAATTTTTATTCCAATAATAAAACTGGTACTAAATCGCGTCACCCTCGTGTTCAAACTTAATGAATATTAATTATTTATTATTCATGTGATTCAGTGTATGTAGTATGATTGACGGCAATTAGTCCAGAAACTTTCAAATACAAAATGTAGACATCACGTTTAAAAACCAAAATAAATAACATGTACCTCTATATATACGTTGATAGAAATAGTAATACAATTATCAAATAATACATAATTAACGATTTTTGTAAATTCCTATCAACTCCAATGTAAATAAATTAAATTAAATTAGTCAGTAACAATCAAGATAAATCATCATATTTTCGAATTATTATAATCATATTATGCTATATGCCACTAGACTATTATTTGATCTTAAAAAATTTGATTATTATTTTAATACCATTTATTTATTACCTTAATAACATCATACAATTTAAGCTGATATTTCAGCAATGAACTAGTCGAATTCGTGAAAATATGAAACTATTTTACAAATATTTTTGTTATCTCGTTTATTATATAATAATAAGTAACATTAACTTTGAATGTATGAAAACTTAAACGACGATAATACTAAGTACCAACAATTAACTAGTAAACACGTCTAATGGATTCTTAATAAATTATAACGACAGAGTTGAACTTTGTAGGTTAAAGAAAAAAACGATGACTTGTAATTTCGAGAGAAAAATGTTATACATTTAATTATAATTGTTCTGGTTCAATTCTCAGAGTGGATGAGGCTAATTGGAAAAATACATGTAGGTAGATTACAACTTAGAAGCAAACGTTGTTCTACAGACAGTGAAAAAGAGATCTAAACAATATAATATTATATACATGTACTACTTAAATATAGTTATATACATGTATATTATACAATTGGTTATTTATAGTACACAATTATTTTTTTTTAAACAAATGTTTGCTAGGTTAGTATTAATTAGGTCAGATGAAACTCGAATAAAATTTAATAATAAATAATTTAATGATAATGAGCATGTATTCATGAATTACACAAATTATAGTGAATTTAAAATAAAAAAAAAATGTCTTACAACTATGTTACAGAACTAAAATGCAAATTAAATTTTTATCCATTTTTAAAAAAGTTTTTTATTTCTTTTATTAATGTATACATTGTGTCATGATTATTTGTATGCAAATGTTGTTGATGCATAAAACAAATTAGAAAAATAGTAACGATTACATTCAAAAAGCATTGGACCATTTTTAAAAGACTCCATAATATATGTGGAAGGATTATGTGTATAAGAGTTGTGCGTTTTTTAAAATTAGCCTAATAAAAGGTTTGCACGCAAATCAAATCAATTGCATCAGTCAGTTAGCAGCAGCTGTCTAAATAGTTACAGGTATGCAACAATACAATTTCAAAACCTGCAACGACCATAAATCATAGTGTACAATATTGTTATAATATAGTTTAACACGTTAAAAACGTGTAACTAATAATATTACAGTTTTTTCGTACTGAAGTTTTGTTAAATAATAATACTGATGAATGATGATCTAATGAATTATAATATCGTTCATCGTCCTAATAATATTATTTATCTCATTAAGAGTCCAAACATTTCACGTGTGTGTACAAACAGAATATCCTAAAGCCGGTAAGAAAATAATGACGTTCAAAATATAGGTACACTTCATTAGAACGTATTCGCTGTTATCGATTTACACCATTATAATACACCAACGCTGTTGATTTTTAAATTGTAATCAATATACCTATTATTTGCAATTGTTTTTATTATAATTTTTTTTTATATACTGACATTTACCAATTAAAACCACACGTTTAATTAACTTTATAATATTGCGAGCAATAAAAATACCTACCTAGTGTATAATACATTTCTATATTGGTTTTAATTATTTTTCAGTTAATCTTCATAACTACGGCGTTACAAAATTCTAACAGGATTCACACCAAATAGCATCCTATAATAGAAGTTTTAACATCGTACAATGACACTATTAAATCCTGCGATTATTATTTTATTTCCTGTAATTTTTCCGGCTCATCCAAATAAACGAACAAACAATGCACAACACAACACACTTCCGGACGTCGATTTTTACGCACAAGTGCCAACGTACACTATAAATGTGGCTGTGTAGTTGTATCGGAAGTATTGTGTTGTCCGATTTCCAATTTTCAATAATCACAACTGTTGATTTTATTTGGGTAAATTTAAAAAAAGAAAACGTATCCAAAACATTATGCGAACCGACTACCTGTAGGTATAGACAATTAAACGATTTCACTTTCGAATGCGTTTTTATAGTGAAAATTAAAAAAATATATATTCACAAAACTCGGGAAATCTATCAAAAAAAATAAAAAAAAATACCAATTTGTCCATTTATAATAATATCAAGGAATTTTGAATTCGATAGAATTTCTACTGCACAATATTAATTCGATGCTATCGAAACAACGGGTTTTATTTTTATACACAGCAGGATGGTGTATACAGTTTTTCGTTTTTACGACGGAGTCGTTAATAGTTTTTTGTTACTTTCAGTCGTGTTAATTATGACAATGCACGCATTTCGACAGAAAAAACAAACAAAACATCTAACCAATACCTAACATCGAATTTAAAAATTCGCGATTATTGTAAGAAACAACCCAAAAACGACATCCAATTGTAATGGACCTATGTCATTTTTTCATTCTTACTAATGCACCATGTAGCACGCGCATATTCGCACAGACATACGTGCGCGATGAAAAATAAAATCGTGTAAAAACGTTTACTGTAACCGTTTATCAATTATCAACAATATCGAATGACCTTCAAACGTTACATTATGATCGAAATCATAATTATTAAAATTAATATACCACCGGCCGTTCGAATAACAATCTATAAAGCTAGTAATTATAATATCGCTTCCCGTGGGAAATGTCGGTTTGCTGCGCTGACGTCTAAAACGGTCGCAATGCATCTACTGCTATTATGTTGCCGACTTTCTATGGCAATAAAATTATTGAAAAAAAAAATAATAATAATAATAATAATAATAAATGACCGTAGTTTTGGCACTAAAAGTAATTTATAGCAGCCGGTTAGCCAACCGGTTCCCGTGAAAATGTCAAAAAGTAGACATTATTCCAAAGTTTCTGATGTTTAGGACAATAAATTCTTATGCATATAATATTTTATTATATACACAAATCGGTTTTTAATCGGACCACAGATAATAGCAACAGTTATCGCATATGTTATTCAAAAAACAACAGTAAAAAAAGGAAAATAATGTGTTAAAAGTATATATTATTATGTTGCGCAATGTAGATGATGGATGAGATTATCAAACTGCGTAATGTTCAGAAATTTTAGTAATATGGAAATTTTTAAAATACAGTTTCGCTGAATGAATCGTGTCGCATAATTTAAGTTCATATTGTGTGCACAATCTGTTGACATTTTCAACAGGTGTCATATTTTATTTTTATTTTAGTAGACTAGCAGTTCATATTGTACACTACAACGTAGATTATTTTTTTTAGGTTTTTGACATTCGTGCTTAATAACTTAATCTTTCGCGTTCTATCCCGAATTCTCGACAATCGTATTTATATACAGACGCAGACACCAAACTATTAAGGCTCGTAAAACCCCCACAACAGTTAGATTTACAACAGGAGACGAAGAAGTCTTTAGAGATTTTTTGGTAAGATTTAATATATTAATACTGCACAAATGTGATAAATTATTTATAATACACCATAAGAAGTAATGGCTATTATAATTTATTAATTGTAAATAAATTATCAATAAATCGACGCGAGTGTTGATGATGAATGTTAAACATACAAAGTGTTAAAAAAAAGAAAATGTTAATATCGAACAAGAACAATAATGAGAGAATAGCATTCGGTTCATATTTCAATAACACAATATTTAACATCGCTGACCCGGTCCCATTTCTAAAATTGATCGACGATGATAATTGATAATTGTTAATATGTGCACAATATCTCTAGTAAACAAACAAACTTTAATATTCAGTCCAAACGTTATTTTATAATTCCACATCGCATCTCGTTGAATGAATGAAAAAACCCATAAACACTGGACGACTTCGGCAGTAAAATATAACTTTAAAAGAGACAAATCAGAAACTAGGTCATGAAGAGATTATTAAACATTATTGTACTTTTAACTACAGAGAAGGTCGGTCGGTCAGTGATCAACGTAATAATTATAACATTCATTGCCTTCTTTTATTTAATCGATTTATGTAATAAATATTTTAAATTAACAAACAAAAACACTGCATTGTTTTAATTAATTATGTTGTTAATTATTACATAATAAAATACAATACACAATAATAAACAACAAAAAGTGAAATAATAACATAATTATAACACCTGTATTATACTTTTTCCAACAAATAAATTTAGAAACCTTGAAACACCATTTTTTTAATTTATTTACCACGTGTCTTACGATTTACAACCGGGCATTGAACTCTTATCAATGTTTACTTAAGTATTAAAAGGTCTATCGATAAATGATAACAATATTACGTTTACTAAAAGAAAAACTAGGTGATAAATATATTCCATAGTTTCAAAAACGAACTTTAATATTAAAAATTCAGCAACAAAAAATAGGCAATAATAAAAATAATATTAATAAATAAATAATATCTCTTGCCGAACAATCGGTTGAAGGGTCGGTTGACAACTACTGTAAAAACTGATGTACCTATAAATGGTCAATGAACCGAAAATACGACGTCAATATTTTTAAATAAATAATTACGTAAATAACACATGAGACACGCATATAATATTATTATAGTATTGTACATTATTATAATTTATAATGACATTTCGTTCGCAAACCTGGCATGTAAAAGAAAACGTTTTCAGCCGAATGAATTAACAATTATCATTTGTGTCATAACAACATTGAATCAATATTACGGAAACGACGGTGTGTTTATTCACATTATTTCGTACCTACAACCGTAAAATAGTTTCTATTATTATTGAAAACCGGGAAACGATCGCTCATCGACAATGGCGAGAGGGGATAATACAAGCGGTTTTTAGAAAAAAATAATGTCTATTAAAACTTTTATGTACTCACTACTCGAATATTGATCATCGAAGGTACAATATATTGTTATTAATTTTCGTGTACGGTGGATAAGTGGGTTATCTATATACTACAAAACACCAGTGAGGATTAGAACATATCCAACACAAATTTTTGTCCTACATTGAATTAAAATGAAAATTGTTTACTCGTTCCTCCCGGTACCACAATGTAGATTTCAACTTAATTTCTTATTTTAACACTAGAAAATCGGTACCTATTTCTATACCTACCTATTCTGCCATTTGAGGCACCTAAATAGCCGTTCCGCTATATACATTAATCTTTAATTCGGTAGACTTTCTTCTATTAGTAAATAACTTTAATTCATACTTTAAGCTAATCTTTTCCACTAATTTATCTAAAAGAAAAGTAATTTTGTAGTTAGTTTACACCAATAAACATTGTCAGTGACGTAAACTACAAAAAATAAAATATTTTTATTGTTATTATGATAGTAATAGTTGTAAGAATGAGCCTCGACTGGCTGGCGGCGATGACGAAAGAGATCTGACCGCTGGTCAGTCTGTATTGCAAAACCTATAATAATAATAATAATAATGTACCTGTATGAAATCTTAAACTATTATCAGTGCATGGCAATTATTATTATTACAGTTATTATCGTCGATAACGTTGGGCGGGGGTCGGTGGGTTTTTACCGTGCGCCAGACGATCAGCAGCGTGCGGGGCGCGAAGTGTATGTATTTTTGTCAAATGCCGCGACGACTTGCCAACGTCAAAAATCGTTTTCCTGGTGTAAAAATAAATACGCTGAACGACCAAGCAGTGACGGGGCAGAGGCTGCAGAGCTCGCTGTCAACCGCACATGCCAGCGATCCGGAGAGGACACGACGCCACGCGAGAGAGGGTTGAGCGGATGTGCGGGTAGCGGATAGATCTAGATCCTGCGACGATCAACACGTCTATAATAATAATATAATATCGTTTCGACACGACCCAAGTACGCGCGTCGTTTTTATTTCGGGAACGTATTATTAACTATATATTACACGACGAGTAGCGTTGAGACGGTTTTAGATCAACGGATCTGTTTACCGGCAAATAAAATGCATCGAACCATCAGTAAGAAAGCGAGTAGGTATCTATGGAGTCAAAATAGTTTTAAATCGGGTTCACAGCAATGTCGTCTGTAGAATTGTGTTATCGTATTCTGATTGGCTATTGTAATCGTGCACAGTATTCGCTAACAATAATGATCTAACAAGAAATATCTAAAGTTAAGCCGACTCAACTTTTGGACAACACACGCGAGACATGGCAGACGACGCAAGTAGCTATAAACCGTAGATAATAAAGCAATGGATACTACACGAATGTTTATCACACAAGGATTTGGTGATAAGCTTTTACGAATATGGTGCTTGTTATTTTCATTGTTTTGCATATGACCTCAAAAAGACCTGTATTGTCAGCACAGACAATATTATATGCGTATGGATAGGTCATGCACTGTGTTTAAGTGTAATCGAAGAGCATACGTGTAACAGAAGTGGTTACATGCAATTAATTTATATTAAAAAAGAGAGATTAAAAAATAAAAGAATACAAAATTTCAGTTTGACGGATCAAAAAAAAAAAAACCCCCCGTAACCGCGACTACGCGTGACACATTTAAGTAACGAGTACACTTTTTTATTAACAGTATGACGCGTACATTATAAAGGAATACTGCAGATATACACGACAAAAACTGTCCATCTGTCTACTCCAAAAACCATCACGATCACGTCAATCTAAATACGAAGTCCTCTCCGTTCTTTAATTACCAATATGCTTTTTAACTCTTATAACCAATAATAAACGCAAAACTATTAAAATTCAATGATCGCGCCACGCGGTAAACGTAACGGATCACACCGAAATAAGTGAATCGCGCGTGACCTAACCCAACCACCCACCAGGTGCGTTTAAAATCTCCAAAGGTTTACGCGGACTCATACCCGGCGAGGGTTATATTAATTTCGTAACGCACCGTCGTCGGTTACGCGTCACTATACGCCGCCGCCGTCTATTTTTCGACCCCAACACGGTCGTCGTTAAAGAATATACAACTACGACGTTTTATTAACGCGTCGGTGGTCTTTTTTCGGAAAATCCCTCGGCGCCCGCCGCCCGCAGAAGTGCGTGGCGCAATGCCAAAATGTTGTGGAGCGTTCGACCGGCGCGCACGGGCGGCATCTCGTCGTGGCGATTTTTCGCTGGCAGGGCGCGCGCACCGCCCTTCCACCGCCGCACCGACCGTGACGGCGACGACGGGGCAGGACGAGCACCGCGCCCCCGCGACTTATTCGCGCGCGCGCGCGCCCCTTGTTCGTTTCCGCGGCCAGAAACGACGTCTTTGTCCGCGGACGGTGTCGGCGGCGGCGGCGTCCAATCAATATAGCACGCGCCCGCGTTTACGTCGTACTTCTAAACACAATATTGTAATAATAATAATATTATCATACTGACAAAGTCTTCGACGTCTTCCGCTCACGCCCAAATATCACAGTGACTACTTTCGAAAACCGTTTTTCCGGAAACGCGAACGTGTCTGCGCCCCGCTACGTGCCCGTAATTCATATATCGCATGGGTACAACGGGTTACTCGTGATAATAATAATATCATCACTGCTCGGTGGTGGCCGTCCACCCCGCAAACGCCACTCGGAAAACTATTGCCGTGGCACACCCACACGCCGGCATGCGGCTGAGCACCGCACCGGTGGCGTGGAGGGAGTGTCGTCTTTGTACACAATATGTATAATATTATAATATTATAACCGGTGCCGGCAGTGTTTGCGCCTGCAATTCTGCTACGACGCATACACACGTACATGCGTACAAACATATAGTTGTCATAGTGTCGTGCCCACGCACTTAAAATACCCACGCGATATCTGGTTACTTGTACCGTTTTACCGCATCGCGCGTTGCACGCGATCGTCGTCAGTTCTGTGATCGCGACCGATCATTTCGTTGGTCGCACAACAAACTCTGATTTTTCCTCTGTGGTCGTACATCACTATTATATATATATATATGCAATAAACTCGATCAGAAAGTGTTTGATAATACTACTCGTGAAGTATATTATTTGCTTCTATATTCACTCAGAGTAAAGCTGAAATTAGAGGCCATTTTAAAAGCCCACGGGGTGGTCATGTTACACATTTTATCAATTACAAATTTTTATCCTATATCATAGAGATCCATAGTTTACATATTTACATTCTTATTTACTTATTTACCTTTAAGTAGCAATGTGGTTCCAATATATAGTGGTTAAGTGGCTACAACTCTTATCACAAGTTAAGTTACTGATCTAGTTTATTGTGTAATATATCTGTGTTGTACATAAATATAATATTATATCGTTTTGTGATATACGAGGTAGATTGTTTGAAATTCAATATAATATTGAAACAGAAAACTTGCTGAAAAAAAACATTGCATTCCACAAATTCCGAAATTCGAGAAGAGTTGAACGAGTGACGAAAAATCAGATTTTTTATTGAAATCATACAATATTTAGTCGAAATTTAAACCAAGCAACCCACCCAATTTTATTTGTTTGTAAACGAGTTAATGCACCGATACCTTTTTGCCATTCTGCGGATTTTATTTTTCTTCTTCACAACTAAAAATTATAATATAATATTTATTTCGAGCTGTGAAAACACATTGTAAAATAACCAAACGCATATTGCAGTTAAACACGTCTGTGATATTTTTTTTGACCAGGGGCGGGTTTAGTGCGTGAAAACCGGGGATTTATAGTTTCTTTGTGCAAAATAATATATTTCTAACCAAGCATTATGGCGGTTATGCGACGCAAGTACTATTACGATACTCATATAATACAACAATTGGTCTTCATTGAAATATATCATGATTCAAAGCAAACACCGCATGTGCATTTCTTTTTTAATTTGAATTCAAACAAATTACGTCAAATGATACAATTTTAATTGAGACTAATGATTAAAAACATTAACGACGGTACGACTGTATGCTTATTTAGCACTATTAGTGTGTAGTTATAATCGTGAAATGAATTACATTATTTTGTAACAACGTTCAAGGGCGCTATTGAATTGCCTACGCAAAACGCCTTCTAATGTGATATATTTATGTCGGCCAGGACCTTCGAAATGTGTGTGTGGTCAATAAAATGGCGTCAAAATCATCAAAATCATCAATATAATAAATATACATAAAAGTTACAATCTACTTTTAAAACTATAATTTTACTGAATAATCATATTATACGATAAATATAGTGTAAATCAGAATATACGAATAATATAAGTATTATTTCTATCGAACAGTAGTTATAATAATATAGAGAATTTAAATATATACGATCATATAACTTTACATAAAAATCGATAAGGATAAGTAATTTACTTTGAATTATTTTTTACGTAAATTTAATTGATTAGCGAAATTATTATTTACGATAAAGAATGTAAGTAATTTTGATAGACAAATTATTTATTAGTTGTAAAATTAAAAATACTGAGAAAAAAACATCAACATATTATTTCATTGAAAAATTATCCATTTTGTACAAGTCAATGTATTTCACGAACCTCCATTCGCTACTATTACCGTAAACTTTGGCGCACTTCGTGGAACAAAATAAATGATTTCAAACTAACTTAAAAGCGAGGAAAGTATATAAAACTTATAGAATATCCACACAAATATCGAAATTCGTACAATTAAAGAATCCGCACGTACTATTAAATCTATTAGTATGAAGCACACATACACACATGTACAAGCTGTTATTTTTTTTTATGGAAAACCAATATTTACGCTTTAGGAATGGTACAAAAAAGTTACAACAAACATAATTGGACGTAAATCCCACTTTAAACGACATCAAGATATTTATTTGAAATCGTTTACCCTGACAATCCCAAATGGTTTGCCATGGAATTGGAAGTACTCAACCTTGCGTATTATGTAAATATAAAAATATAATAAAAACCACAACATCATAATACGATTATAAATTTATAATGCTGTTGATTTTCAAGTTTTAAAGAAGCTTTGTGTTTTTAGTCTTATACATCTACAGCAAAATTGGTTATAGTTTGTTTATCGTAAATAAAATTAATTAAAAGCGTCGGACAGGCAAACGATACAGAGTGGAAAACGAACAACAAACTCAGATAAAAGTCACTGCCTCTATAGCGTGGGCGGTTTCGTGTTTTTATTAGATTAAATTCGTGAATTTCAAAAAAAAAAAATTATACAGATTATATGCGTTCATGGAAAAAAATATTAAACAAAATCCGTCAGCAGGCAAACATATATTACATATTTTGCAGTTTTTAATACAACTAAAAGCGAGCAATATTGTCAATTTTATTTAAACAAATATTGTTAGTTTTAACGGAGTTTATAAACGGGATTAAAATTCGCTTGATGGATGTAAAATTAGAAGTGGGTTTATATAATATTATCATGTGTAAAGCAATACATCATCGTCCAACGAAAACCTGTCGCATATACGCATACAAACGAGATAAACCACGTCAAACAACAACAACAACAACTGGATGGGCTGCATAATATCGTCGTTGACGCCAAAAACTATTGACGAATAATTGTCATTATTATTATTATTATTATTATATGCAATCGCTTTGGTAAATAAAAATATAACGATAATAACAAATTTAACGCCGTATACGTAATGCATCGCAAAACTATTTGAAGAACAGAAAGAAACATTTTCAACGGTTGCCGAGTTTTACCTAACTAAACAGTAAAATAAAATACGAGGACGTGATGCACTGATGCCTACATGACATGTGTCTGACATAATTTATAAACAAGATACAACATGGCAAATTTGTATTTAGCACAATCTATTTTGTGTTGTTAGTTTAAATATTATAGTAAATTTATAGGTAAAAATATTATCCAAATATTTTGTAGTGTTGTAATTTTCAAGTGAGTTATGTACATTTTTATGTCATAATATCGTCATAACTTACAATAAAATTAATATTACAAAAAATCCGACGAGGGGATACATTAATATTAAAATTATCGATATAAAATAGATTCGACTGAAGGCAAATTGCGTGTTGTCTTCGTCTTATTAACACGCGACATATCAAATTTATGTTCCGCAGTTCCAATCTGATGTAACGTACAGTTCAATAATAGAGAGAATTTACCAATTATCTGTACTTTATCGTGGGTTTTTTACGATATTTTAGATATGAGTATGTATATCACAATTTAAATATTCTCACAACACGCTTAAAAATAAAAATATCGTAGAAAAACACATAAAATGTTACATTCTTGCCTTAAAGTTTGATATTAGGTCGGTCAATATTCATCTACTTAATAAAGATAATTACACAAAATTGGTATTGCTGAACACAAATCTTCCATGCTGTACACGGTTGTAAGACGGAGATAACACACAAGAGCACCGTATCTAGTTGAGGTTAGATATAATATCTAAAATAAGAGTATTATTTTTTATAACTTATAAAGTTATAATATATTTCGATATTGTGTGTATAATATTATATTTCTGTCAGTTTGTCCATGCACGGAGTGTCGCAACATTTGCAAGCGTTTCACATTGCCGATGGATACCACTACGTTTTTATGCGCTTATCGTCGTCGTACCCTAAACGTCATACATTATACGTTTTCGGACGATAAATATTATTTTTAAGATTACGATAAAATATAACAATATTAGTATTATAAAGATACCATACGAAATAAAAACAATACCGAGTCTTCGGTCGATTGGTGTATGTATTAATATTTTAAACGGCTTTATTATTAATACCGGTATTGTGTTTCCCGGCGGCGATATGATACACGACCGTGTTATTAAAGACGATGACATTAAACCGCCGCCGCCGCCGATCGCAGTTTATCTAAAAGGACGCTCTACCCGCATATGTTTGTCTCTGTCTTAATAACGCGTACCGTGAGAAATTTTGGGTTGTAGGACACTTTGTACGGTCACCCGGAAAAAATGAAAACCGCGGACAGTTTGTACTATTTCAGAAAGACATAAAATTTACATGGCGGACAGTTTGTACTATTTCAGAAAGTAATAGAATGTATATGGCGGACAGTTTGTACTATTACAGGTAAAAAAAAATGTTGAGATATAAAATGTTAGACATAATTTGTTATTACAAAATACAGGTAGTTAACAATGTTAACATACATAAATAATAATAATAATCAGGGCTAGGATTTGTATGCAATAAAAATTGTAAAATCTGCATTTTATTTAGAAAAATATATAAAAATATGCATTTAAATTGTTATAAGATAAACACAAAAATATAGTTACAAAAAAAAATATTTATTTATTGAAATACATCAGTGATTGGCTGTTTGTCCTAATTTTATTAAGATTATTATTATAATTATAATTTAGAAATAAAATTTATAATTCACATTCAATAGTGGAAATATTTTTAATTTTATGTTTGACAAAAAAACCAAGTTTTATATTTTAATCAGCGGGGCTAGAATTAAATACGTAATATTAGTATTAAATTATAAATATTAATTACGAAATATACTAAACATGCGTTTTTCGCAATAATATTCATTTTATTCAATAAATGCAATAATATGCATTTTATCCAAAATATGCAAACACATGCAAAATAAAAACACCACCGTTTACATACCGTACAAAACGTCCGCGATCGATTTCTATCAATTTTTTATCACCGTATAAAGTGTCCGCGATATGCCGATATGCAACTTAAACAATAGATAGTACAAACTGTCCGTTTTCCGAAATTTTATGTTCAGAATAATTTGTTTTACTCGTCCTTTTTAACACTTGAGTGATATACTGTAAAACTTTATTATTTTTTAAGGTAAAAATATTATTCTGGATGCTATGAAGGTTTTTCTTTGATATTTTAATTTTTAAACAAGTTATGAGTATTTTAAATTTTTACAAAAAATATACTATTATAAAACGCCTGCTTTAAAATTAAAATATCAAAAAGAAATCCAACGAAGGGTGCGCTCTAAATAGTAGTATTGCCTTTAATTTTTTTATAGTAGATCAATTTACTCCAATATTACAAATAAGTAATAACAGAATTAAATGGATTAATCTAATCGTAAAAATGTATGCCATGTTGTGACATCCGTAAGACGGAAACCACACGTCATGCGGGTATAACGTCCTGTTCAGTGTTCTCTTAACGCAATACGCAATACCGTCATGACAATAATACTACATTAATATAATATTATGTTACGTCCGACCGAACATGATCATTTTCCGCGGCGTTCACGACACGCGACGACACTGAGCCGATGATTTCGTGACAATTCGATTCGTCGGATCCCTTATGTCGCCGTCCGCACAATATTCTCAATGTCACTCCGGGGCCAGACAATTTTCCCATATTGGAATTTAAAAGGTCAAGCGCGTTACGTCGCACGAATGTCATGTAATATATTATTGTACTCGTGTATGTGTGTGAAGTGTGCATGTCGTGAGGGGAGGGTTGGATTTAGATTAAATTGACCTATGGTTGGACTATGGTAACTGTGGGGGATGGGTAACGATTATATTAACCGATCAAAATAGCGCTGGTACGGCATTCTGAAAATGATAACACTCTGTCACTGGCGCTGTAGGTAGGTCGGGTAGTTTCTCGTTGCAGGTGCGCGGCATCGGTGGCGGTGGTAAGCGAAGAGGACGCGCCCCAAATGCGCAAAATACACATTACACGACTTGCGAGAGAATGAATGATATAATAAAAGTCAACGAATATTTGCACAGCGGGGCGAGTAGATGTCTTATGCGTATATGTTGTTTCGTTCTATACAGTACACTACCGTCAGCCATATTCGTGTTTTCACCCTTGACTGTAAAACAACGGTCGTACTGTTTTCTCCGTTTCACGGGTAAGTATTTAGTATTTAGTTTTGTTTGTTTGTTCACCATACACGTCGTGGAAGGAAATGCATTGAAACACGACGAAGATTTTTGGGAGGATTCAACCGAATTACTAACGATGATAAACAATATGAGGGACCCATGTTCGGTAGAAACAGAGAGAAAAGAAACTCCCGGGACACACCCGGTATGCATACACGCGATTATAAGCAACATGGGGCGCCTGGCAGTCGGGCCGAGCTTCACAATGCCGTGTGCGCACACAACAACGTGCTCGGTGGCGGCGTTGTGGCGGTGCCGTCGACGGGGTTGGACTGGTGGAAGGGATAGTTTATGGATGGGGGCAGCGTAGGAGGGTTTATGAAATCGTGTCTGCGCCGAAAATGCTCACCCTTCGACGACGACGGACTAGTCGAGGTATGTTTGTCGTTTATGAATTATACATTGCGATTAAAACACGCCGGGTAAAAATGTTTAAACAATATTTTGATATACCAAATATTATAATTACGTAAACACTATGTGACGGTGACGCCAGTAACCGAAAGATATTCAATTGATTCATTTCTGTGTAGCATAATATAAAAATACAACAAAGGAATGGATAGGACACGATCTTATAAATGCAAGAAAGTTATGCTTTGCAATCGGGTTGACGGTCAACTGAGGAGTTGAATTATTATCAATTTAACCCTCGTGATAACTCACCTAGGCATTTCAGAATTCGACGGCCCATAAAATATAGGTGACGTTATATCCATTTTTTTTATTTTTATTACATTACAATGAGCGTGTGTGTGTCGTTTTATATTACAAACGAAAACGGCATCGGGAATAATACGAGCACAGCGTGGGTGCGAAGGATGACATCGTTTTGTCACGTAAAAACACAAAACGGGAGACAATAATAAAAAAACGGCAACAAATTCATCATTCCGAACACGACTAAAACCCTCCGACGACAACGACCAATGCGCATCGCACGTAACCTACTTACGGTATTATATAGACGCGCGATGTGTACGCTGCACCCATTGCGGCGGTTAAATATTGTTGTTTTTACGCGTGCAATAATAATAATAACGACAATAATGTGTGTGTACTAATACACGATATTATAATATATAATATTTTTTTAAGGTGGAGTAGAAGTAGGCACGTATTGAAAATTATACGGGCGCGCCGCACGTACGAGTTATTTTTATTGCGCGCGTATTATACAAGTCTATAAAAGTATACCGACTGCCAATATCGATTTTTTAGGACAGCCATCGTGTGCCATCATGTAGGTACACTGTTGTTAGACGATCCACGGTGGCGGCAATATCATACCGAAGGGTTTTTTTTATATATATTTATTAGACAATGACCTACTCCGAAAAAATATGCGAAAAAAAGACGCAGCGACGGACGGCCGAGCGTCGGTGGGAAAATATAACGCGTATGTGGTGTATACAAAATAAAGAGTTTAGCCTGCTACACTCGCTAGGTCTGTTTTGTTTACGCTGGCACACGAAATATATACACTCCGATCGTTATTACCGTCTTCTAATATAATAATATAGTTCATAATAAATAATATTTTAAAATAATAATAATATCATCGTAATTTACTCCGACGGCGACGACAATGGAGCGACATGCGACGGCAATCGTGGTGTATGTGTGTGTATCGATTAGAAAGTTTCATTGACGCCCTCCACCCGTATTACTCACTCGACCATGTTCCCCGACACAGACTCGGTGGCGCACAACATAAAAAAAATATCCTGGCGAGGGTCGTGCGTTGGCTTTTAGTTTACGCGTTTGCCGTGAATATTAAAATATTGTTGTACACGGAGGCGGCAGGGATGAAAAACGCGATTTTGTCCTATTTTATAGCCTAAACCCAAGTCAGCTTTTTAAAAAAAGGAACCATGACGCGCATGTTGAGTGACAAAAACTCGAGTGAACAAACAGAAGCTATTGCCGCAGCTTCACCACTCAGCCAGTGTTAGAAGAACCAAACCAACGGAGAGGATGTGGGGTAGGGTGGGGCCTGATCACAAAACGGCTTCTTTCGGTGACGTCATCCCGAATGCAATCGGCCACGTTGGAATTATAATAAATAATATTGTATACGTCCCTTCCTTTCCTCATCGTAAACCTCGAAGAAACCATACGCCGATTTTTAGACATAAAAAAAAAATAAAATTGGATAATAATTACTGTAACTGTTGTTGTTATTATTGTTGTTGTTGATGTTATTATTGTCGTTAATAATTTTATGGATTCTTTGAAATCGAACGGTGGTAGTGAAAAAATAAACAAATTTATAACGCTTTGTATAATTATATATATATAGCCTATAATGTACGCACCCGCGAAGTGAATAAAAAGTAAAAGGAAGTTCGATAAATGCAGTGTGATGAAAGAACACCCAGGAATAAATAATAACTCAAGGACCCTTCATACTCTTTCTTCACCGTCTATGTAGTAGTTAGGTAACAAATAAGCTATCATAACGGTTTTGTGGAGTTTAATCAAGCCGGCAGTCTCCTTTGTACTGAATGATATTGTGCTTGGTGCATTAATTGTTTGATATTTTTAGACGTTTGCTTTCCTGAGATACTTCATAGGTTTCACGTGCTAACGCAAACTTTTATGATATATATACACCTAACGGATTGTTCAAATAATAATTGAATAATTGTGGAAAATTATTCTTCCTAATGACGTAAATTACCCTAACCTTTAAATAAGCTATATTATACGAGCATTTATATACGATATATAGGTTTAATACCATATTATATTGTATACTTTTCATTTCTTAAATTCTTCTACACACTAGTAAAAATCCATACATTTTCTGTTTGATTAAATTAGAATTAGAATTATTGTATTTCACAAATTTAACGGGGACACGTGGCCTAAGCTAAATAAACAACATAGTAAAACTAAATAATGAAATGCGCACGCGCGCGTGATTTACCTTTTATAATCGCCTATAGTAAAATAAATATGCACTTTGCGCATTATTGTTGACACGTAATGTTCGATAACATTAATTGACCCTGAACTATGAGTGGTTATATTAAAAAATCAGTTTTTTTATTTAGCTATTTTATGTGTCAAAAATTATGATAATCAATATTAGTAGTATCCCAACAAGTTAATTAATTCTGTCGTACACATAATACTTAAATAAAAAATATATATACAAGTAGTTAAGGTAATTTCTTAGCACAGTGTTCGATTAGTTGTAATTTACAACCAATTTACTGATAATTATATGTGGCTTAAATTATAAAACGTAACATTAAAAACAAAAACCATAGTTGGAAAAATATCGTCAGACGTCACGTGTTTAAAACATATTTTGATCTTGTTCAATTTAATATAATGAAAGTTACAATTTACTAAAACATGTACTTATTATGTGGCTATAAATTAAAATTAAATACTTTAAAACGCTAAGTTGAAACTATTAATTTATTTTCAAATCAATATTCATTATAAATGGCGCATTATGAAAAGGTAAATCTGGGGATAAAAAGTTTTTACGAGGTCAAAACTTACAACAGATTACCTATATAATTGTATATACCTGAACCTATTAGAGAATATAAAAATGATTTTATATTTTACATTATTCAGCGAATTTGAAGGAGAAAAAAAGTAATATACAACTTTGAATTATTTTCATCACGATAACCAGACAACATATACAATTTTTATTTTTATTCATTTTTCAACCGTAGGTACGTAGTAAGAAATAAGAATATTCAAATGTAAAAAAAAATATTATTGCACATTCCAACAATGCCGAGTCACAACCATTTAGCATATAATATACTTGTATACGATATATTAACAGAGTCAAGTAAAATGATACTTGAACGAAATAAAAATAAATTAAAAGGTCTGCGAGAATAAAATATAGTGTGCGAAGTTTATGAGAAAAAAAGGGGATGACATAATAATGTTTATTTTTTGAATTTTTATTCATCAAACAAATGTGTCGTAACATCACGCGCGTTAATAAAAATTACACGGCTGTCATTCTTTTCCGGACTAATTGCAGTATTGCACGTTATTTTATTAATTTTTTTTGTCCAGTTCGAAAACGACAAAAATGTAAAGGCCACGCAAGACGACATGCCGCAGTGATGACTATAATAATATTATCCTTTCATTTTACAATAATATTATGTTGTGTTTTATTACTAAGTTCAAGGCGGATATATCAAAGATATTAAGAAGAAAAAAACATTATCATATAGGTACGTCAAATGGACGAGACGACGATACGCGAAAATATTATAATGCATTATGTAATAATATTATAATATCGCATAAACGAAAACCAGTCGTCATTAATAATTCCCGCCGCCCGAAAACCGGTCGTACGCCGAGCGCATTGTCACACAGCTCTAGATGTATAGAGAGTATTTTAGAGAAAAACCAATGCATTCGTCCAGATTAAAAGGACCACGCAAATTCCTCACTCACCTCCTCCGACTATATACACAGGTGGTATTATCATTATTATGACCCCCGTCGTTCAAATCATCGAGTAAAAATTATATGTATGCAGTAAGCACGCATCGAAAACGTCTTCGGCAGTCCGGCGCTTAACAAGGTGCAGTTGAGTAAGTTTTAATATTATTCAAATCATTATTATCATTTGTTTTCATATATTTAATGATGCGTAGCTGCCGCGACGATGACCTTGCCGGACAACGCGACAACTGACAATACTTTGAAAGTAATAAAAAAATAATTATAATAACGTAGCAATAATCTTATAATATAATATTCTTAATATTATTATTATGTTCTGTAGTGCATACGTGCGGTGAGCGCATTGCAACATTTGCACTGGCCTACTATTATTATTGCAGCTTTTCTGACGTGTTTTCGCGTGTGGTGACTCAATACGCCACCATCAACCTTTGTGACTGAGGGGTAAATGTAATTTAAATTGAGCGTGTGTGTTTCAAATAAGCAATAAAAAAAAGTACAGTCGTTCCTTTGTGCGAATATAAGATGACAACGATGGCGTTGCGCGGGCGGAAAAGCGAATGAGTGCTTTTGATTGAAACGCGACCGCGCGCGTCAAACGTCTTTGTAGTTATCCGACGGGCACAAACCCGTAATGGCATTAAGGACCTTTTAAACACGATTACAAAACTTGACCGAAATGATATATTATTATTTTTTATGTAGCGTGCAGTGGAATATATATATTAATATTGTTGTCGTCATCGAGGCAGAGATTAAAAAACACCGTCGTCGTCGATGCGCGGTGGTCAACGACGTACGATACGAGTGTGTAATATTATAATATTATTATAGTTGTGTCGACGTGTGCCAAAAATAAAAACTACTCCCCTTTCCGATTGCCAAACGCAATTGTGGTATCCCAGTTTTACCTATAATCGGAGCGCGGCGCGTAGAACACACAAGCACAACTTACGAGACGATGAGCGTCACCACGACAATTACGGACGCTACTAAAATCTCGGTGGCGCGCGCACGCACACGCAGGTACGACGACGGCCGTCGTGATTTCTAGAAATAGTTTAAAGATCATTTTAGGGGGAAAACCGATTGCGACTATGCAACGCTACAACAATCGGTGTATTGTACACCGGGCAGAGGTGATCTCGTCTGTTTCGGCGATCGTTAGTTTTCAAAATCATCCAGCGATGAAAATAAAACATAATAATAGGCAAAAGAAAAATGTAATATTATAATATTTATGTGTACCACTAGATTCGAGACATCGGTTGGCAACGCCAAGAGAATGTATGTGTGCACGCACGCACACACACGATATGCGTGTGGTGCAAGTAATAAGTATGTTATTATTACGATTTTACATAATCAATATGGGCACAGGCCAGTGTACAAACTACACACTAACACACGCGCGCGGGCGCTCGCCACAAAACAACATACAAGTCATATGTACAAATAAAAATCAATCCAACTTCTTCTTCGGTGCCAGAACTCATCGGATTAAGATAAATAATAATAATATATTCGTTGCTAGCGGTTAACACGTGTTGTATTCGACCCGTCAAAACATTTGGGACGGCCAACGCGAAGAGCCGCGATTTTTCACATTTTTCGTCAGCCACCACCGCCGCGGTAGATAAAAAAACGGACAACTAGAAAATGTGTTACGACAGCAAAAACAGCGGAATAGTAGTGGTTACGTTACGCGTAATCTCGCCGCCGAATGCTAACGTTCATAGTAAGAATATGTTTACTGTAAAAACACATTAATATTTGTTTTTTTTTTTGAAATATTATCAGTTATCGCCTAGATTCTCGTTTATAAAGGTCAACTAATATTACCGCTAGGAGGCGATTAGTAAGCGGCACGTTTCACGCCACACATCATACAGTATACGTTGTTGACTTAACTGCGCTCGGTTTTTGTTTTTATTTTTCGAGCTTACCCGCAAGAATACCGCTCAAGAGGGATTTCGAAATGCATCACAAGTCCGTCCCGTGCTATCGTAATGAGCGGTTTTACAAAGCGGATTATTCTCTATATTATATTATATATTATTATCTATTATTTACAGTAGTGTACGAAAGATAAGAGGGCACAAATTAAGATTCACACAACACTACGACACGATTAATCCGTTATCTGGACGCCGTTGCCACTCAATACGATAATTAATAAGAACAGCACCTAGACACCCGAGCTCCTCCGCCACCACACCGCCCATCATGCCACTGCGGGTCGATCCGAGTCTACGACGAAGCTCTATGCCGCCGTGACGGGACGGCGAGTGACGACGGTGGGCTAGAGGAGCTGAACGAACCATCGTAAATTGTATTATTTGTAATCAAAACGTGCGGTTGCGCAACACCGGCGGTAGTGCCGTAGGTACGTTTAATATTAGCGTGTGCCATTCGCTACCACCACCACCACCACTACTACTACTACTACCGCGACCGACGAATCGAACCACCACCCCCCAGGACAACAACCGTTTCGCGTTTCTGATATCAGAGAAACACGCGAGCTCCCGTCGACACGAGGGGATGATGCGTGACATTTTCGCCTTTGTAGATTAGAAAAAAAAAAAAAAATACATCGACACGCGTAAAAACCAATTAGTTTTTGTAACACAATTTTTTTTCCCTGTCGCTTACCGGTGTCGCACGTTGTTGTTGTCTCGGTCTGGCGGCGCCGGCTGTCGACGACGCGCGTTGTTTCTGTTGTTGTCTAGGCGACGACGATTGTCTACCGGCGGCAGACGATTTGGTCGCGGCCGTCTGCTGCTTGTGTTTGACAGGCTTGGCCGCGTGTTGGGCCGCCGGCGGGTTTGTGCCCGCGGCGGATGTTGTGTCCGAACTCGTGTCGGCCGACGACTTGCGCCGGAACGCCTTCAGCCAGCCCAACCGTTTGGAGTGCGTTTCCGCGGCCCGGGAGCCCACCTTAGTGGCGGCCGACTTGTCTTTTTTCCCGTCACCGCCGCCGCCGCCGCCGCCGACGGCCCGCTGCTGCTGGTGTGGCTGTTTGTGGCCCCCGTCGTCGGCGGTCGACGACGACTTTTCGGCCGCGCCGTCGTTCTTGGGCGTCAGCAGCTGGTGCTTGGCCTCGTGCTCACGCTCCAGCTTCTTCAGCTGTGACTCGACCATCGTCAGCTCGTTGAGATTGCTTTCGATCATCGGCAGACCGGCCGGCAGCCGATCGCTGTCCGTGTCGCTGCTGCCGCTGGACGACGACAGCGGCGGTTTCGGGGATCGCTTGGCCGCGGTCACGATCACCGACGGCTGGTCGTCGATCTGGACGTGCTGCACCCTGAACCGGCTCTTCTTGACCGGCACCGCGGTCGCGGTCGTCCCGGCCGCAGCCATTGCCGCCGCCGTGGCCGTCTGCTTCTTCGACGTCGAGTCACCGGCTTTAAGCTCTCCTTGGTTCCGGGCCGACCTCTGCAACGTGTGTTTCAGCTTGTCAGGCGCGAACTTGGCCCATGCCGTGGACTTCCAGACGTCGTCCCACGTACGCATCGTGAGCTTGAATCTCGATTCCATTATGGACTTTTTACTACGTAACCGGATCAGCGGCGTACCGTCCTTGGTGGTCAATATACCGTGATCGGGGTTAGCAGGTGGCCGCTGTAAGCCGCCGTCTTCGTCGTTGTCGTCTTCGTCGTCGATATCGGCCGACGGCTGAGCGTTTTCGTCGGCACCGTCCGGTTGTGGACGCGGCGGCTGCTCATCCTGCTTTGGCTGTGGTTGTTGTTGTTGTGGCGGTTGTTCCTTTTCACGATCGTCGTTACCCTAACCGGAAATACACGTGGTCAGTTAACACATCGTGTGTGTGTCGATGCGATCGCGCAATCGCACACGTCAATACATGCGATATTATTTTATAAATGGCGCGTATGACAACACATTATAGACTCGTTGGAAACAAGTGGTCATACGAGCCGCCGCCGCCGTTGACGACAACGACGACGACGACGACGACATAGCTGGCTCGGACAACAAAAACAATACCGTCGACTGTGATATATACACATAATAAAATTATACTATTTATTTCATTGCCCCGATTACACATACATTATGTACATAGAGGTATTGTACTATTGTAATTTGTATTGTACGCGCGTCGAAACGGCTTCGAACGAATAATACATAGCAGGTGTCATAATTAGTAGATAATGACGTCCAAGGCCGCAAAGCTTGACTACCGGTGTTACGCGGTTATTATAATTTCGTTTAACGCCGAGATACACACGGCGGGAACGGTATCTCAATAACTTGAGTTTTCGAGTGAATTATGACGGCAAACGATTAGCCGAAGATAGATATTGTCATAAGAGATAATAGATAGCAAGCCACGACCGTTTGCCGTGCATGCGGTACAAAATAGAACGTGGGTAAATACCGTTTGTATTTTTTTTTAAGATTTGCGTGTCACAACAACATTGGCGACGGTGTTTGTGATTCTCCTTAGTGATCTCGAAATGTGTCTTAATGACGTTGAGCGTCAACTTTGCAATACTATAAATATCGTATTACTGCAAAACTCAACGGATTAGAAAATTACGCTTGAACTCGAAGCTCGAAATATACTACTTCACAACTACTGCTACAGACTAAAAAAGCAACTACGCGTTCTGTCTCGGCGATATGGTATAGGGGCAAAGGGTCAAAACACGCCGTCGTCGTCTTTACTAATATTATTATTGTTAACGGAATGGAATCGTCGTGGTTTAGGTAATTGAAGGGCAAAAAAACGATTATTTGTTTGACGGGGGGCGAAAAAAATTTTCTCCTAAACCACAATTATGTAATATATCTATATATATGTATATATATATATATATCATTTCCAACGAGTCTATACGTGTAAAATGTCGTACGGGTTAATACCTCTTCCGGATTTTGATCGAAAATCCGCTCCAATTGTTGTTTAACCGGCGAGTTGCTATAGCTGCCACTGTCGATGAGTACGGGCCCGCAGGTCTGGGTTTGCTGTTGGTCGTGCTCCGCTCCGGTCTGGTCACCTGCACCCTCGGTTTTGTGGTGGTCGTCTTCATCGTCGTCCGATGATCGTTCTTCGGCCAAGTTCTGTACCTCTTTGGACTTGCAGTCCAATGGTTTAAACAGGTCGCGGACGCTGACCTTGCGCGACGGGTCAGCCATATCCAAATACGGTCCGACGGTTTGCGTGCAATCGTTGGAAAATCTGGTGTTTATGTCGTTTACCAAGCTTGTGGCCTTGGTGGCGACCGTATCCACTGCGGCCACGTCGTCTTCGGCCCCGGAATCCTCCTCGGCCACGGCCAGCAAGTTGTCGCATTCTTTGGACTTGGTGCCGAGCGGCACGAACAGCTCATCCAGATTCACCGGGTTCCGGCGGTCCAGCACGGGACCGCACGTCTTGCTGTAGTCATCGTCATCGTCCATCATCGTCGCACAACCGAACGACAACACCTATGCGACAAGGTAACAGTGTGCGGGGTGTGGTGGTGGTTGATGGGTGTCAGTCGTCGGCGCGTAGTGGTCGACACGAGGGTCGGGTCCGACGTAGGTCTCACACTACTAAAAACGTATCGCCGGACACGCGTCCGCCCGATTTCATAACACCTCGGTTGTTCGCGATGACGACGGATGTCGTCCGGTCGAAAGGTAAAAATATATTGAAATTGAAAGAAAATATACGAGGCAGAGAAGAAGACGGAGTCTATCTCTTATCGGATTCAAAACCGTCGGACGAAAAGTAAACGCGCGCACGCCGATGCCCCGTTCGCCACTGATGCCTGCGGCCGACGGAAACTCACGGCGTCGGCTAATGGGGTCTTAGTGCACGCAAATTGTGTCACGCGAACCGACACACACGTACGCACACACAAACACACGGTAATAACTGCGTCAGAGCGCGAGCGCCGCCCGCGAACGGTTCACACAATAAACGTGATGCGAGATAAACACACACACCGACTACAACACACGGCGTGTGTGGAAACGGACTGCTGCTGCTGCCGCCCGCCGCCGACGCCGCCTTCGAGCAGTCGGTCGGTCGTCGTACGGACTCGCCGCCGCCGCCGCCGCCGCCGCTGATAACGCGCGCGCCACCATAGCAGCACGCCGTCGCCGCCGCGGTGTGTTACCAAGGCGGCACACCGCGCGCGCGCTCGGTCACCGAGACGGCGGCGGCGGCGGCGCTCGACCCGCCCGCCCGAGAGCTGCAGTGTGGCAAACAACTATTACGATTATAATAATAATATAATATATAATATTATTATCACGATAACGCGACGACGGAAACGTTTTTCGATTTTCAACGACATCGCACACACATACACACACGACGTCATAACATTTTTTTTTTTCGTGTCGTCGTCGTCTTATTGATGTGTAATAATAATATGACAAATGACGATGTAATAATAATATATATGTAACTAGTCGAGTTGTTGTCGTCGTCTTCGACGTTTTACAAATATTCCAAGTATCGCCTAAATAATAGTATGACATTGTGTAATATTAATAATAATAATATAATGGTGGTAGCGCGCGCGCGCTCGCGCCCGCGCCCGTCTGAGCGCGTATTTGTTGCTCGTGTGTGTGAGTATAGTGTGTAGTGTGTACGAACATATGGATCACTTCGATTTCCCACGGTGATGTAACGGCGGTAATAATTCTGTTGGCCGCTCGGCTCAATGTTAATAATACAAATATCATACGGCAACAGTTACATCACGACGATATTAATTATTGTATTGTTATATTATTCCATTCCACTGCCGCGCCGGAGTCCACGATAGTATTTAGTACGGCGGTTAATGTCGTTTATTATTATTCAATATTAACACACGACGTTAAACAATTTAATAATGATATACTGCAAACGCCTCGTTGCGACACAACGCAGCTCAAAATCTATTCTCGATTCGAAATTTTTATTGAATACGGGTGATTATGGATACACCCTAAATACTTCGTAGTGATCGAGTCGAGAGAGAAACAATTCGACGCAAATGTGGCAATTAGAGATTGTAACTCTTGCAAGTGAAAAACAGAAACCGATAAAAAAAAATAAAATACAGAGATAGTAACATTGTTATTGATAATTAATATACTTAGTATGGAATTTCAGAGTAATATACATATACTGTAACTACAATAACTTATAATACAATACTGTTGTAAATGGTAAATACTTTACCATAGTGATAGTCGTGATACGTATATACTAATAAGTCACACACACAAGAAGTGTCCAGTTGTTCAGTAATAAAACCACGAAACGGTTGGTTTTATTTTTATTTTCACCTGTATTTTGCCTAGTTTTTCATCGAGTCAAAGGGAAACGCGCGTAATGTTGCAATTTTTTTTATTGAATAGAATTGCATAAATACGTCTAACAAGAAGGTCATAAAACGCTGTTAAGCTATAAATTATAACGCTATACATAACCTAACGTAATAGATATCTGCGTTTTAAACTTTAAACTATACATACTTTAGTAGTCTTATTTTCATAAACCAGTGTACCATCACCATGAGAATGTATAGCCAGAAAATACAAGCAAATTAACATATTATGATAGAAATACGTTTTTTATCATAATATTAATTTAATGAATATTATTATTCATAAATACTTTACATAATACCAAACTTAGTTCATTTAAGTATTATTATATTAATCCAATATATTATTAGTTATTTTTTATTTTTGTATATATATTATAAATTTGTTTGTAAAATAATTATTTTTGTTGTTATTTTTAATTTTATAAAATGTTAAATACATTTTTCTTTTGTCAAAGTGCTTAGCCCGTAAAATAAAAATAAATAAATAATACATTATTAATAATTAATATACCGAAAAAATATTGGACTATTATTTCAAGTTCAAATATTTTAAGTATAGTACGAAAACTTATTTTTAATGATGTCTAAAGTGTTCTTAGTTTGTAGTTAATTGTAGATTTAAATCTCAATTGCTTCTAAGATAACCTAAGTTAAATATTTAAAAAACCATAAACTAAGCATTAATAGTTGTTAAAAAAATATAATTTTATTTTGATAAATAAGTACTTGATGTAATTTTATGTAATAGCAGCTTTCATAACTGAATAAGTACCTATAATAGCATTTTAGCTATACAATTTTCATTGGTATAAAACCTTAATAATTTAAGTACCTAGTTTAATACTTATGAGTTAAGAAACGATATGATTTTACATGAATATTTAATTACAGTTATCGAATTAAGTATAGTTTCTATTAAACCTAAGGTAATAATCTGTTATATTCATTCAAATGAAACAATTAATGTTTGCACTAAAAGATATATTTATTCTTCTAATAGCAGTATAATAACTAATAACCTTTTAATACTGATAATAATATATAATGTATAAAACATAACACAACAATCCTCGTGTTAAGTAAATAATAACGTAATTTTTGTGGTATACACAATACAGACCCTTGGGATACATAGTTTCCCATTACTAAATTTACCAAATAGTTGTTTAAAAAACATGCAAAAATACCATCAAATGTTTATTTATTGTAATTTTCAAGGTAAAACTTCGTTATATCATTATAATTATCATTTGTGCGTGACATTTAGTAGATTATTCGAAAATGTTACATGCGAAGAAAAATAAATTCATCCAATAAAAAATGCTGCAATTAACATAGAATTCCTAGAAGTAAAAAATATTAAAAACGTGTATATTTTCCGACCCATAAAACATTTATTTTGTATGATAGTGTTGGACAAAATCTCAAAAGAAACCAAATTATAGGCATTTTTTGTTTATTATAAGTTATCTAAAATACAACCAGTAACTAAACATATTGGACTATGTCTATAGCTCAATATATTTATATGCAACTTGAAACAAATGTATTTTGAAAAATACTGCTAGTCAACTTTCTTTCACGTTCATACGCTTATCGTGGGCGAATGGGTGGCAATTGAGTTGCCGAAGGCGCTAATTATTTTACATAATTTCAATAATCTAGGTCATCTAAAGTATCACGTGTCCAAGGGAATTAATAAACTGAAATATATATTGCACGGATTTATACAGTAAAGTCCGCATAACGCTGACGTAAAATTGCTTTTATTTTTTGTCGCGGCTAACTATTCCAACGTTTATATACTCAACAGCAAAAGTGTGCATTAATCAGTTAAGATTTTTTTTTAATTTTTTAACTTACATAATTAGTTAATTTTCTTTCAAACTTTGTAACTTAATTAGTTAAAGTAACAACTTTTTCCAGTTGATTTGAAAAAATAACACGTCAAGTTATAAGTGCTATCAGTAACAGTAATTAAAACTAATTAACTAATTATTTTTATTGTTACGCCGATACAACAATTCGAAATACAAATAAACAAGCAAATGTTCCTTTATTTAATAATTTAGTAGACACAATTGTGTTATTATTGTCTAACCACATTAGTTGGTTTGCAATTTAAAGAAATATTTCTATACTATACACTATATATAGTACAGGAACAAGATCTATTTTAAACAAAATCTTATAGTTATAATTATCACTATTAAAACAATTTTAATCAATATTAAGTTAATTTAATATTTTTCTTCAGATTAACTTTAAATTTAAAGAGTAAAATAATATATAATTTAATAATTATTAACTTATTGCTTAACTAACTTAACATAGATTTAACTTAACTAATTTAAGTTAAATATTCTTATTCATTTTTCTACCTTTGCTTATCAATAAACGCACTCGGTTCAGGAGGTCAACGACGATTCCAAAAACTTCTAATCAGCTCAACATAAATTAATAGCTTTTGATAACGGTGTTTTCAGGCATACATTTTAATTCTATTAAAAGTACGAAGAATATATTTAAACGAATTGGCGACAGAATTTTAATAATGAATAAATATTTTTTTGATGATGGCTTTAAAAAGTGGGATCTATTGGATTTTAGATGTCAATAACCAATTGTATTTAAAAACAAGAAAAAAATAAATGCACTGCTGTTTTAATTAGCCGAGTTACTAACTAAAAATATAATTTTAAATTTATTTTGTTTCTTTAACTTTTCAGTCTACATGATATTATTATAGTGCATAGCGTCCTAGCCACGAGGTATATAGCTCATAAGACACCTCAAATTTAAATATTATCAATTTATTATCGTGAAATAATTTTAGGAAATTGTCGATGTAATTAGTAATATGTGTAATGCCTAAATGTTATTGTTAAATTCCAAATTTAAAAACATAAACAAATTTAATTGGCACCACAAATCTAAAACGAGCTGATTATCAAAAACGCCATAATGTAAACTAGTCGCAAGATGACCTTGTTGACTGATAAAAGATAAATCAACTCAATAACTATCTGAAGTAGTGGAATAAATAATAATTTTCAAATGCGATATTGCACTGGATAATATAATTAATCTATGGCAATTTGAAACACCTGCAAGAACTGAACACAAATGTAAATCAAAACAAATCCTCAAAATTAAAGTGTTTTTTCAGGGGCTCTAAAATTATACCAAAGTAATTAATGTTTTTGACGTAGATAAGTAGAGCTAGATTTATATACAAATCCATATTTACAAACAATTATGGATAAAAAGAATTAAAAACTATTGTATATTTTACTTATATACAATTACGATTATAAATATTTCAGTTTCATTCAAATTATAATGCTGAAATGCATACTTATATAATTTTAAGAAGATACATATTAATTGCATACTTCTAAAGAAATGCATTAAGTTACATATTTTATAAATTAATAAATATGTAGTTAAGGTTTATATTGTGATTTCTTTTTAAAACGACAATTCTACAATATTGCTAATACCTAGTACCTTCAGGCAATATCAATAAATCACGGATACTCTAAATTAATAAAATAATTAGTGGAGAAATGAGTGAATGGGATAAAATTGACATGACAATTCCAAATGAAATAAATTAATGGTTGAGCCGCTATGGGTTATTTGTATCATATTCAGAAAAGAATTACCATCCAAAACTAATGCAAAATTGTATTTCAAATCTTTTACGATAAAAAATTTCTACCACAACCGTCTAATACTTTATGCAGTTGTATATACCTTTTTATCCCTTAAAGTTTTTTTTCGTATGAAAAAAACCAACACTGTGTAATATACATTTTAGACATTGATCTATATTAAAAATGTGAGCTAATACCATGGCAAAATATACAGTACAACATATTTCGATACATATGGAAAGTTTAAAATACTTATTAATAGTATATATTTTATGACTAGAACCAGAACAAAATTATACTACTGAGAAAAAATATTGAGTTATTAAAGTATTATTTTATCATAATAGCTTCAAAAAAGTTTTTTTCTCGAGAATTGAAATATTATGACAAGGTGTACTCAAAGAATGAATATATAATTTTTTATAATAATGAAAATTGTACGATAATAACTTATAAAAACCAAATGTTGATAAGATTTCTTAGCAGGAAGGTTTCGTATTATTCAAGAAATAATAATATCACGTAAGTTTCCTTTTATACGAATCGGAATGTTACCCTAACTATTCAATTTTTAAATTTAAAATAGTTTACACCGTGGTTAATTATTATCATTATCAATTGACTATCAATAAGTTAATAGTTATCTTAAATTTATATATTTACTATATAAAATTATAAAATTAAAAACTGTAGATTTCACAAAATTTAAGTAATTAAACAACAACAATAATAAAATCAATAATATAGTTATCGATTACGTAGTCAGGGAATGTTTATTTAAATCAAATGTAAACATTTTACAACTATGTTCTATAACAATATGATATCTATACAATATGTATAGCAATAATGGCAAAACAATTAATTTAATTATTATTCTCTCAAGGTAACTAATACTGTATAAGTGTAGTCTACGTTTCTTCTAGATAGCGCCAGTGAATTCAATTAATAATAATTATTATAAATAAATTACATTTGCCTTGCTTATCTAACAAAAATAAAAACTGGGAATTTCACTCCTTCTGCTATATAGTAACTTTTGAGTGAACCTCAACCATTGATAGGTCACTGATGTGTTACTAACACAGTGTTAAATTTGAATTCTACGATACCTAAATCTTTGTAGAGGAAAAACATTCTCATCAGAGATGATTCTATTACAATAATGGCATTTTATATATATTTAAATTACTATTAGTAGGTTGAAATAATTTTTTCCGAAAACATCGCATATTATTTTATCAATAATAATAATATTAAAAGTTAATAAATTATAAGTCAATACTCGGTGCCGTGAGGCCGGGGCTATACATGGCGTATATTCCGTCGAATTCAAGATTCATTGTCTTATATCGGAGTAGCTATAGCGTATTACACTCGTCGTGTACCTATATATAGCTACTCCAATATAAGACAATGAATTTTGAATTCGAAGGAAAACGCGACGAAATACGCCGTGTTTAACCCCGGCCTAATAGACTACTTGTCTATGTGTAAACCAAAATCTAGAGGCCCAGTGTGGCCGTGTTATATATCTTTTTATCTTTTTGAGGCCCTGCAATATAGTATGAGGCCTGTGGCTCATGTGCATGTTTTAAAAAGCTTAAAATTAATTTAAATATTTTAAAAATAAAAATGTTTTATCAAAATCAGTATTTTACCATTTTATTTATTTTTATCATACAAATGTCACTAAAGTTATCTTTTAAAACCATAAACTAAACTTAAAATTAAGTTTTAAGAAAAACATAACTAAAAAAACTTTTTAGATTTTAAACTTTAGTGAAAATTTAAGAGAATATATTAAAACAAACAAAAATATTATTGTTTAATAAACTCATAATAGTATATTACTATTATATTACAATCTATAGTTATTGAGAAATTTAAAATAACTAATACAGAAATAGTGAAATTAAAAAAAAATTAAAAACTAAAATAGAAATGTATAAAAAACTATGTTCGCATTATAACCTGTATTTTTATAAAAAGTTCATACCCACGAAATATATTAATATTATCATATCATCTATAGAAATAAATGTACCTAATACGCGCGCGCAACTGTGAACTGTCTAACAGATGTATCACAACGATTCACGAGTGACGATTCATGACCTATCTCATAAATACATTTTAACTATATTTAAATCTTAATTAGGCTCAAAATAACCAATTCTTAAATTTTGTTAGTGGTTTTTCAGAAAAAAATATACACACAACTTAGAATTTAAAACTTAAAAAAAAAATTAATAATTACTATTATTAATAATAATAATAATATAATTGTAGGTTGCAACACTTAAACTCCATAATCATAATAAATATTAAATGAAAAATCCTCAATGTGAAACCAATAATATAGGTACTCATTGCTTTCTTGTACATAGGTCAACACTTATGATTTAATTTTTTGTATGTTAGAAATAAATATAATGTATAGGTAGTTTTTATTTTAAACAATTTAATTTTTCAAAAAAAAAATTTTTCGCTAATTTCTTTTGTAATTATTTTTTTTCTGGTTTTCAAAAATATTACAAATAATGTCCACATATTCTAAACATATTTTACTTCAGGATATGAATTAAAAATATGCAAAATTGTCCTTAAAAAAATAAAATAAATATGAAAGACAAATCAGATTTTTTTGTAAAATTGAATGGGATACAACTTATACGTATTAATTTACACCATATAAAATCAAACAAAATAAATGAATGACTGTCTTTGAATGTGTGTGTCATAAATTGGATACGAAGCATAGATAAAATATATTTTATACAATTCTTTCTCTAGACATTTTTATTTCACAAAATTTAACCCTAATAGGAATAATATTATGTATAAATCCTTAATAACTGTAGTTTAGAATTTATTAATTATGATTGTATCATCTTTTTAATGACTATCCGTGATTCCTGAAAAATTAATTTTATTTTAAAACATTTATCAAACAAATTATTATAATATACCTACAAAAAAAATATAATAAGCATATAGTTTTTAATGTATAGATAGGTTTAAAAAAAATTAAACATGACATAAAATGCTATAATTTTGTACTGTAGCAAAGTTTGATAGTTACATCAACCACCAATCACAAATCATATTTACATTCATGTGGATACTTTACAACTTTCAGTTATCGTTTTATATTTATTTTTCAATTGTAAAACCCATAAGTCATTACTCAAGTGTCTTTAGAACAATTTTTAAGGAGGGAGAGATTTTTATCTAACCAAAACTATCACCGTTGAACTGAATTTTCGGTGGCAACTTTTCGGACAGTGATTTTTGTTATACTGCGTTGCGTGACGTGATATACATTATACATGTATCAAAATAAAGGATTCCAAATTTAAAATTGTTACATATTTTAAATATTTTAGATTTTTTATGCTTTAAGTGTTGGCTTAATTTTTTTTCACTGGTATGCATTAAATTTGATATATTTCATAAATTTTATAATCTTAACGAAAATAGCAGAGAAAATGTTTATTTATGAAGGAAATAACAAAATTTTATAACAATAAATAAAAACATTTTATCATTTTTTTTTCAAAGTTTATAGGAATATAGCGATAAGTTTTTATTTCAATGTTTTAGTACTTTTCAGCGCTACAGAATTCGAGCCTTGGTAATAAAATTATCAATTGAAATTAAATTACATAAATTCTATAATCTCTAAAAGAGTTAAGCAAATACACGAGTATCTAGAATGTCATTGCTTTTAATCTATTTTAAATTTAATACCTATTTAATAATATAAGATAATATAAAATATCATAATTAATTGTATACGAGCAGAGTACCAACAAAATTACAATAATAATAATTAGTGTTACGCTGTACTATTCTTTAATTTTATATAGTGTACACAGCCAAATGGTTTAAATCACATTTTATTTATATTAAGATTTATAAACATTTTCTTATGCCAAAATACCTTTTCATAGTAAATTAGAAAAGAAATGATAAATTAATAATGACTTAATTTTATCAATAACTATTATTACGCTAGAATTATATTTATAATAAATTGTACATGTAATAAAACAATAGATAAAAATATAAAACTGAAAGATTTTACGGAAATTAGAAATCAATATTTAAAATAAGAATATTACCTACAATTTCTGAGCAAGGTTGTATAAACATTTACTGATGCAATAAGTATTAATGAACTGATTATTAATTCTCAAGAGTATGGACTAAGAAGTACTATTTACTAAAAACAATGTTTTAAATTCAACTTACGTCATAGTATAAATTATTATTTATAATGCATAATAGAATTGTATAAAAAATGTTCAACTCCTAGTAGCCTACACATTATAGCAGATTATTTTAAATGCCTTTAAATACAGAATAAACCATCATCTGTGTAAGAAATCAATTGTTATAAAATATAGCTATCGGTTTATGATAGCAAATAAAATAGATTTTTGTATACATTACGTTTATTTTTTATATATTCTAGAGAATATCTTATTCAAAAATCAATGTTTCTAGCGTCTGAAAAAAAATGTGTACAGAAAAAAGCATTATCTTTATTTTTTATAAACAAAGACAGTCGGTCAATAAAACGTAGAAAACTTTTAAAAAAATGTATACCTACAGGAAAAGTGTAAATATTTTTTACACGCAGTATTTGAAAATACGTTCCTTTACTGCAAACATGCTATAATAATAATTAAGGTGTGGATTGAAATAAATGCAAATCGTATTTTTTTCTGATGCGAAAACATTGCTTTCAAATCATAAAATTCGTTATTATTCATCAAAGAACTTAAAAATGAAACTTATTTTGAATACATTTTATTGTAATGGATACAATTTGATAAAAGTTTAGCATAAACTATAGTAAAAAAAAATAATTAAATAGATTTTATGTACTTTGTTTCGTCATATTATTTTTAATTATTATTATATGAAACAAATCGTATACGGCGGCTGTACAAACGACATTTTTATCACATAAATTTAAATATTAAGTACATATAGAATTTTGTTTAATCCTTCGTATTCAACATTATGTTAAAAATAATTTTTAAGCATATTTTATTACATTTTGCAATATTATTAGTGCAATAATCTTATTTTTTTAAACTATTTTTTTCTTTTTCTTTTTAAATACATATCCATGTATATAATCCAAATGGTAATTATAACTCTCGAATGGCTATATAATAGTATAACGATTTTATGGTAAACGTCCCCGGTACAACAGTAATGTTTTGAACAATTTTAATACTGTAATAGGAGAAAAAATGATTCGTCTAGTCGCTGTGGCACGAGCTTCCTTATGATGATTATTATTCAACGTGATTTCGAGTAGACAGCGAAAACGGATCGCCACAACACGATTTAAAAGCAAAAACGTATCGCCAAAAGCGTGTTCATGTAACGCAGTAGATACATATTATTATTATTATTATTATATTGTGTATTGTTGATACCCATTTGTGGAAGCCAGTGTGGCGATCATCAAGGTGAACAAGTCATAAGATAAAATATTTTTCTCTCTGTTTCGAAGTGTACGCACTACACGTATAGGTTAGGTACTCGCGTGCGTGTAAAACACGCCTAATGGACGCAGCATTAAACAGCACATTGTCGTTGTTGTCGTTATTATTACTATTATTATTGATACTATTATATTAAAAGTCTAAAGGTGTATCGATGTTATTTGGACATACGAGTAACTAGTAAGTGTTGTACGACTTTTTACGTTCTACATACAACGATATACGCGACAACAAAGATCACGACGTAGAAAATCCTTCAATAATTATCACTATGTAGTATGCATATAATATATACACATTTATAGTAATTAAACCAATAGTCAGATATCTGGAGGACACCTTAAAGGGATTTAGTCCCTTCCATGGTTTTAGGCCACCCTCTCTCTACTCAAAAGGTTAAGTCCATCTACAACGCTTATAAACATAATATTAATAGATTTAATACATCAAAATAAACATAATTATACTACTACGTATTGTTTATTTATTTACATTTATACACCTATACATTGTTGAGAGGTAGGATGAAGGTTTAAGTCTGCTTAATTTTGATAATGGGGTAAAATTTCAAGCCCTCACACATTCGACCAAATAAAATTATGCCGCAAAGTGAATATGTTCGGAGGACATCATCATGTTCAATTGGTTGATTCATTGATTGTCAACGTTTCGTGTGCATAGATGTCAAAATAAAGTGTTGAATGAGCTGCTAAGTTTTGGGACAACAATTAAGATAGAACAGTGAGTATCTTATAACATCGGCTGAAAATAGTTTCAACGATTTTTTCAGACATCACACGAGAGACAAACGATGATCGGCGAAGGCTCAGAAACGAAAGTATTTTTGTTTTGTTTTTTTTTAACTTGTCCCGTGTTTGTATATAGAAAATAAAATCGTTAAGAGTTTACATTCTTTATTATTTGGCACGTAACTTCGAAATAATTCATACATATGTATGACATTCGAGTCTGCTAATGCGGAAAACATTACAACTGAATTAAAATTCAAAACAAGATTGGAATATTAGACACACGGTACTTCAAACACATTGGATAGACTACGCATTCTATACAATGTTTGGTTTATTCACTGAAGTGAAAATAATACCAACCAAATTCGAAAAATCATCCGGCCTATATACAGTGAAATCGTATAAAATATGATTAAGGTGGTTATTACGATTATTAATTAGAAAATTCGATTAGGTCGGTTAGTGTCATTGAACTACGAGTACATGTTAGATCCTCGTTAGCTAATGCACATACTAGATTTATTAACGTTTTTTTTAAAAGCCCATCGATATAACTGATATAAATTAAATTTACACAAAGTTACGTTGTTTCTATACGTCTGAAACAAAAATGATTTTCGCCAATAGTATAATATAACTGTAAATACTATTGCGCTACAGTGAATCGTAAACAATCAAGGTCACAGATTTTAATCGAAGAAACTCGTTAATCGAACATGAAGATTCTATAGACAAATCGCAGTGTCTTGTGTCGATTACAAAAAAATACACACGAGATGAAATCCAAAAGAAAAAATGTTTGACTTTTATAAAGAAATAGTTACAATCGAAATTTTTAATTCACATAGAAAAAAAACAACTGTAAATTACTGTTAACTTTCCTTGCTATTAAAAAAAAATGCGAATTATTATTTTTTAAATATTTTTAATGCATTGTCAGGTAAGACCCGAGTAAGTACATTCGACACACCGTTACGGTAAAAAATATATAATAATAAAAAATCAGACAACCGATTTCATTTTGCAACACACATCTCTCATTCTCATATTGGTTATTAAATTCCTTCATTCGAAGAGACGATACCTCATCCAATCGGATTATGCACGCTATCCAAGCCCCTTGTTTGGATGACATATATATATATTGTTTTTTTTAAAAACACCTCATTCTTGTATGTTTTTTTATCGATTCATACAAGCCCATATCAAACTTCGTATGACATACTTTTGTGGTAAATTAAAAAAAATATACATTAAACGAAATAATAAACAAAGCAGATCAAATTAAAAAGAAAAATCGTTATTATGTTGTGTTTATGCTTGTATATAACTATACCTTTAAAAACTATGGAAAAAACTCATTATTTCATAATAAAAAAATATAAAATTTTGATTAATTATGTAAAATTATCAACAGCTAAAACAAAACGTCAACGCGTTTTCACACAAAGAAAACAATTTAAAACAAATCTTATCTATTATATTACGTTACACCAGAGCTAGACATTCAAATTGTAATCGCGTTGGTGTAATAAACTGGATTTCACAATAGCTCCTAAGCCCGTTTCCGATTGCGATCTGTGTTAAATTATTTTTATGATATGTAAAATGTACATATAATTTAAAATATTATTTCGATGTATTTATACGCAGACCGACTTAAATACACAATCATGGACATCTCAGCTGCATAACATAAAATATATTGGGTGCAATACTAGTAAACACATGCGCGAGTGGAACCTTTATTGACGCCATCTCTTTAATGTAATTACCTCTCTCTCGCTCAACTTTCAGACCTGGCCTCTTTAAAAACACGTAACATTGAACCGAGAAAGAATGTTATTACTTAATCTATATCAGAAAGGGAAAAACGACAATACAATTTTGTAGTAAGGTATAATATAATAATATAACTCGTTCGGAAATGAAAAAAAATTATTACAGTACATTACAGCACATCAATTGAATAAAAAATTTTTCAGATGGCAAAAAAGCCGACGACTCGTTTTTACGTTATCTGCAAAACGATAATTAAATCCCAACTAATGGACGTTATTTAAAACAAATTACTATTTATGGTAGTATTTCAAAATCAATGCTAAAAAATATTGCACGCAACAGCATAGATTACCGAGAGGATACGGCGAGGCAGCGATTACTGCATCATTACATTATTGAGTCACAATAACTGATAAAACGACGGCGGATAAACGACGTTTTCAAACAATATTTATTTTTCACCAAAACGTCATTCCTGTATAAATGATATAATATACACAAATCAAACTTTACAAAGTGTGCGATATCCTGCATCGCTCCACATGTACAACTCTTTATACAAGGTTACTTAATTATATCGACAGTAGTTTAATTTTGATTGTATAAGCATACACACACACACACACACACACACACACACACAATCATAACACGAGGACCACACGTCGACAATCACAATATTAAAGTAGTCAAAATAAATGTAAGTAATATCCACTTTAAATTTGTTGATGTTTATTGCTGCTCGAACCGCAGCTACCACACAAACTAAATTATATAACTACACAGATGAGAGAATATTAATTAAAAACACAAAATGCGGAACAAAATTGAGTATTGTGTATAATAAACTTCAATGAAAAAAAAATACTTCCGAAATCGAATCTAATCGAATAGAAAAACTTCAAGTGCGCTAAAACGTATATAAAAAGAACGCGAGAATTTATTATGATAATACGCGAAGGGCAGGTTGGGTGGTTCAGCTCCGGTAGAGTGAAAAAATAAAATCACATGATTGGTAAGCGCATGAGGCTTCGCGGCGGAAAAAATCCCGAATTAATAAATAAATACAAACTACAAAATATCGCGGACAGGGTGGTGGTGGTGGCGGTGGGCCAGGTGGTATATCGCGTAAACGGCCGAAACAAAATCGCACGGCCGGCAAGGAGGAATGCGGTTTTTGTAAACAAGGGAAAAAAATTGATCCTGACCTGTCTGGTTTTTCTCAACCTGCGGGCCTGCGAATGCGGTCTAAATCGCCGGTGCTGTTCCAAGTCTTTGGCCCGATTGGCTGCGGACGGTGAACAAGTAGAGGACTCGACCATCGAATATCTGTTGTTGTGGTGGTAGTGGTTGGTGGCCGCGGTTTTCTTACCAGCGGCAGCGGCGGCGGCTACGGCTGCAGCGGCAGCGGATACGGCGGTGTAGCTGCGGGCTGTGCTGGTATTTCCACCGCTGCCGCCGCTATTGGTGTTAGTGCTGGTGGTGATGTTGGTGGCGGTGGTCGTGGTGATGGCGATGGTGGTGCCGTTGGTGTTGACGATATTACTACTACCGTGGTCGTAGTTAGCGTTGGGTATAACTACAGTGTCTGCGGAGCAATTGGATCGGTTGCTGTTGGACCTCCGGAGCATTCGCAACATAATATCCGCGCGACGAGATACTGCAGACTTTTCGGCGACGGTGGCGAGTCGCCAACGGTCAGCGGCGGCGGACGGACACCCACCCGGCGTCAACGAGACATCGTCAAAATCGTCTTACGGACTAGTTTATATGTATATTATGTCATAAATATGATGTCTCTAGAGACATTAAAGAGATAAAACTACCCCGCCAACGCGGTAAACCCGATCGAAAATTACAAAATTACAAACAAAAATCGAACAACAACAAATACGCGCGTTTGTCAGAAGTACTACTTGATGCGTCCGTCATGCGTGTGCCTGCGATTTTATTTATATTAATGATATAATATAATATATTATTATTACTATGACGAGTACGTATCGATTGGTGAGAGAGCGCGAGACGGCGGCCGGTGCCGATCTCAGTGGACGCACTGACTGAGAACACCACCATCACACACACTGGTCCGGCGGCGGCCGTTTTATACGCACACACGCACACATACACGCGCGCGCGGAGGAACACAGCCGCACCGCACGCGGCGGCAGTTACCGCTTACCACTCTCGTCGTCGACGGGACGCGGCTGCTGCGATAGCGGCGGCGGCGGCGGACGGGCCCCGGTGGGAGAGAGAGAGACCGTCGACGACGTTGGCGCAGTCGGTATCACTTTTGGTCACACGACGATAATAATGATAATATATAATATAAAAATATTATAACACTCGATATTTTATATAATTACATTTCGAAGATAGATCATTATTTAATAATATTATTACTATTATTTCGGATACCTACGCGCGCCGCCGCCGTCGTCCGGTGAAACGTGTATTACTATTATATATTGTTGTGAATAATATTATGTACTCGAAACGAGCGCGGCGGCGATCGCGTAACGCGTATTATCTATATCGCCCCCGGGCAAGAAAAAAAAAAGTGAGTAACGCTCGCCGCCAACACGCACCAAACACAGTACGGAACGTGTTATGTTTCGACCCCTGCCGGCGTCATTTATTTAAAAATACATTTTTATATTTCTCCACGTCATACATAATACAACATAATATTTTTATGTCGTATGTGTATCGTCACGTTGAAATTGGATGAACTCATGGGGAGGATGAGGGTACCTACCCCGCTCGGCGCTTTTATGTCTATCGATTTCTATTAATTGTTTGTTATTAAAATAAAACTTCACGTTTTCAATATTTTTAATTTTTCATACTGATTAATTGATAATAATATACAATAAAATGTATGATAAAGACATAAAGTAATGAGAAAGTATGTATTTACCACCATTTAGAATAGTAAAAATTGCATATCCCTCCCTTTAAAAAACGCTGAGTATGCCACGCTTAGAAGACATAGGTAATATTGGTCATATTTGGGCGTTATCGTCTCGGCTCTACGGATAGTGCATACATTTCAAAAAATTTTAACGGTTGTATAAATCAATTGTCGTTAAATTATATATTCAACGTCAAAAACGAATCACCCGTGAAAAAACATATGTTATCATGCATTTCTTATTGATTTTTAAGATAGAAATTATAAAATATTAGACTAGGTTGCAATTTGATCGAGAAAGATGTTTAAATACGTCATAAATATATTGCAGGATCGGCATCGGCATCGATAAAAACCTACATCAACTATTATAGTTATGAGAACGCCCGCTCGCCACTTTACTAATTTAATGTGCAAACATGCGAACGACGACGACAACGACGACGACACGACCTTTATTAAAAGGGTCACCGTGCGCGGAGAATGGATGGACGAACGTCGGCAAACGGTTATTAGGACGCTCGAGATTGACGAGAAAATAATATACAACCAACGCCTCGATTAACGACATTGTAATGATAATAGTATTATCGACGGCAGAAAAGTCGAAGTACCTACCTAACTTGTTGTTTTGGCGTTGTTTAACGGTCTTGTACGGTACCCATCATTTGCCCTGCCGTCAGAAACGTATTTAGATATATGAGGAACCCTAAACGCGCAAAGGCAGCCCTTTTAATGGGCATGTTTGTGCGTTTATAATATTATGGTCATTGTTTAACCTTCGTCGTGATTAGAATTTGATTTTTATATAGGTAATCAATAGAAATTAATTTTTACTACATTGATTTTTATTTATATTCAATATAACTAACCTTATAAAATGTTGATTATTATTTATTACCATATTGTTAATATGTATACAATTAATTTAAATCCCAAACATTGACATTCATAGGAAAGATTGGAAGAAACAAGTTGGCTGATGCTCTAAAAATCTGTCCAGACTCCAGATACAATGAAAAAATTCAGTAATTCGGTGTACGTAAAATGTATTTTTACAATAATATTGTTTATGCACATGTACGTACTAAATCGTTGTTAGAACTGTAATTTGGTAAAGGGGCACAACATTTGGACATCTGCGGCTTCAAACAGCACCAATGTAAGCCAAAAATTACCAAAAGCTTTTGAGAAAACGATGAACTTTGTGTGGTTATAGTGCACTTTTAAAGGTCACATATAAAAAATTAACAGAGCGGATAGTCTGTACTATTTCATATGGTAATAAAATTTAGATTACGGACACTTTGTACTACTACAAGTAAAAAAATGTATACATGTTTTTTAATTATTATTACAAATTTAAATAGGTAAATACAAATTTCTAAAATTTGATCTTAAATTTCAAACAGAAATAAATAAATATTCATTAACATTATTGCATGTAAAAATATTGATTTTTAAAAATCACGAGTTATATTATAATATTATTTAAATTGTTTCAAGTAATTGTTTTATTTTTGTGGTATTAAAATTGTTCATAGTGTACTCCTAAATATCACCTAGCTAATACAAATCGCGCACTACTGTTCTAAAGTTTTGAACAATCTTATCTCATAATATTTTAAAATATATTTCCCAATTAATTTTCAACGTCTAAAGTTACCGAAATCAATTAAGTATTGCAAATTTATCTCCACTGCACAAAATGTCCATGTTATACCTATAAATTGGTGTTCAGATAAACTATAATATGTACACCCTAATTGTAATAATATAATGGTACTTGTAAGCTCCCGTTGAGTTCTGTCACGCAAATGTTTATCGTTCAAGAATTTGTCACATTATTCAATACGAAATTATCACAGGCGTAATGTGGCTCTTGCTAACGATTTGTATACACCAAAAGAACTAATTTTTGTGTATCGAGTAAGTTATTCGATATTTGCTTGTTATCACGTAATTCGTGTATAAAGGTACGGTAACAACAATTTCAAATAGAAATTAATAATATTATTTTCAAATAATAATAGCACAGTTAATATTTAATAATTAAAAGTAAAGAAATACAAAGAAATATAACGATTTTCTAAAGACATTATTTATATTAATGATATGTTTTGCTGTTAAAGTTGAATGTTAGTATTAAATATTGCAGTGTAATAATAACAATTCATTATAATTTAATTTTTAACGATATCTTAATAATATAAGTTAATAACCTATTTGGGCATAGAACTACGCATAATGTATATAACGATGTAAAGCAAAAACTAAGTTGTTGACAAATAACTAATCTGTTTTCAAAAGTATTAACCAATAAATGGGGAAAAAGTGTATACTTTTTATAATAAAAAAATCCTAACGCCCATAATGTACATGTATATTTCTCTGTGAACGTTACATATAATAATAAGTTTATGCACACTATTGATCATTTACTACGCACACAACCACATGACTCATATACACACTCTTCATATTGCCTATATTGAACTCCTTAAAAACAAGCCGTTTGTACGGCTGCATACAAATTTCGTCCCGGAATATCTATACGACTATACTAATTGCGTCCCTAAATTTAGAATTAAAAAAAATAATAAAATAAAGTTATAATTATATCAATACTGTATCATATACATTTTTACCAATTCATAAACAATATTTTAATATAATATATTAAATATTATCGAAACGAAAATTGTTTGCTGCAGTTTATACAATTCCTTTAAGGTAAAGGAGAAAAATAACGTGACCATGAATTCCTAAAAGAGGCACTACAGTTATCAGTCCTTGCGTATTTATAGGAGGGTCATATGAATTGTATCCTATAAAAAGTTAAAAGATATATACAAATTACATCCCGCTATTCATTGTAGTACAATATTTTTCGAGCACTGACCCTCTAGAAAAAAATATTTTAAGAGAAAGCGGCATTTGAAAATTATTAATGATTCTAAATTTGGTTTTCATAAAAGGTTGGCTAATAATATTAAACGTTGGAAATAAACCGTGAAAACGTATAAAACGTATTTTAAAATCAACGAAAATTATGAAATTTAAAAGACGTCAGCGATAATAATCACTGACACGATGCGCTATCTAAAGAATCCACAAATTATCAGTAATTCTTTTAAACGAAAAAGTACACAATAATTATATAGAAGATCAGTTAAACTAATAAATACTTCTATTAGTATTGAAAATACTTAAACCATTACGGTTGTTCGCTATGTAAAAAATAATTTATATCGATCTTGAAGTAAATCTACCAAAATTACCAACAAATATATTTTTAACTGTTGATTTAACTTAAAATTTCATTTAATAAAAGTAATAAAAATTAAAACTAAACATTTTTATTTTTAAATGTTTGTGACATAATATACATGTAAATCAAATTTATAATTTTTAAATAAAATGAAAACATTGTATAATAATGGCACATTTCAATATTTTACAAAATTTGTTTGCTAATTATTAACGATTTTTTTAACAATTATTACGTGTATTCAGGCTTCAGCATATATTTTTCAGTAAATTGAAGATTTGAAATTATAAAATCTATTGATTTAGAATGTTTAAAAGTGTGCAAACTTGAAAAAAAATGTTTTAAATTTGATTTAATTTATGTGACTGATAAAAATATGTCAGTTTTATGTGAAACTAAACAATCTTGATGACAAAAAATGCAGAATCTGATACACTTCGGTAAATAGTATGGGACAAATAAAGAAGTTGGAAAATATTTTATCGTTTTTGAAGTCCGGACGAAGTTGGCGTTTTCTTTTATCATTTGTTGATTCCAAAATTATCAATTTTGCTAATATTTAATCAGCAATTAAACTTTAGAAGAATCACTCTTCCCTCCAATATATGGATAAAAAAAAGTAAGTAAAAAGAGCAAATTAAAATAAAATTATATAGTTAGAATTTTTTTTTAAATTTTTAAAACAGTATAAAACTAATTTTAAACAATATAATATATTGTACCTCAAATATTGTATGTTATTTAATAATTATCAATGATATTAAGTTAAAAAAACTGAAGTTATTAGTTATTAGTTATTAGTTTCAACAATTAAACGTATAACTACTTTTTTGGTGCATCATAATTATATATATTTGTCAAATTAATTGTTATTTATAAGGCGTTTAAGAACCCATCATTAAAATATATGAATTGCATCCCAAAGGATCCGGGATGCAATTCATACAAGTTAAATTGTTTTCCGAGACACAATTTAGTTTCTCCGATTCCAAACATATAACATTGTTAAAATATTTGCTAATCCATTAAACTATCTGCGAATGATAACCAAAATAAAAAAAAATTGAAGAAAATAACTCCATTTCACATCTTCACTCATAGTAACAATAATATAGTCTCAACAAATACGTCATATCGCCATTATTACTATAATATGAGTGCCTATAATTTTTAGTAGTTATACCAGGTTAATATTATATGGTGGTAATTCGTTCGACTTTATAATATTTGTGGAAACATCACAATGCACGCGGCTGGCCCTTTATTATAATATGCAGAAAATGTACGTTATAATATTATACGCCACACGCTCAAAATAAATAGGTTATATTGAATTGTCTGATACGTTGTATAGTCTAGATACACTGTAACTAATATTTTTTTTATTGTTATTATCGCAGCACGTTTGACCGATTGTACAGTTTAGATGAACTCATTTATTACCGATAGACTTTACAAAAAAAGGAAACGTGTCAGATGAATTAATTTGACTGTGAAATCACACATTCGAATTTTATTTTTTCTAAATATACTATAGTTATACTATAATATACTTATATAGCTTATACGCATATATACATTACATAAGTGACAGCGCACAAGAATATGAAATAGTCAGGATAAGCTGTTAACTTCCACTACTCTGCAGTAAACTTTCTGTTAAAGGAATATGTTGAACACGTTTGCTAACAACACCAGCACTAGGTACTTGCTTCAAATGCAATTACTCGTTTGGTATTACTCGTATTGCTTCAAATCACATCCAATTACATATAAATAAAATATTGAATCTTTGGCAAAAACTTAAAAATCAATATTACTTGAAAAAAATCCACTCAAACAAACTTTTTACGTTACATGAGTAAAACCAAATAAGTATTGTTGTAGGTGTTAATCAGATGTCACGCATTAGAAAAGATTGTCTCGTTTGTTAGAATCTACATCCACCTATTTTAACAATATCGCTTTTGACTCGCATTCTCGAAAATTCAAAATATTAAGTTTTTACTTTAATTGTTTGCTAAAAATAAATATTATCTATAGTCTATGATTTAAGTTATAAAATGACAAATATAATTATTCAATCATAAGTTATAATTATACTACAAATTCAATAGTAATTAGTAAGCATTTTATAATAGGTGATAGCCAGCTATCACCTATAACCTATAACTGATAGCCAATAGGTATAAGTAATTTGTTTAAATGTTAGAGAAGTCCACTTTTTTGACAAAAAAATTATGTTTACATTATGATATACCTACATATAATAATAATAAAAAAATAAATAACGATTTAGGTGTGTTGCACATTTTATATTATATGTTGTTAAAGTTTGATTTTGAAAATATATACCAGTTATAAATTATAGTTTATCTTATATTTTCTTTGTATATCTGCATGCCTGGTATAAGACTGTAATAAGAGCGCGACTGGTGTTATCATAATTCAGAATTATAAATTTGTTAATAATACTAAAGATTATTTTTGTTTATGTAATCAAAATATGTACGTAAGAACAGTATATATTATTTTTAAATGATATCACCTCCCTGATAGTTGAAAAAGAATCTTAGTTTAAACGTAAATACTCGTATTATCTATGTCTACCCTACCGATTATGATGCATTATACAATTTTTTATATTTCTACTATAGTCGATATTAAATATTAATACATTTTGAATCTCCTTGCACCGAAAGGACCATAATACAATACAACTATTCTGTTAATAACCCGAGGAATATAATTCAAAGATTATATCCTCAATGTAAAATTAATTAATAGTTGTTAATTTGTTATCAAATTATTTTACTAGGTGATTATAGAAGAACCTCGAGAAGAACCAAATGGTTTTCATAAACGTTTAAAAAAATATCTGTTTGATTTTCTATTAGTTTATCTGATTGCAAAAATATTGAAACCGGTTTTTAACAATTATTCCACTCGTTATGGAGATACGAGGACATAGACAAATGGACGACAATGGTAGCATCGATTTTCAGCATCTTTTGAAAGATTAAAAATAATGATTCCTACAAGATGTTTGAAATCAAAAATTATTCAGGATCAAATATAATAAATGTCCGATGAAAATACAAAAAAAAAAAATCTGAATTTATATCATAATATTATAATACTATAATAATATACTGATATAATAAGATAAATCACAATAAATGAGTTGAATGCATTTAGGTTTAATTATTAAATTGCTTTAATGTATTTTGACAATACATTTAATGACGACCGTCACGAAACAGAAAAGCTATTTAGAGCATCTGAAAAAATAATATTTATTATTTAAATTCAGACATTGCATCAACATTAATACACCGAAGTCGTACTTTATACATAAACTGTACTAATAAACCATAAACCATAAGTTATGGTCATTAAAAATAAAAAAAATCATAAAACGGTTATACCGGTAATGAAAATAATTACGAAACAAACTTTTCAAAGTGTAATTATGAATATAAAATTATATAGAGATTAAACACCAAATAAAATGTAATTTATAAATTATAGTCTACAACTCTTATTTTTATTTTCAAGAATTTATACATAATAAATTATATTTATAAATTGTATACACCTTTTATTAAGACTTTTCTATATTTTACGATTAAATTGATAAAAACATTTACATCAAGTATAATATAATATGGATATTGTATTGATAAAAGTATACATATGTTATAACAATACAATTCATATTTGCCTACTACTTTTATAAAATATTTAGATTACGTTAAAAAAAATAAATTTAAATAATATTATTATGTTAACTAGCAAATTAAGGCTTTTCACACTTTCTTTTTTGATAAAATCAAAACTCAATACAATTTTCCAGTTTAGTCTTGAAAAATAAGGTCATTGTAATACAATACAAAATGTAAACAAATCTAGACTCCAAGAATAAATACTTTTTAAGTAGTTGTTATGTTTTACTTTTTTAGATGTTATATTACACTTCCGTGTCGTTAGTTTTATTTAGGTGTATGTGGAATGTAAGCCAATCAAGATTGCCGAAATTTGATGCCAACATTTTATTAGTACATAAAGACTTTATTATCACATACTTAATATAAAAACTGATTTACAATTAACCATTTTAACAAAATAAATGAAATAATATATTTACCTAAACAATAGAATATTCAGAACTTGGATTACTACTTGGTAAAATTACACAATAAGTTACAGAAAAGTTAGGTTCTTTGAAAGAGAACAAATTATAATACAAAATCAGAAATTTTCTATATTCATTTTTTTGTTCAAGCTATCCTTTTGCTAATTCATAATTATTTATAGTTTTTAATCAAGGTATCGTAACACTGGCCAATACAATTATAAGTTATTTTAACCAAGACATTCTTTGGAAGTTGTTATGAAGTAAACGAGTCTGACTCTAAATAGCATAACTGTCGGGGTGAATTAGCGTAAATATTTATTCTTAAAAAAAAAACCAAATTAAATTAGAGGTATACAACAGTTTTCCTTATTTGTACTTTTTTTCTAAAGCACCCCTCATCTTTAGTCCCTCAAATATGCCAATAGGTAAACTGAGTGAGTCATTTATATGATAGTTTTTCAGAACACATAAAAATTACTTCGGCGCCACTAATATTTTATCTGATAGTAAAATATGTATACATTATACACTAAAAGTAATTATTAGATTTTTATTAGTTACTGTTCAGTTGTTATTTATTCAATAAAACATAAATATTATCAATATACAAAGTTAAATCAATTAAACGGAATAACTTGTTATACATACATAAACTATTATGGTGTATTACACTATTGCTATTTACTTAATGTTCACTGCACAGAATCAGTATTGGTTATTGACTTCGTAAACGAATGTGTTGACTCCGTTTTATTAATACGTAACATAACAAATTGTAAGTAAAAAAGATTTAACTTAGTTGCGTTGGATTAAATTAGCGATGAATGTATTGATTTTAAAATTATGTGGTTTTTTTTGTGTTTACAAACAAATACACATATAGGTACACGATAAGTTATTGAAAATAATGTTAAAATTCTAAATTTTGAAGGTAGTTTCGGATAAAAAATTGATTCTAGTTTGTACTTTAGAGAATTCAAAATTGTTTTGTTTTTTTGTGTAACTCAAAAACAAATAACTGTAGATACTAAACAATTTTCACCAAATGTTTATATGATAAATTTCTATGTAAAATACAATTTAAATTTTAAATTCAAAATTTTTTTTCTCTTTTTGAGCTATTTACAGACATTTAAAATTCTCCTTTTTCCGTATTTTGTATATATGTTGATAAAAAACTATTTGGCGTGTAAAATTTCTTAAAAATGTAATGCTATAGTTTCCTTATAATTTATTTATTTACCGATTAAAAATATCAAAAATATATCACAATTTTTTTTTAAGCGTTTAAATTTAAAATTTCAATAAAATTTATAAAATCTCGGGAAATTTCAAATTATTTTAATGTTTGAAAATTTAGTAAAAAGTTCCTCATAAAGTCACTCATATTGAAACATTTGAAACCAATAAATTTAAAAATATATAAGCATGCTCTTTTATAGATATTTTAGTTCAAACTTGAATGAAATTATATTTTTAAACGAAAAACTATGTTAGTTATTTTATTATAATTCAAAAACATTAATCGTAGGGAGAGACTTAGAAATGTTACGTATATTATGAATTTTATTATACTCAATGACATTTTCAAAATATATAGATAAATTATTAAGCTATTACCTAATTAAGCCAAAATCCTATTCACACTATTTTACAGTAAGGTTAACTCAGAAATTAATAGAAATAATATAATACGGTACAAGTATATATTAGATATTATAATAACAAAATATCAAAAACACGAATATAATAAATGTAATGTTTTCAGCAAAATGTTAATCAATCTACCGTATTTATATCAATATGAAAAAACATAACATGAAATATACTTGGCTGATAGATAGTCTTTGCTAAAAATCGTTTTTCGTTAACAATGATATACCATTGAATTCCATCACAGTGACCCATTCGACACCTACCGTACAGTGAAACGGTACCCGCTTGCTCACTTTTTAGAGTGAATAGACCAATAATCAAAATTAAAGGTAAGAATATTATATTTTTAATAAAATTAATAAAATTTATTATTTCAATCAAATCATGTAAGTATTTATTTAATTATATAGACAAACAATGTTGTTTACGTCCTTATGACCTAGAAGTTTGAGAAATAAGGTTACTCTAACTACGACAAGATAGGGAAGGAATAAAAAAATTCGTTTTCATCGAAAAATAAGGTCAATAGTAGGCTTCATAAAATAAATGGATTTTAACTTGATTAATATTTCCTTTAAAAAAATTAATAACAAATAATGAAAAACAACAAAATATATAAAACAATTTTATCATTTCTTATTATTTATAGTTCGTGGGTACAAAAATAAATAAAAACATATAGACAATTTTGAAGGTTGATTTTTTTATGTTTTACCGAATCTGTTGTAAAAATTTAACTAACGTATTTCATATTTTCATTTTAATCCAATAGTTATTAGTTCATAGAAATTACAATGTAGGTACCAGAATACTGGAATAAAATTGCTGACGCGTCAATTTAAACAAAATATTTAACAACAATGTCTTAACAAATACTTTCAATTGTAATTCTAAGTCGCAAACAGCAAGCTATTGATTTACCTGTATGCCCCCTTCCCCATCTTTATATCACCTTGGCCTATAGTGGGATTGCGATTGCTTTAGCTTTAAGGTAATTTGTCAAAATCGATAACATTGCATACTTAAACATAAACAATTTTGTTTTGTTAAAATTAAATGAATTTCTAAAATATCGCATTACAGTTTTCAAAAAAAAAAGGTATTTTTATGCGTTTTATTTTGTATAGCTTAATAAAAAGATAAAATTTAATTTATTTGCCTTTTAAATTATTTTGACATTTTGCTAGAAATTTAATATATTTTTTAAATATTTTGTTAAGAGCAAATAATTGTAAATAAAAATATACATTTTAATATCGTGCATCTATACAAAAAAAGAATGTTTTGAATGTCTTTTAACTTTCAAAAGAACATAAAGAAATATCTTAAAAACCACCTATGCAATAAAAAGTATATTTTATATTTATAAATCTTTTACTTCCAAAATAATTATTTTCATATTACATCTTATCAAATATTTATTTTATAAATATAGAAAGGTCTTATATTAATTAAACAAAAAATTAATATAAATGTTATAAAAACGTATTCTTCTGACTCTATTAAAATTATTTTCGGCTATTTTAGAACAAACCTATAATGATTATTAATATTAGGAATACTTAATTAGTAGTAAAGTCTTTATTTATAAACTTTAAAGATATAATCAATAATATGTAACACAAACTAAAAAATATGTAAGATGAAAATTAATAGTTGTCAAACAATATGTTTTGTGGGTGATGTCGAAATTATTTAATGACAAATATTATTAATTATTATAACCAAATAATACCAACACGTTATTAACAAGTTTATTAGATAGAAAAGTGTTCAAATAACAATAGCGGTTTTCATTATTAATCCGGTTATATTTATACACTAATATAAATTACCTAGTATGTAAAATGTAATATAATATATCGGTATATTATATACATAATATACGTATAAATACAATTAACAAAGAATTTGATTTGGTTGGTTGCAAAAATACGTATTATAAATTATAATTAATAATTAGAAGCTACATAATAAAATATTATCCTATGAGCAATAAATTCAAATCACATTATCAAACTCGAAGATTATACTATTTAGTTGTGAAAATGAAAAGTTTTTAATGAACTAATTTAATAACAGGGTTTAAAATTTGTGGTGAAAACATGTTTTGTTATTGTATCAAACCGTGTTTCTTATCATAAAAAATAAAAAACTTACTTTTAAGTTATAACATCTGATTAATAATATAAACATGGTACACTAAATCTGAAGAATAGATTAATTTCAAAAATACTGTTGACGAAATCAGGAAAAACATATTCGTAGGTATATATAATTGCGATATACCAATTTTGTATATAAAAATCTTTTCACTGATGCCTAATTCATTTAATAATACAATAGAGAATATTGTGACAATATTTTTCAGATTGATTACGTACGATTATAATATAATAATAATAAATTATTTAATTAAATAATTTTTGAATACTTTTATTAGATTTTCATATTAAAAAGATTAAACGAACTACATATACAATATTAGGTACCTATTTCTATGATATAAATTTAGTTATGATACAATTTACTAGACACATTTTTTATGAGCAAATTCACGATTAAGTAACAAGAACTTATGTCCCATACAATTGTAAAATAACAAAACAAAATGTATTGAATTTTATCACATAATTTTTACAATTCAATCATTTTTGTAGCCATTAAAAAAATACTCAAAAACTATATAGATATTGTACATATATTTAGTTAAAAAGTGACGTTTTTGTGTATTTTAAAGTTTAAAATTTTTCATTAATAAACGAACCAGTTTAAATTTACAAATTTTTATTTCATAAAGAACACCTGATTATAGTCTGTAAATAATCAATCTTACCTTTGAGTTTGTTACATGATCAGTCGCAAGCGATTCTGGAACAGTCTGTAAAGTTGTTCTCATGGCGGAAGACATTTCTTAATACATTTGAACAAGTTTTTTTAAGATATCCAACCAATTTTTAACTGAAAAATAAAAACAATTAAAAGTTAAATAGTTTTAGACTTTACACATTGTTAAGATTATTTTTTAGAATACTCCTATTAAATATGTACTTGTTTAGAATAGTAAATTGTATATTTCAAAAATGACAAATATTGTTATTTTCCCCAAAAATAAATTATATATATTATATAATCTTAAAACAATAACTATACGTTTATTAACACATTAAGCAAATGCACAAATTCATGACCAAGATTTACCTAACCATAAACCATCCATTAAATGACTTGTGGTACATGCAAGATAACTAATAAATAATCCAAACACAATTTAAATAATTTATCAGTGTAGACTGTAGACCCAAAGAAATTTGTATTATTAATGTTGGTCGTCATAAATAGTGATAACAACACCACTTTAAAATTATTTTCATCAAACATTTTGAACATAGACTATAAAATATATGCTATAAACAGTATTCATAGGTGCAACCAAAAAATGTTAGTCCCCACAAAAGTCTTACTCTATTAAAAAAATTTGAAAGAAGTTATCTACATGAAAAGAGCCTGCAGCCTAACCACTATTTACGTGGTCAATGAATAAACATACAATTATACTTGAGAAAGTGAACTAAGCCTCCAATACCCTCTTCCTTTACCACATATGTATCAAGCCAAAACAAATTTACAAAAAATGACCATAATGATCAATTAAAAACGACGCTAAATACCCATTTAAAATGAGGTAAATATCTATGCAGGTTGCTTTTATAGTATACTATAAACATATATTAATGACTAAATGATTAGTATTTGAATTTGTCACAAAGTACAAATTTCCTAATTTTGCATAATAAGGAGAAAAATGTTAGTTATTGTTAGGTAACTAAAATTACTCTAGAGACTTAAAAACACATAAGCACCCACACGTACATCTTGTACGTATCTGTATAACTATTTTTGTTTTTACTTGTTCAATTAAAAATGAATGCATTCTAAATGATTAAAATCTAATGAATATATAGTACATTTATAACTTATAAGTTGTAAGTTACACTGAATAAGGAACATTTTGTTACCAATATATTGAGTAAAAACATTACACGATGCAATATGAAGGCCCTTTAAGAGTTGGCAATATATTTTATTTAGCTTTAAAATATATATTACTAGATGCATAAGTTAGTATTAGGTTACCTAACTTACCAAAATTAAGCATATTATATTGCATCATTTCAACTTAACAACTAACAGATACTATGATTAATATCCTAATAAAAATATTTCCATTAAAAAGATATAATGAAAATAATAAACATGTACTCATAATAAAGCATTTGATCCTTATAATTTATATCATTATTAAACAATTTAGTTAATAAACATTGAAAATCAAAATGTATAAAATATCATTAAAAATAAATAAAAATAAAATAAGACAAATTTAATTTGTAAAACTACTTATTTAGTAGTGAAAATGTTATAAAACTCACAGTAATATCTATTACGTTAGATTATTGTATAAAAATAATATTAATGATTACAAGTAATTAATAGTCAATTAAAAAAAATGAATCTGATTAGAATTCAAATTTTTAAAATGAATCAAAATGATCATTTGAAACTAAGTGGTATAGTTTAGAAGAGCAATATATATTCACAATTAAAACATCATATTTGCATATTTACTTAAGTAAGAGTCAATGTGAAATTGATTAATGACATAACTCTACAGTACAGTTCATTTATTAAGATGACGTTCAAAACATACACATAAAAACAATGTTCTATTGATAGTATAAAATATAAATATAATTATTAGATTTCAATGCACACCATAATTTATAATTAACATGTACATCTATAATTTTTAAATATTATAAGATATTTGGAAAAATCAGATGTATTTTGGGAATACATAATAAAAACTAAATCTATAACAAAATGATAAATTCCAAAGTTTAATGTTATTATATTTTCATTGAATCAAACCAAAATATGAATAATTAATGGTTTAACTACTTCATTAAATTTACTTTATTGAGGAATAATTTTTTCAATTGAAGATTCCCATTATATATACTGTAAATAAAAAAAGTGGCAACAGGATGTCAGAGGTGTTTAAATTAAAAGGTTAATAAATTAAAATTTATAAAAAGTTTGAAATACTATAACAATATTACTATAACTAAAATTAAATATACAAAACAGAATAAAATAAAAATAGGAATCATTAAATATTGGTTAGGCAATATTTCTTGATAATCTACAAATGTAGGTGTCTTAACATATAAAATTGTATTTAAATAATATCACATTAAAAACAGAAAAACAAGTCTCAGTAGAGCTTATTATATAATATATTCAATGTACTTAAACATTTAATTAAGTTTCATTTTTAAAATATTATTAGAATATAATATAATACAAAGAAAACTATTACCTAATCACATATATAATTAAAAAAATATATTAAGCATTAAATGAAAGTTTGTTTGAAAAATTATTACAACGATTATTTTATTTTTAATTACAAAATTAACAGAAACAGTACATTTGGTATTTTGATGTATAATTTTACATTTTTACACTATATTTCACAATTTATAAACTACATATAAGTTCAACCATTATTAAAAACAAACATGACATTTTTGAACAGTTCTTTATTATTTTTTCAATCTGAAAAACTATGCTCAAGTTCATCAATAATTCAAACTTTTAATAACATTAAACTTTCAAACTGACAACAGTTGACATATAAATTAATGAGATTGTTTATAATGCAATGCTATGTATAAACAATGCCGTTTAATATATATCTGAGGATGTTATTAGGTCATTACAATGCCTATATGTCTTCCTAAATGGTTTAATCTTTATCTATGTTGGGCACTTGGGTAACATATTATTATAAAATAGTTTAGCAAAAATTTAACTTGGCATTTACGATCCTAACTGTGAATAAACTTACTATAAGTATTGTTAATTAATCAGTTAACCACTATTTTTTTCCTAATTAATACAACCATCTATAATAAATTTAATTTAAAGGCACACTTATAATGTACCTAATATAATAATTGCGGTTTTTTTAAGTCATAACTAAAAAAAATTTCACTTAGGTGTTTAATTAAAAATACTAAAAACACTAGGTTATAGTAACTAAACGCATTAATACTCAACATTTAAAGAACACACTAACAATAGTCTTTGAAATTCTTACAACTTTAAGACTCTTTTATTAGACAATATAATATTAAGATACCAATATAATACTGAATAATTTAGCTATAGATCTAATTAACTCAATTTCAAAAATTGGATATAAATAAAAAGTATCAATCATTTATTTTATACCATATATATTTTAGTCAATGGGATATTCAAAACTCAAAACAGACATGTGTTGAACAATAAATACTTGAAAAATTGTAGTTTCCTCACAATACCATTATTTACACACAAAATGTCACTCATAATTTGTAATATATACTTTAATCTAAGCATTACAAATGATGACATTTATTTACCTGATAACAAATATTGGGTTTAGGTTGACAATTGAAATGTACACTTTTCTTTATCACATATACTTTAACCATTCCTGCTTACAAAATGTATTCAAGGTTAAAATAAAATGGATTGAGTGCATTGAATTGACACATCAGACAAACTATCTCAAACATCAAATTTTAAGTTTTAATATAACACAAATAAATAATTGGATTATCCATATTTGAGAAAAAAAACAATTTGTGTAAATGGTGATTTTAATTTGTTAAAATAATTAAAAACTGAATAAAACCGGTATATTTTAGCAAACAAATACCTATGAATAAATTTTTAAGTTTGTGAGTAATTTAAAATCTATTAGGTATTTATTTATACCTAATATATTTCTATTAAGTTATATTTTAATTACTTCAATTATTATTATTTTTTTTTTTTTGTAATATATTTCTACAAATAAACCCATTTAAATAATTATTTATATTCTTATTGTCATATATTTAATAACAATATATAGTTTGTATTATAATTTTAAAATGTATTAAATAAATAGTTATATTACTTAGAAAGTAATAAAACAACCAAGTAATAAATAATCTACCTAGAATTTTTTTTTTTGATAAAATTTGAAGTTAAAACATCAGTAAAAATGAATTTTTATGTAACCACAATCATCAAATAAACAATACAATTTTAACAATTTAAAGACCAACATATTATTCAGTTTCTCACTTAGATCCTATATTAACTAAATTCATTAATTTTCTACAATTGGTAATACTACTTAGGTACTCATAGCTCAATAATTTAAAGACAACATTTAAATATGCCACTGATATACACTACTATAATATTAAGTACAACTAAAACAGTGTTTTTGTTGTCGATTTACTAAATGTTTGTAATTGGCTAGTATTAATTGATAAGTTATAATCATACTAAAGTTTAACTTTACAATAGATTAAATTTAAGTTTTAGTTTGGTACACCTTTAAGTATTATATATATATGTCATTTTTTTATCTACATCTTTTCAATTTAGATATCTAATAAAGTTATTGTAAGTCGCATAGTTTTATTAAAGTCTAATACTAATAACAATAGTCTATCGTACAAAAAAACAAATAAAACTACAGGTACTTAGTATTAAGACATACACTTTTACTTCCTCCTCATACTATGTGACAATAATACATATTAAATTCAAAATTAAAACACTTGTTTATGCATAGATGAATAAGTCTTATGGGTACTTGTTAAGCATAAAAATAATTTATAATATTAGTTTATGTATGATAGTTTTGATTTATTTTTAATTTATTTATATATTTTAAGTAAAAAAACCATATGTTATCAAGAACATTTTAAACAAACATAAAAAAATATTTGGCAAATCAATCATTAATTAAATTTAACCACCTAATATTTCATGAATATTAGTATATTATTAGTGAATACTGAATAGCTATTACTCTATAAATTTATGCATAACATGTCAGTAATTAATTAATAGGTAAAATAAATAATTATTTTGATAATAATGTATGTTTTAAGAAATTGTTAGATACTAAAATCAAATATTAAGTAATAACATGATAAATTACAGAATAATAGTTCAACAGTTTTTAAGTTTCTATTTAATACACTTAATTGGATTATTTTAAAATTTGTATACCGAGTTATATACATAATTTCAAGGTAAATAGATAGCTAAAATAAAAATAAAAATGATAGAACAATCAAATATTTTTTAATTTAATATTTTGAATGTATCTACAAGGAAAAGTAAATAATAATATGAAATATTATAATTGTGAAATATTCTTATTTTTTGACCAAATTTAAATTAAAAAAAAAAAAATAGAAAAAAATTGTATTTGTAATATAAACCTAAAAATGTAAGAAAGCTGCTTACCTACACATTTGTAATAGTTTTGATAACCTTACTTAGCTAAAATATTTTATTGTCACAAACAAGTATCTACCTAATAATAAGTAATACTGTAATTGTAATTTACCTATCATATAAGTAATTACTAATTATATATAATTTTGAATGTAGTTTGTAGTTTTAGTAGTAGTAGTAGATACTATTTAGTAAAAAAATGTATAATATTTGATGATTTAGAAAATTGGTATTTAATTACCAAACTATTTTTTTCTATTTTATGCACAAGTGTTTAGCAGCAAAAATGAATTATTCCGGAAACAGTAAGTAATGAATTATGTATTGTTCAAACACCTCAAATTTATTTTGTAATTACCAACGATTTCAATTATTACTATAGCCTAATTGAAAACAAAATAGATAGTTAAAAAAAAGTATACCTAAAATTAATGACTACCTACTAATCAGCAACTAGAAAAAGTAATTTCTAAATTAACTAGATATCTACTCTTGTAACTCCTGATTAAAAACATGGAATTTTATATTAAGCTGTATCAAGCCACAGTACCACTATCATATTATTATTGATATTTTCTAACTAGAAATCAAATAATCATAAAATAATATTGAATAAAAAAAACTGACCTACCTACTAAATACCAAATCATCTGTGATTATCTGATGAATTGAAAAGACATGTCAGGAATGACACAAAAGTGCATAACACGTAGTGTGATGTTTCTACAGAAAAGTAAAAAAGACAGCTTACAACAAACAGACACAGAGCACTTATGGTAGAAACCCAGGTTAGATTATGTGAGCACCCAACATCTGGGCATTGAGACTCTCATTTTGAGAGTAATGCAACACCGAACGGTCGATCGTTAGAATGTGTGATAAATGTGAGCACATCCGTTGATGATTTTCGTCCGGCCAAGTGGACGAGACGGTGTTTACGCGGGACGCTTAACCAAGCCCCCCGAACCGGAAAAGGGGGGCACGCGAGCACGGAAATCCTATCCGGAGATAATATTCACCTACCTATTGGCGGTGGCCGCAGACGGGCGTCCGTATCATCTCGAGCTTCGGCCGAGAAGTCGTCCAACAGCAGCGGCAGCGACAGACGTTGTACATCGACGTCCGTCGTCCGTTGGCGTACCAGTGTACCACACACACACACACACACACACACACACGTCGTCACGAGCGGTGTCCGTGGTGTCGGCGGCGGCGCGTCAGCAGCAGTAGTAACGGCGGCGGCACCGGACAAGAACGATACACAGGTAATACAATACACCGGGGGGGCTCCCGAGTCGTTGCACACCACCGCGCGTATCAGTATGGCACTAGGTACATCGGACGCGCACACGCACGCACAAACACGCACGCACTCACACTCTCTCGCACGGCGACGGCCGCTCGCGCTCGTTCACGCACACGCACGCACCGTCGGTCGGGCGCACGCGCACCGACGACGTTCACGCGCACACGCGAGCGCGCGCGCCCGCGCGTACTATGCTACCCGACCGCACACGTACGTTGCCCCGCCACAAACGCCGCCTAAACATTCGCCGCCGCGTCGTATCGCGTATTCTATAATGTAGCAGACGGCGGACGACCGATCGCCGGGCGGCCCGGCACGTCGGGGTGGGCGTCTCGACCGCGCGTTCGGGGGACGGAAAGGTTTCCGGAGTCGGTAACGTTTTCGTCGTAAATGCACCTCGCCGATAAATTAAATTATTTTCCAACCGTCCTGACAATGTATAATAATATTATATTAATAATATCGTAATGTATCACAAAATATTATTATCACCTCCAAAGTAGATAAGACACAAATATTGTTATCAGTTCACTCTCGCGCTGTCCCGTCCGCCCGATCGTGCGGTGAAGCGGGGAAAGATCTGCCTACCGAAAGCACGTTCAGTACGCGCGTTGGCGGTCCTCTCCGAGACGGCGTGGTCGCGAGAGAGAGCGTTATCAGAGGCTTGGGCGCGATCGTACCGATTTGGACTGGCCGATGATCGCCATGCCCAGCGCCCCCGCTTTCAGCTGCTATGCCCCTGATAACTACGCCGATCGCCCATTCATTTGGGCGGCGTTTTCGAGTGCGTAAAACGCGGATCACGCGAAAAAAGGCCGTAGGCGGTTGGCAGGCCGGTGGTAAGTCGGCGCGAGCGGTCCGCCGGTCCCTCTCGCGCGAAACCAGTGTGACCTCCGACACCATAACGGCGATTGGAGTGTTCATTGTTTTCACGTGACGCTATAATAATAATATCGTAATTATATTTGTTTTCATTTATCGTGACGTATTCATGTTGTTACGATTATCGACCGTTTTCGTTATGAGTTATTTTCTTTTAGAATATTTCGCTTGTACATCTCGATTCTCGATGTCCAACAGTGAACACGCACAAGAACTACGTGGATGTGTGGTATATATATTTTCATATCCATTTTCGAATTGTTTTTATTTTTGATAATCGAGTGAAACCATAAATACATAAATGTGACGTAGCTCTCGCCTTTGTATAGACTTGAGAAATAATAGATTTTGGGATTTGGATTTTGTACGATTTTTGACTTAGTGTGTGAAACGGAAAACATGTACGGAACTTCAGTAGCGATCGGTCTACAGAAAAATTCGATAAGAAAATTTTAAATGCTTATAAATAGATTAAGGCAAAATATTTTAAAAATGTATAGAAAATGTTACTATTAAAATATTTTGTTAAAACTGAAAAACAAACATCGATGCAAAAGAGCGTTCATCACTCCGCGCAGAAGCTAAAAAGATCAGTGGAGAAATATTTTAAACCGAAATCATAACTTTCTAATTTAATATAATAAATTTCCAATCTTTGAGAATGAAAATAGCAATTTATAAAACAATAAAATTAATTATAATATTAATTTAATTTACAATTATCTAGGTAATAGAATTGTGATTAACATTACGGAGACTTATCTTTGTTTCTTATTTACGTATACAAACAAATTAAAAAAATATATAAACCTATATTTTTATTATTATTTTAAATAATAACTTAGCAAACAATCAAGTATTGCAACTGACAACTAATAAAGACCAATTTCAAATAACTGCAGATTTCCCATTAATAATTTTTACAGCATCACTAAATTAAGCCATTTCATTCTAAAATTAGCAAGTTGCTATTAAAATATAGTGCATAGCTACGTGAGAATATAAATAATATAAAATAATATTATATATGTATATATAATTATACTATTATATGTCTAGGTATGTAAATATAAAATGTAATATACAAATATAACAACTTACAAGCTTAGTTTTTAAGGGGCGTTACTAAATTTACTAATATTTTTGTAATAAATATATTATGTTATAAATACTTACAATTCTTCAAAGTTGTTAGCTGTAGTTTTTTTTATATTTTTTCTCAAAAACTACCTACCAGACAAACCAAAAATGAAAATAGTGCATTCAATAAGTATAGGAGCGATGTATGAAACTATATGAGTTTTTTTATTGCCTTAAAAAGTTTTCTCGGGAACAAAAATATATCTTTTGTTGTGAAACCAATGCTTCTATTAGTCCTATTAACTCCGCTTAAAATGTTAAAATGTTAGTTTTTCCCACAGATATATAAAGTTCCTTATGATTAAAACTATTGTATTTTAACGAACAGTTCTACCAACTGGTGAAACTCTATGTTCACAAAACTAAATACCTAGGCTCTATGTTATAATTTTATCATAAATTCGTCATAAAATGACTAAGTTCAGTTCTCGATTTTGTAAAAGTTTAACAGTTTAACCCAGTGGTAATGGCGTTGCGAACATAAGTCCCAAACGAGCAATTGTCCTCGTCAAATGTTGACCCAGTACCACTATAATTATTGTGAATCAACATTCCTGTACACTATATTTTTAATAATGCAAAAGAATGTAGGACGTTTTGGGCAAACCAAGGCTCATTGATAAAATTTTATGACTAAAATTGTGTAAATACAGAAAAAAAATGTTGCCACTTAATCAAATTGATACCAATATCAAAGGTGGGTGGTTTAAAATTATATATTATTTGCCCGTAGTTAATATATCACTTGCCACGCCACTGTGCTAAACTTTAATCTGTTTCTTGCACTGAACATTACTTAAGATTTTATTCTATTCAATTTTTAAGTTTACAAAGAAGTTAAGTTAATATTCACAGACACTGGGGAATATTAAAATTTATATATATATATGTATTTATCTGTACTTCATTAATCACATATAGGACATAGGTACCCGAGAAAAATAATATATAATAATAACATTTATAGCCAATACGGCAATACCTATTGATACGTACAAAAGGATCGATTTTATAATATATTAAACATGTTTTGATGGTTTTCCATTTGATTAGATTTCAGCCATTTCGAATATTAAATCCTTATTAGGTAATAATATAATTTTTTTTTCATTAAGATTTTTTTCCGTGAAAGAAAAAAAATGACTTAATACGTCATTCTAATCAGTATAATATGCTTATAAGCATCAAATTCTAATAATATTTTAAAAATAGATGCCCAAGAATAATACGAATATATATTTTTATTATTATTATTTTTTTTTTAGTGAAAAAAGGAATTTTTCTTTATTATAAGTATTTATAAGTAAGATATTATGTAGTAATGATACCTTTACTAATAATACCATAATCCAGCTTTGCATCCGATTTTATTTCAGGTCAACCACAAATCGAAATTTACCTTCTCGTAAAATGTATCAGTCACAAACTATTTTGTGCTTGAATAATAAAGTTCTTTAGCTTACGAATTACGATGGATTTTAAACTACATGTTAATTATAAGAAAATATTACATTCAAATAGATAAGTAGGAATTAGGATTATATAGGTAAATACAACGAATTTAGCTTCGAAGAATTTTAATTTAGATTAATATCTAAGAGTGAACTATTGAAGGCATCTTTGGGTAAGCTTGTAATGATAAAATCGTACAATATTTGACCTACACTAAAGATTAAACTATTAAAACATATCTATAAATTATTTTATTTCTAACAAGACTCGGCTATAACTACCTTTAAATATTATCTATTGAAAAATAACAAATAAGGAGTACCTAAATAAATTACATTTTAAAGCATTAGAATTTTATTTATGTGTGTGAAACACTTGTTTTTTCAACATTAATTAAATTGATTACTGTTTAAAACGGTTAAGAATCTTTACTGCCTAATGGTTTGTTAGCTTATTTTTCCTACATCAACCATCAATGAGAGAAAAAATAAATAATAAAAGTATTAATTTACAACTTTTTTTATATTTAAAGCAATGCAAGTAATGCAACCATTCAGTATGTACGTGTAATCGTGTTTGCACTTCGTGTAAATTATGAACCTACATAATGATTATGTAGGTGCAACTATATGATTGCGTCCTTAATATAATGATGAAAATGTAAACATATTTTTTCAATATTTTCCAAACTTTCAAAACTTGGTGAATATAATTCTTCGAACATGACCTCAATTTTTATTTTTATTTCTTGAAATGTATACAAACCATATAATATAAAACTGTTCATTATATAACCACACGGATAGACAAGGAAAAATAAGCTAGACATTCTCAAATAGTCAAATCAATATGTTGACAATCTAACAACAATTAGTACAATTAAATCTTCAAATTTAATTTTAAAAAACAAATTTATTCGCTTATACAACAATCGCAGTCATTAGATATTATATACATTTATAGTATTTATTAGCGCAATTGAAAAAATTAATTATATTGGTAGTTATTATAGGTATAGTAAAATAGATTTAGGTAGTGCCGGTAAATTATCATAAGAAATAATTGCAATTAGCAGTTTATACCACCACTCACCAGTAAAATACTAAAATATACAGAAAATAATATAGGTATTACATTCAGGCCCAGATTGGGCAGACGAGCTACCGCGCAAAGCAGGGTGGGCCGCAAGATTATTATAATACATGGGCCGCTTGCGCTAAAATATTATTCTATGTTTATGCCTTAAAATTTTATTTTAACACTATCGTGTACACAAGTAAAATGTGAAACAACATTTTCAAAACTGAAATACGTTTTCAATAGACTGCGAAACACGTTAAGTCAAGAGAAATTGGATACATTTTATTAATGAACGTTGAAAAATATATTTTGTTAAATATTAAAAACGAATAACGATGACATTATGTATCTAATTACAAAAAAAAGTGATGAATTAAAAAATATACTATTATATTAGTATTATATTATTGTTATTTAGCATCCTACTGCCCCCCAATAAAAGCTTGATCTTATGCGATTAAAAAAAAAAAAATTGTGGGCCGTTGAATGAGTTTGGGGGAGGGGCTTAGCTCCTAAAAGCCCCTAATTGTACTTATGTATATGGAAAACTTGTAAGTTAAATGGCCGGTGAAATTACTGTGCTCGGTAAGTTTCTGGGTCCCAATCCGGGTCTGGGTACATACAATTATATTACATATTATATCGGTCGCTGATTAGAAAATAAATTATTTAAACTTTAAAAAAGAATTGTTTTAAAAATAAAAATTAATTCGATTTTATTTTTATTATATTTGATTATGAACAATAATGATATACCTATAAATATAATTAGGTAATAATAATATATAGTTGTATAAATACGAATAATATATTTATTATTTATTTAATAATAATGATAAACAGATTTATTTAAAATAAATATACAATTTATACTTTTATTTTATTAAATATTTGTTTTATTGATATTGATATAAGAAAACATAATAAATTAATAACACAATAAGTGGCGTACCCCTACAAGGTTAGGTCCACTCTTTTTTATAGACGATTCAACAGTTTATAATGTCAAATTATATTATCTTATTTACAAAACTACATTTTTTTTAAATAACTACCTATTTTTTTTTTTTTACTAATTGTTATCGTTATAAATCAAATAGTGCACTGATTTTTAATTAATATTGCATTTTTTTTTTGTTTATTTTTCTTAACAATAATTGTTAATGAACAAAACAATAAAAACGTAATACTTCGTACTAGTAATCATTATTTTTGTAATAATAAAATATATAAATTATGTCTGTATCTTATATATATTACAGTACCTACTATATTATTATGATAATAATTTATTTAAACAAACTATACACAATTTTGATTATTACATTTTTAATAATATATATCGTAGTTAAAATAACAAGTTATGTTTAATTTTTATTATGGACTGTACCGACTTTTACAACAATTGTTGTATAAGAAAAAAATAGTTTTTAAGTGTTTGACTTAACTTCCTGTTCTTCTATATAATTATGATATACATTATAGTATTATACATATCTGATTGTAGCACCCTGCAGTCTATGAGAACATTTTTTCGTTTTAGGCTTTCAGCTAGGATCCAAAAGATTTTTTTTTATTATTATAAATGACTTATTGGAAATAAGAGAACCTTAAACTTTATTTGGGTTTTTCAGTCATTTCTTATGAAATATTGCGTAGTAATTAAATATTTAAAATAACACAAATCATACAATTTTTAATCGCAAATATTAAAAGGCTGCTAAAAAACGTACCTACCTAAATAAAAGCTTGATTTGTTTCAAACTACAAAATAAATTATACAGACATATAGTTCTAATACCATCATATCAATGATATAATTTTACAACATGTAATGAAAAATAAATATAAACAATATCTATTTTTAATGAAATCTTAAATAATTAGTATGATTTAAAATATCATATGGATTATAGTTTTTCGTATGCGATAATTTACAACGTCCAAATAGAGAATAATATATTGTCTCTATTTTACCCTGTGCTTTAGCGAGATGTATAAAAATCTGAGCGCAGTCCACTTATATAATATTATTATTATATTACCTAGATATTACCTAATCTAATATTATTATTATTATTATTATTACTATATTAATCTAATATTATTATTATTATTATTATTACTTTATTAATCTATTATTATTATTATTATTATATTAATGATTAATCTTATGTTATTATTATTGTCTTTTTAAGCAAACTAGGTCAACGACAGTTTGCAAACAGAACAATAATGGTACCTAATTAATATTTGTATATAATAATATTAGCTAATACAATGTAAATCTACAAAAAATAATATTGATAGTGAAAAATGTTTTATTTTAATTACCGATACATTTTATTATTTCCTATCTCGATAAATATCCAAGTGGTTTACGCAAAATAAACTAAACACAATATAAACACGAACGTGTTATGTTTAAAGTCTATATATACATATTATATTTTACATTGTATAGTATACAAGTAGACAGTAGTAGGTAAGTACTTATTGCTACGACCTACGTAAATATTTATAATTCCATGTAATTTTGATACGCCTTTTTAAAAATATAAATATATAGGTTAAAATATTATAATTTATGACACTAATCTCCCGAGACAATTTATGGACGTATGATAATTTAGGGTTCCGATATGTGTAATATATTTTATCTTTATCAATGATGAATGAGTTATTAATTATTGGAACTAGCCGTTATAAAGGTATAATAATTATTATCACATCGAAATGATGTTCTAAACTATGAATAGGGAATAATAATATGATATTAGTATTGTACCTATATTATAAAAAACTGCGCTACAATAGTAAATTATATAACAGTATTTTTTCGTGTATAATTTTGAAGGTTACACGTTTCTATAGATAAAACTGTTTAACTGTCGAATACTTATGTTCTTTTTAATCAATTATTATGATAATACATCACTATCATTTTTATTATTAAAGTGCTCGCAGTTTTTTAGTAGAGCATATTATCTACTTATTTATATTTCTAACAAATAGGCACAATAATACAAACTATAGTAGGTATAATTAATATTCGAGTCGCACGAATTTTAGTTTTCAATTTTTACCATTTCCCTAAAGAGTTTTATCATAATATTTAAATAACCATGAATATCGCTATATGAATATCTATATAGTTTTTTCTCGAATATTATTTATTCAACTCTAATGCGTGAAATTATAGCTAGTACCTAGCTAGACATAAAACATGAATATTTCATACATTGTCTACGATGTGTCAACATAATATTAAGTTTTACATTTTAATATTTTTTTTTTTTTTTTAATATTTTATATTTATGAAAACCGTTACAAAATGTAACGGTTTATCAAGAAATCAATAACATGTAAATACACATAGATGTAACAGTTAACGGACGACAAAAAAAATAACATCCGACCAAGGATTCTGAATTAAATATATATAAACCACGAATTAAGATATCTTAATTCGTGATATAAACGTAACTTGAATTTCGAATAGAGTCTTTCTAAATCATTAAAAATAATGTTAAAGTGTTTTACAGAATCAGACATCAGTAGCGAATAGCGATTAACTGCAGGACGTGGGGCATGAATCGTGGCTATAGGTATATCTTAGGATAAACCATCAAATTCCACCAAAAGTAATGAATAGTTTTAATTTTAAACAATGCAATATGATTTACTTTAAATTTGATAAATAAGTTATTCAAATTTCAAAAATATAAGAACAATTAGGTACAAAAAAAAAAACATAACTTATAAGGAATCTTGAATTATATTTTCAAACTAGGTATCTGAAAAAGAAACAAACATTTTAAATGTCTGCTTATGACAGATGAATATTGTCTAACGGCTAACGAATAAAATTTAAACTCCAAACGCCTATAAAAATTAAAAATATGACTGTATTTTTAATAATTTGTACAATTAATTATAACCCGTTATATAGGTAAAAATGTATATGGAACTTAAAAATTCCAACTTTCACATTTTTGTGAGAGAAACAAACATGTTATCAATATAAATCAATCTTGGGTTAGGTAAAAATTTAAAAAAAGTTATAATATTTATAAGCTACCTATTTAGTCACAATTTTGAAGTATTATTTTGCTTAATTAATTCTTAATTAATAGGTACTAACTTAGTTGTTATATTATTTAACTTTAAATATTTAGTAATTACTACAATTTTATTTATTAAATTACTCCTGAATAATGATGCCTTTGTTCTTTGTAATGATTGTGGACTTGGACTTTCTCCTTAAACCATACGACATACTTTGAGCAAGTGTACCCACTATCTTTATATTAAATGATCGTACAAGGTTTAAGGTTACAACACTATTTTAGGCCCTACATTGTTCTGCTCACTGGCACAACCAAGGGGGGTGTTTTAGGTGTCTGAATAGTGAACACCCCCGGACCCCCCTTGAAAAGATCTTGCGCCACAGTTTCTGCTATGGCGCTATGCGCCTATGAAAATTATATTTTACAACGATTATATTTTTTTTGTTGACAATTAATTATTCTTCGTTATTGTCATTGATAATCAATATTTTTTCTTATAATACCTAGTAATAATAACATATGGTATACATTATAGGTACAACACTTTCTTGTGTCATTCAAAATTTCAACTGATAACACGTATTAAGTTAATGATAAAAAATTAGACAACATTCTGAACATTCTGAATGGGTACAATAATATTCATTATAATAAAACTGTATTCATAATTCATATATTAATATCTAAATTATTTCTTAGAAAATCGAGACAATGGATTCGTCACTTTGAAAATTAAAAACTTATGGTAAGTTGTTAAATAAGTTTTTTTTCTTTAAACAAGCACTTAATTATTATTGTGAAAAACTCTAATCCTTAGATTAAAATCAAGTAGGTACATAACTTTCAAATTATTAAATTAACTACATATATATATTTATTGATACGACATCATAAGCGTTTCAGACTCATGTACGACCTGCAAAATTTAACAGCACATGACGTATAAATGTGATACTAAATAATATTGATGTTTCTTTTAATAAAAATTTTTATCTACTTAATTATTATTTTTTGTACTCATAATAAAGTAATTATAATGATTTTTTAAATTTAAAACTCTTCATCCCCACTTGGATTCACATTTATATATTAAGCTTGTGCACAACCTGCAGATTACGAAAAAAGGTCTAGACACACCTATATCAAGAACATAGGTATTAGGTACTTATTAACTTTATATTGTTATTTGTTTTCAAAGAACTTATTCTAAGTTATAAACTGTATGAATAATATAGGAAGGCATCTAAAAAAAAAGAAAGAAGTAAAGTCAGTAAACACTTATCAGTATTTCCTTTAACAATAGTTTAAATCATTAAATTTGTTATGGACCAAATTATATTGTAAAAATAATCAAATAGCTAACTTTAAAGGTTTCAATTTTTTTAGTTGTTTATCTAGTGTATCACACATACTAATTTCTTAATCAGTACTTGTCTTGTTCCAGTATCATTCTAATACCAGTGTTTTCTATTAAATATTTTTCTCAATACTGTTATATACACTTAAAATTTCCTTGTCAGCTCTCATTAGTATATTCTTTCTTACCACCATTGTTCTCATCTGTGTCAGTGTGCATTACCAATTGGAAAATACTGCCATAATTAGTCAACGATATGTTTCAATTGGATAATATGCTTTGTCTATCATCTTAAGTTTATTATCTTTTCTTATTTATTATTTTATACATTTTTCATACACATCATTTTGAGAATGTTATTAGTTATTAGTTATCATTGATTATTTATATTTAATCATACTTATGTCAATAAATTCATCATTCTAATTTACCAAAAAAAGTTCTTAACATAATTAAACTTTAAATTGGAAATTGTAATTATTAATTTATTTTTTTATTATTTATCTATTACTGTGAAAATTAAGTATTTAACCATTTTTAGGATTTCTGGTATTTTTATTCATTTATCTATCTATAATTAATAATTATGTAGCACAAAATTATGCCCAACAGCCGAATCAATGCACAATTAACATTTGAAGTATATTATAAACATGATTTCAAAAATATACATATCTTATTGTTTAAATATTTAATTTTGGATAAATAATATTATATACTATTTCACTAAATTAACATTAACATTTATTTCTATCTTTGTTGTTTTAATTATTGAAGTTATATTATATTATTTTATTAATTCTGATTAATTATATTTATAGATGGACAATCCATGTTGGATATGAATTTAATGGCATGAATGTACAATGTGTAATTTATAACGGAATTAAACCTATTGATGGCCAATAAATTAATAATTTTGGATGACAAGTGAAAAATTATTACAACATAAAATCTGTAAGTAAAACCCTTCTAGCGTGTTACCAAATTTAACTATACATAATATCTTTCTTATAAAGGTGTGTATAGATATGTATAGATATTGTATAAAGAATTTTAGGTCAAATTCTTTAAAAGTCAATATTTGAATAGTTTTGAAATGATCATGAATTACTAAAGTAATGAAGATTTCCCTATTTACAGGTACTTATCAATAGCAGATGCTGGGAGAATTTTCTAGCAAAAACCTGTTTATATATTTTAGCATCTGAAAAATGGACAGTCAAAGCAGCTGGTATTCAATTTACAAATGTACAGAACTAAATGAACATAGATCATATAAATAGTAGTTTTTTACTAGGTATAATATTATTTTATTCAGAAACATATAATTGTAAAATTGATTATTTTTTTGCAAAATAATGTATACAACGTAATTACTAATTAATGTTTAAACCTATTAAATCCAAACATTTCTACTATTAATGGGTTATTTTTAAATCGGCTGAAAAAGTAATTTTGGCAGTCAATTAAGTTAAAAAAAAATATTATTTTAACTTCTTAATTTCACTTATACTTTTTAACTAGTTAGTACCCTTCATTATAAGTAATAAGTTATTAAAAATATCTATAAATATTTTATTAAAATATTGTGCCATCAACTATAGCTTAATAATTAATTAACTTTAAAATTGTACGATAAATTCTAGCTTAAAAAATATATTAAATGTAATTATTTGTTTAATTTTTGTAAATATATTAAATTGCCCAATTTTTTCTTAGTCTTGAGAATTAATAATTATTGTAAAAATTAAAAAAAAATTAAATTAATTTTTAAAAATTTGTAAGAAATAAAAATTAAAGTAAAGAGTAAATGTAATTCGTAAATTTCATTTTAATTTAAATTAGTCAATTTTGTGATTTAGAAAATAATTTTTAGTTTAAAAGAACTACTATAGAACAAATTTTATCCAGCACACAGACAAAAAATAAATAACACATATTATGACAACATTATATGTGTTATTGTTGTAAATTATTATTTTTGATAAATATTATTGGTTTTTAAATAATGTAAATATGTAAATATGTACTTAAAATTTTGATGGCTCGCAAAAAAATTTCAGATTCCTAATGTGGCCTTTCAAAAATATTAATTGGTGACCCCTGCTTTATATTGTATTAGTGGTTTGGTTTTAATATTGTAAATTATATTATAATTTGTTTATTTTAGTTATAAACTAAAATAAAAATTACCTACCCTATGTCAATATAATATATTTTTAGTGAATCTAGATCAAAATATTCACAGAAATTTAAAAATTTAGAAAAACATTTTTATTAATAAACACAAACATTTTAAAATATCTATAAACCTAAATAATATAACTATATTTTCTTATCAAAATTAGTTCAAATATTAAATTTTAAAATTGCAAGCATAGAAAATTTTATTTTAAATAAAATGACTGATTGTAACTTGATTTTGTATGTATATTTGTATGTTCTATGTTTGGTACTTTTGTGTTCTTCTTAGATAAAATCTCTCCCCAATCCACCTCAGAGTTGAACTTTTAATTTTTGTTGAAAGCTATAATAATAAATACAGTCGGGTCTCGATAATCCGAACACAGGCTAATCCGAAAGACGCGGTAATCCGAACGGGCTTGAGAATTATCTTATCGCTATATGTAATATGTACGTATGTATGTATTTATAAATAATATTTTCCGGTAATAACATTTTTCGATTATGTTTGTAATCACACGTGTATGAACGATGAAAGCTGCGAAGAACTAATGTTGTTTAGACGTTTTCGGGACAAGGCATACCAATCCATAATAGAAACCAGTGTACAAAAAAAAAAAAAAATCAATATCTTAAATAGTAAGGTTCATAATTATACTCATAATTATATTAATATTTTTATATATTCATTGTCTTTTGAAATAACGAGTTTTTACAGATAAAAATAAAATTTCATAATTTAAATTACAATAAATTTGATGTTTTTTTTTTAAGCCATAGGTAATCCGAACAAATCGCTAATCCGAACGACCCCTTTCCCCAATCTCCTTCGGATTATCGAGACCCGACTGTATAATCAAAAATGCGACCTAAAATGCAGCAGACTATACTAAAGTTACACAGTGTGAAATATGTATCATTGGACCACTACAGATAAAAAATAAAAAAAAAGACGAATTAAAACATATTTATGAGGAATAAAATTATAGAAGTTGCAAATTTTAACTTATATTTTATTTTGTATTATTTGATAAAAAAATAACTAATGTTTGTGAAGTATACTTTGTTATTGCTATTAATTTATTTTACTATTAGTAATACTGTATATCCTGGTTGAATTAATTTTATTAGAAAATAAAATGTTTAAAATTTGAATATTTTGTCCATGGATATTGTGACCAATTACTATTTTTTTTAATAAAAACTAATTGTTTTAATAATTAATAATTATTTTGCTTTGAATTTTCTATTTTATGACTAATATAATATAATATTTAATGCTTATATCTTACAATGATAACAAAAATAAAATTAAACAAACAACAATGTTTGTGTTTTAATAAACAATTTAAATTATTTCGTCCGTGATGTAAAATTTAATATTTTGTTTATGTTAACTATTTTACTAGACATAGAACTCACGTTATTTAGTAATAAATTATTATATTAGTAAATAACTTTTAAATATTTATATAAGTGTTTACTAACTTTATACTTATTAAAATAATTTAAGATTTTTACAAATATACATAAAAATATAAATATATACATACTTTTATTTTAAAATTTTTTAGATGTTCTATGGTCATTTGTTGAGAAAAACCAGTATTGTGCCAAATCTGTGGTGAATCTTTAACAGAAAAACAGCTTGTATACTGCCGAAACTAAGAAAAACCAAAGTCCATATAACCTATATAAGCTCCCAAGAAATCAAGTTCAAGCTGTATATCATGAATAAAAAAAATAGTTATAATAATAAAGTTTATTAATAATATTTAAGTAAAAAGTAATTATTATGCATTATAAAAGTGAATATAATGATTCTTACGCGATATATATATCAGGATAATACTCATTTTTTTATTACTATAATTTTCAAGAAAATTTAAAAATTTATTTTAAAATCATGTTATAATAAATTGTTATCAATATACAATATATTTTTTTGATTAACTGAAAGTACTTAAATAAAAAGTTTATCCATTAATAACTAATTTAAGGTTGTTGCTAATAAAATATTTTATTTCTTTTTAATAAAATATTATATTGTATAATAACAATATTTAAAAATTCTAATAATTTATTGAAAGTGGAAATTTTATAATCCTTGTTTAGTCTAAACAATTATCATCTTTATTCTCAATTTTATAATAAATCTAAAAAATGTAGTAACCATATGTTTAATTTTTGTACCTAAACATATTATGTACTAATTTATATTAATTTTATTTTCATTGCAATTTTTGTATTCTAAAGATCAAAATTATGTTCTTATTCTAAACAATTTAATCATTAATTGCAAATATTGTGCCAGGTATAATTATTATTTATAATGTTTTATAGATACAAAACAGTTTACATATTATTAAATAATTTGTTAAAATAAGAGACTTATAAATATACACTCATTTTGATTGCATTAATATTAAAACGATTGTCACAAAGAATATATATATTTTATATATAAAGTATATAATACCATATATTATCTTATACATTTTATAAAAATTGATGTTTAAGAATTTAAAAATATTTTTTTTGTGTTTATTTTTAGGTTATCATAAATTATTATTATTCATTGCCTATACTCTAGAGTAATAATTATAATTATAAAAAATTAACTTTGACATTTTATTTTAAGTTTTGAACAGTGTAAAATCCACGTATAACTTAGCAACTAGCAAGTATACAGTATACATAGTATAGTTATTCTTAATAATTATTTTAAAATGTTGTGCAGTAGGTATCTACTTAATAATATAGTAAGACTAACACTTAAAGTGTAGTAAGTGTATGAAATTTGAAAATTTTTTGATATTGGCTATTAATTAAGTATTATAATCTAAATAAATTGTATTGATTTTTTCATTTTAAACGTTATATCAAACAGGATATATTTGTTTATATTATATTTTTCCAATTTTTTTTTTTATTATCTAAATAATGTTACTGATTTATTTAAATTATTCATTATTACTATTTATTAATACATTATAATTTAGCAATATTTGCACTATTACACCTTTTCTCAAACATTTTATATGAAATAAGATTTTTGTAACAATAAACTAAATTTAAACTAAATATCATGATCAACTAAACCAAACAATTTAAAATAAAAAAGATCAATTATAAATACCTAATTGGTACATATTTTTTATATACCTATAATATATAAAATAGACTATTTAATATTTTGGATTACTCATTTTTTTGCTGTTGGTGGCGGATTGCTGTAATTTCTTTTTTTAATATTATATACACCACCTCTAGTTTTTATCTTCCCCAAATCAATTTCTTTTTGCTTTGTTTTTAAACTGCTGATTTTTGATGATTTGTCATGTTTTAAACATTTTACATTTTTTTCCATAATATCCATGTCACGGTGAGATTACCTTCTAATAAACAAGAAATAAAACAAATTCGACTAAAATGTTATTAATAAATTATGAAAACTAACAAATATTATGCATAATATCTACTGTTGAAATGAATGTTTTTTCTTCCAGTGCTCAGTTGACCTGAAATTGTATAATGAATGAATTCACAGACCACAGTGCTTAAATAATTTTAAATGTATCTATTTCACTGATGTACCTAAATTGAATAGATTTCCTGTTTTATTAAAAGGGTATACTTTGGCTCCCCTATTTTTTTCAGTCTTATTGGCCTGGATTAAAATTTACAATGCGCCGACGGCGCACGAGCGATAGCCCATGGCCCTACGGCTACGAGTAAAAATTAAAATATATTATTAATTGTTATGAATACTATATAATGCGTAGGTGGTAGGACTGGTAGGTATATAATATAAATGTATGATATAATATTATTATGTATGTAGGTAGGTAATAAATAGGGCTCGGGACTTCTAGGAGTTTGCATGTTTTTAAAAACATATAGCTAAGTAATATAAAAATTTGTTTCATAGTATTACGAGTTTATATTTAAAATGTATAGTTGCATATTTTGCATACTTGACCATTTTTCATTTATAAGTGCATATTTGACCATTTTTAATTTTATAAGTGCATACTTGACAATAATTTATGTAAACGGGTAAAATAATGGATGTAATAAACTTTGTAGAATTAATTAATTTTTACAACCTTGCAGCTAAAGAAAATAATGATATATTATATAAACAATATATTAGAGACACGCAAAATCCAATTGATTTTTATGCCGATAAAGAATGGTAAGTGAAATAATTTTCAATAGAAATTACCATATGTGGACGTCATGTATTTTATTTTTGTTTATGCCTAAGTGCCCTAAGTTAATACAAAAATATTCCAAAGGGTAATATAAGGGTCACATGATAATGTGAGTGAATTTATGATAATAAATAAAAATTTAATAATAACGTATGATTAATAAAATAATATATTTTTTTTAATATTCATTTTTTACAATTTAATTTGTTGAACACATTTTATTAATATTAAAATATTGAATATTCATAGTATAAAAAAAAAGTGTGCAGAGTATAATCAAGTGCCTACCTTAACTACCACATGAGCACGCTTATGAATAGCATATATAAATATATAATATATTATAATATAATACCCAAGAAATAATTAAAATGCATTTATACTCACCGATTATTCTTAGCTATGGACATAGTTCTACCTATATAAATTAAAATATTAACAACAAAAATTTTAATTCATAATTTCATGCATCTTATCAAAATAAGAATAAGAATTACTTTTGCTTAAAACTTCTAAAATTATGACTTAAGCCTGTTTATGAATACTTATGAGTTTTGAATTTATGATTAAGCATTACTTTTTAAAGTAAAAGATAAGAATAGGCTTAGGAATTGATTATAAATACGGCCCTTTAGATCCTGAGCAGAACGATGAATGCATTGAATTTACATAGAATAATAATGTGTTTTTATGTGTATACTGTGTACACATTATACAATAAAATAAAATATAATATGTGGTAGAAAAAATTCTTAGGTCTTTAATATTTAAAAAAAATATTTCCCGAAAAACGAAAAAAAAAATATGAATTTTTTTAGAAAAATCAATAAAATAAAGTTAAAAACCTTTGATAGTACCTCAGAGGCGCTAGGTTTTGAAAATATCATGGTGGCTCACTTATAAACACATACAGTTTTACTTAAATAATTACTATGTATTAAACATTACTAATCGTTAAACAATTACTAAAATATAGTTATTTGTTATTTTGTATGTTAAAACATTTTAATAGTATTAGCAATTTTAATTTTAAGGGGCTTAGCTCGGATGAACTCCACCTTATCGAGCTCATGGGGGACTGCAGCCTCCGAGCCCACCTGTACTCGGTGCCCCTATTTGAAATAATTTAGTAATTTATTTTTTTCAAATATCTTTAATAGAACAATCTTTAGTATTATAAATTTAACATATTAAATATCTTATGTATTTGTATCAGCCTTATTTTATAAAAATAATTTAAATTTTTACTCAACTTTTTTGACGTCAATTCAATTTTTATGCTACACTATAGTTGTCTACAAAATGTGTTTCTTTATGTTGTTATAATTCAAATCAAATAACTGTAGTCTGTAGATGCATGGCATTTTTACCAAATGATAATATTATTATTTTCTATACGATATAATTACGACGTACGAAAGTATTTTAAAGTACCTCCTTACGTATGTAAAGTGTAAAGATGACATTTATTTTTTTTATTAATACATAAACAATGTATTTCAAATATAAACATTTCTACATATGTCTGAGCAAAAGAAAAACCGCGACTAAACGAACATTCAATAGATTTGTTATTGTATCATTTACAATAGTACCTATACATTATAATATAATTATGCAATAAATAATAAGTAATAACGAATAACGAATGCTATAATTGGTAAGTTCATTTCAACATTAAATAATAAGAGTAACGACTAACGAGATTATTTATTATATATGTACCTATCAACTTTTCTCTTTCTGATTTACTTCCTCAATTTATTTTTATTATAATATAACTACAGTTATTCAAAGTGATTTAATTCAATTTATTTTATAATAATACAAAAAAAATCTAATTCAGTCAATGGGAGTTGTCCGATTTGCATATTATATAATTAATACCTAAACCTATGCGGGAACCGCCCTGCGCGTGTGCCTAATTATGCAATAAAACGGTTTTTTTCCAGTAATTCTACAGTTATATTCACAACTGGATAAGTCTAACGAGTCAATTTATTTTCAATAAAAATACGTATTTAGGTATTAAATACCAATAAAATATTTTTTACGCAAAAAAATTTTAGTGATGCGTGCCTATCAAAATTTTTAAAACTTATTTATTGCACGAGATATAAATAATACATATTAATATTAAAAGGTAAGTTTTATTTTATCAAATTATTTTTTCTAATACTCTTTAACTTGTAAAATAATACCCCATTAACTAAAAATTATAACCAATGATACATACATAATCTAAACATTATATTTACATTCATCTACTATCCTCCATAGACGTTGTTTTTTTGTCGTACCCAATACCCATATAGTATTATGTTGTCTCTTGTCTACGTCTAAGTGTCTAACTTATAGTAACGCATAACATAGTAAATTTTACATTCAGAAGAATTCATTTCACTGTTATTTTTAACATTGTAGAGAATTGAACTAGCCACTAGGTATTACCAAATTTAAAAGTAAGAATATTATTCTAAGCCCACATATGTAGGTTTTTTACTGTACGTTTTAAAATGCTCATGCGAAAAATATGAGAAGATATATGAGTGCAAGTTTTCTTTAAAAGACCGACAACAAAAATACAGACAAAAAAGTTCTATGAAAAACAAGTCGAATGGAATACAATTTTGGTAATAAAATCCAATATTTATTTTTATTATTACGTACCTAATACGCAAATACAATTATTTTTTAATTAACACTTAATATTAATATTTAACTAATATTTTACTAGTCTAAAATGGTCTAAAAAATGTTTATATAGATACTGAATACTCATCATTTTTAGGTTTAAAATATAAACACTTTTTATTCTCATATAATTAAAAACAAAAATTTTCATTAAAAGAGTAATATCGCTGATTTCAACCTCTGCAAGTATTCCGTCATCCCTTGAATTCAATCCATTATTATTTTTTGATTTAAATAAAAATTCCAACGTTTCAACAAACAAATAATATGTATATTTTTATGCTTGGACAGTAGAGACATAATCAATTTAATAAAATTAATAAAATAATATTTAAGTGGTCTGTAGTATAGACAATATGGTAAACATAAATTGCTATACAATATAACTAATTTTGAATTCAGATAACATTTTACTTATAAACATAATATAGTTTTATTAATATTAACAATTATACAATAATAATTTTATTCTATAGAATTCTATAGTAAATATTAATAAGTAATAATTTATACTACAATTTTATATTTTGTATAAGTATATTAAGTAATATATTTGTTATATGTTATGTGTTTTTACAATTTAATAATTTGTATAATAATAACATTAATAACCAATAAATATTTAAAAATATTTGAAAAAGAAAATATTATATTATAATATTATTTTTATTTTTGGGCGTATTGTAAGATCATTTTGTTATTGTTTTTTTTTATTCATTTTCACAAGTTTAGTATTTGACGTTTACAAAATCAGTTGTGAAATAAAATTTAGAAAATAGTTCTATAGTAGTCCTATATTACAATTGTTATCTTTTTAAATAATTTGAATTTTTTGTGTGCTGTGTACTAGTGTACTGAGTCCGACGTTCGTATTATTACTTCAAAAGTTCAGATTATCTGAGACAATCACCTATTCACTTTTGTATAAAAAAAAGTTAACTTTATCTTTAATATGATTTTGACATAAAATAAAACGAATAACGATAAATGTTATCTTATTTCAAATTATTGCTTTAACGAATATGTAGATACAATTATTCATAAGAAGACGCTAAATCTGCATGCGTTGTCTCTCTCTCTATCTTACAAACGCATAATACAGCACTTTAAACGTTCTGAAGAATTCATTAAACTATTTTATACTTACAGTGAATTTACCTATTATAAATGCTCATAATTCGCTTCAAAATAAAAAATATTAAAAAAAAACCTATATAGTTCACTAGACAACATTCATACATTTTAATTTGATAATATTGATAAGGTAAATTCACTGTAAGCATAAAATAGTTAAATGGATTCTTCAGAATGTACAATTTACTATGTTATGTATTTATAAGACGAGGACAAGGCTTACAGGGGTGTATATTTATATTTATCACTTATTACAAACAATAATAAAATATAGTATATAAAATTAATACCTATAATATATTAAATATATATTATAATTTATATTATAGGTACCTATACTGACAATATTGTTTTCAGATATTACAAAAATAAAATTATTTTTAAATTAAACAACACATTAAACTAATACCTATCAACTGGTAATTTCGACGTGTGTCATCGCAACGAATGTCAACGATATTGGAAAGAATATGTAGGAAGGAAAGCCCTAACACTGTCGGAGTCTATGTATTATACTCATTACTGCAGGTAAGAAAATTAAACTGGAGTTTACAATCACCCATATAATTATATTCTTACTCAATCTATAATCTATGTTCAATATATTGTTATCGCATTGCAAGTATAGTTGTATACTTATATAGTTATATTATACCTAGTGGCTATACTGCTATAGTGGCTAACATTGAGTATAATATAGATAGACTTAAATTAAGTAATTATACCTGCTAAATAGTAAATTCTAATGTAATAATTAAAAAATTATTGGAAGATAAATGTACATTTTCTGTACTATTTGTATATCGTTAATAGGTAGTATAAAAAAGTAAGACATTTAGTAAGTCAGACTTTTGTGTAATTGTACATAATTGGCAAAGAATTTAGCATGCATAATATATCTAAAATCTAATATTTTGTTTCACCGTGTATACATAGAACATAGATATAAGATAACTTTGTTTATTACTTATGTCTTATTAGTTATTATGTATATAGGTTTAGTTTATATCATAATATAGTATATACCTATTCCTATCTATTCGTTCATTCGCGGGGCATATCAGGTCAATATTTCGGTTTGAACTTTTTTCGTAGGAGTAGGACTTATAATTTGTGGTGGGGAGCGGCAGAATGTTGTGTGTGTATGTCGGTAGAAATAATACAATATTATGCCTATAGTGTGATGTCATTTCGAAACAACTTTCAGCCGAGGTATGGAGTCGTCTGAGTGTGTGTGTGACGTGTGCACGGTTTTGATGGTATATGTATATGGTGAAACCAATAATATTAAGTATTAACTTATATTATATATATACATAAATACTATAAATATATATGTGTGTGCATATATAAATATAACTATAATATAGGTAGTTGTATCGAATGATGTGTATTGTTGTCTTAACTACATTCGGTTGCTACGCTGTAAATCGTTAAGTCCGTCGCGCGCGTGTCTGTGTGTGTATGTGTGTTACCGGTGGCGTATTGTATACACTGCAGCGCGATCGGCAGTGTACCGAAAGCCGCGTCACGGGGTGGATTTTTGACGTAACTACTAAGTGAAGGACGCACACAGGTAAATGCTCGCACATGTAAACACACACATATAAAGCACAAGCATAATTAAAAAAAAATATTATATTATTTATGAATTACGAGCACTTAAACTCAAACAACTACACTAATACACTATTTAGTCTCATGGATCCGATAATTACGTTTTTTCATTAGAATGCAGTTTGCGAATCGCTATTGACTTAATTGATATGTTACACTGAAATCACATGATATTAATAATATTAAGAATCATTTTAAAACAACTGTTATATTATAGTATATTATGCGTTGAAAATGCATTAATGTACATGTACCTACTCAATACTGATGACTGATGAGTGATGAGTGATGAGTGATGACGAAACTGCAGTGACCACTATGGATATAATAATAAATTAATGAGTAAGCAAATGCGTCTTATGACCGTATCACGAAAAATATCGTCAAACCATTATTTAAGAAAAACTAAAAAATACGCATCGACAATAAGCCAACATCATTTATATATTAATATAAATATTTTAGTGTTATACAATAGGTATATAATATTAGCCATTATGTCCCATACTGTAACGAAAAAAGTTCACACCTTTCGGATTTGAGGTTTGACGTTTGAAGATATATTATAGACATTATAGTATGATTCGAGTTTATTTTCTATTTTGGTTGATTGGTTCGTACTTACCACCTTATACCACAGTTACGGTATACCACACCATGGAGTAGGTAAACTGTGGTAAATACGTTGCAAACCAACAATTGAATTTAATAATTATATAGTCACATAGATAGTACGAGTATTTACCATAGTTAAATTTTTCAAAACTTAATTATTTTGTACACATAAATACATATTATTCCTAGTAATTCCAGTATACGTTCATGTTCATTATGTATTTCCGGTATTAAATTCTGCGTATAAATATCTAAATCGTTTCCAACTTTATATGGGTATTACGAAAACACGTAAGTATGCATTAAGACCTAAATAATAAAAGAAAATAACTATGATAGGGTTTTATGTTTTCAATTTCAATATTTATTACGAGATATAATATTATGGAACAAATGCAGTTTAGTTCCCACGCGATTTTTTCGATTTTTTTTCTCCAAAACGCGTGTTTTAAAGCACTGAATACAAAAGTCTACTTCAAAAATTCTCGCAAATCATTATTTTGGAAGTTATATCTTTTCAAAGTTTACGATTTTACGCATTTACGCATGTATGCGCGAAACGCTGTATACTTTTCTTTCTTACGTGATCGTATTGGATTGTTACCTCTTATTAATTATGTTAATTTATCTTGTTATAATATTATCATCACTATTATAACTAATTATTATACTTAGATTATTATATTTCACGACTTTCAAAAGGCAATAGAATTAATAATGTTTTATTTTTGGGAACAAATTCTTCATTTTCCAAACATTGATAACTAATAAAATCAATATAACAACTCGATGTCACAATATACTTCGGGCAGTGGCTACGCGTGTGTCGGCTTTCGTCGCTACGTTCCGCAAATCGAAAATATCCCTCGACTTGCTAAGCAAAACCACCTTATGTGGGTCACAGGGTAAAAACTAAAATATGTATTAACAATAATTAATATTAATACGAAAACGTAGGAAAGCAAAGTATAATACAGCGTTTCGTGTACGCATACGTAAATGCGTAATATCGTAAATTTTGGAAAGATATAACTTCCAAATAATGATTTGCGAAAATTTTTCAATTAGACTTTTATATTCAGTGCTTTAAAATAAACGTTTTGGAGAAAAAAAATCGCGTGGGAATTAAACTGCATATATGCCAATATTAGATATATTATATACTACAGATGTAGAATAAAATACTAAATCATGTAATGACTTGTATTGATTAGGGATTGACTAATTAAATTATATTATTAATCTATAAACTCTAATTTATATTTAGAAATTATTTAATTCATTTTATTTCATTTCTCTGTAAACGACATCAGGCGATGTCACATGTTCACTCGGCGGGTTGTTGAAGATGTTTATGGAATTACATCAGTTTCAGTTATGCTATTTCAATAGACTGTTTCGATTTAAATTCACAAGAAAACGTTTTAATTAAAAACTATTAATTATTATTTTCTTTTTAATGTATGCATTTTAAGGCTTTAATAGTTTTAAGTCATTGGCACAATAAGATTAAAACTAACAATTTATGGTACTTATTACCTACTACTTAGGAATTACTTATTAATGCGTGAAATATAAAAACTATTCTTGACTTTTGTAAAGAGTAAAGTATGTCATGTTACAATATGATACATGACTAATAAATGAAAAACCGAGTAGGTATACATAAAAAATAAATAATATACAATAAAATTAATCTTAAATATTATTATACTGATTCAAGTAAATAATCTATGTCATTCTATGATTTATTGAATCCCTTTCACCATACTTCATTTTTATGAAATTATATGGTTTTCACTGTTTTTAAGTCCATCAAGCTAAATCCTGGCATCACTAATTCAAAACTTTTAAAACTTTTTTCGAAAATAAGTTCTATTAGTCACAATTATTTTCAAATTGAAAATTCGAAATTTTCAAGCCAAGTATTACTAATGTATTTTTCAAGGTGCCAGGCTGAAGAATCTTATGTTTTTTTTTTTATTTAAAATAAAATAGTTTGTAATTCAAATATATTTGATTTTTTAATAGGCAAGTCGGTTATAACCTCGTACTATAAATCAAGTGAAACAGCCTTGTTGAAAATTACCCGACAAACAGTCCGTATTTCCGTAACACATATAGCTACTTTTTATGTGTTCCCAATAAATTATAAATAAATAAAAAGTGATGATATAATACACAGTTGAATATTGACGGCTATTGGTTTACTATAATTATTATCATATTCGACGTCTAAAAAATAATTATTATAAGGTTATACGATTAAACAACATTAGTAGATAGTCAATAGAATGTGCTGTTTTCATTTTTCAAATATATTCATTTCATAAGTACAGATAAAAAAATTCAAAATTTATTTAACGACATTTGTAAAATATAACTTTATTTTTTAAATATTTAAATTATTTAGATAACTTGATACACTGTAGTCTGTAATATTAAATAATTTATGCACAGAAATTTTCAAATAGATATATTTCGATATTAATTAAAACGTGTGCAATGCTCAAGTCCAATATCTAAACCATCCAAATCCGAACAATTTGACTGATATTTTAAAATCTAACTATGCCAGGCAGATGCAGTTGCTAATCTGTATTTTACATTTTAAATATTTATGTATCTATCGATTTATAAAAATTAATTTTGAAAAAAATGAATATCTTGTGCTTATTACTTTATAAGATAGAGTTCATTGACATACAAATGTGACTGTAAAGCTACCAACTTTGAGCTGCACTAGCTGCAATACCTTTTTCATTAATTTAATTTATTTAATTGTAAATTATTAATATACGAGTAATATTGAATACAATATTTTGAAATATTTCATATTATTATTATTTATTATTAACTAGTAAACTCGGTTGTAAGGCACTTTGTTCGGCACTACATAATTATTTTAAATGTCATCAAACTAATACTACTAACTACTATCTCACGATTAAAATCACTCGAGTTTGTTTACTCGAAGTTTACGAAGTTTCGAGTAATCTAATTTTATCTCATATTTTTAGATATATTTTGCAGTTTATTTTCATTGCACAAATTTGCCACGATCGATTATTATCAGTATTAGTTTTACTAATATGAATAATTCAATAATAATACAAACGTATTTTATAGTTTTTTATTGTTAACTGTCTAAATAGTAAATTGTAATGCATGTATATTTAAAATGATTCATTCACTTAAGATCGATAGACAGTCCCCATCGATCGTGTAATATGATAGTATAATTTTATTAGTATAAATACAACGTGTGACATACATGAATGCTGAATATGCAACAATCAATGCATTATCACTGTAAAGTGTCCGCGATAAATTATTACCCATTTATTTTCTCCTTACAAAATGTGGAAATGTAGTATGAAATAATATTGTATCACAAGGGTGTTAGAGCCCAGAAGCTTATACTGACTCGGGACTACAGATATCTAATTTTAAACAAAAATAAAAAATTATAATACGATCAAATAAAAAAGTGTATGATATCGCTTTCTTTGATTTTTATAAAAATAAAATCCAATAAGGGTCTATTTATAAGTAAACAAAATCAGTCACATACACGATGCACCCGAGTATCGCTGATTGTAGATAAAATCAAATATCAAAAAAAAATAATAATTCTAAATACAAAATACAACAGCATAAATTATAACGGCAAAGCCAAATACTGCTCATATACCTACTAACCTACTATATCTAGTATCTAGACAACTGATATTTAGCATCATGGATCAGCGAGCATCTATAGTATATTATGTTTTTTTAATTAATATGTTTTCACAAAAACAAAATTCCTAGTATGGTTACTTATCAGTTATCAAATACCAAAAACACGTAAAAATAATTTTTTCGAAAAAAATTAAAAATACAAGTTATAATTTTTAAATCATTATATCTGTGCCCAGTAGCTAGTAACTTAACATTGGTCGTTTTTCTTTATTCTGTGTATAAAAATTTTAATTCCTATTTTAATAATATTATTTTATTGTATATAAAAACAATTAAATCTAATATACAAAATCTAAAATAGGTAATATTGATATTATAAACTAGGTATGTGAAATTAATTTGAACTATTATACTATTATAACTATTATTTTTTAAACTTTAGTATTTCTTATTACTTGATTAATTAATTATCATAAAAGTTTAAAATCAGACATTTATACGATTATACGTACTTATGTACTATATAGTACCTAACTAATAATTTAAGAGGATGCCATACCTGCATGTGTTGTCTCTGTTTTACTAACGTACATGGGTTTTCTATAATATTCCGAATTTCCGATATTTTTGATATATTTAATATTTTTTTTGAGTTGTAGGTATGAATCATATCGTATGATGTAAAATATTGCAGTTTAAAAGTATTCAAATATCGGAGATAATTGTAAATAGATATCGTAGAACAGGCGACGCACAAAAGCAGATAACCCGATAATGTTTTTACTTTTATTTTTTTTACTTCAATTTTTATTTTTATGGTACAATTCACTCTGATATTAAAGTTATATAGGAAAATGGTAATTAAGTATACCTGAACGAAAATTTACAATGCTGCGCTGTGGGTCAGAGAGAGTAAACAAATAACAATGCCCCGACGGCCTGGCATTCAATTAAGCTTGTTTTTATTTATTTACTCGAATGAATACGACAACTATTTCCAATGCAATATTATTTCAATAATGAACATCAGCCGTAATGACTACACTAATGCATTTTTTTACAACTTTATTGCTCACGGATGTTGAGATAAACAAAATGTCCCTTTTTATACTTTTATATAGAATTATAATACAAAAATTGCCTTCTCGATGTTTCCTGCTGATATTTTCACCAACAGGTATACTCGTTCATTATATTATATACAGTATACACCAATAATTCATAATACCTTTGTTGGCACTACGCCACATATTCATTCATATTAGGCAATATACCATAAACATATATATTATTCATGTGTTATTACTTATTATATACACCGCAAAGGCATACAATTATTACAACAGATAATATGGTAAATTCTTCAACTTCTTCAACCATTAGCCTGTCGCCCGTGAATCGTGATGTATGCATTTGGGCAGTGGTTGAAGTGGTTTCCAAATTTCTATAGTCAGGGCCTGATTTAATAAAATTAGGGCCAAGTGCACAATTTTTTGGGGGGCCTTCAAGTCAAAAAAATGTTCTAGAAAAATTCTACATAGAGAGGGAAATTTTAATAATAAAAAAAAATATTTATATGTTAAAAGTGTTAAATACCAAAATACCTATCTCAAAACTCATAAAATATTTGTACATTATTTCATGTACTATAAATACAATTTAGTTACTCAATTTAGTTACTTGGTCTAGTAAATTAAGGACAATGAAAAGACAATAATAATTAAATAACATAACAAAATTATACACTATTAAAATATTAAAAATACTTAAGGATTTTATTATATAAATTTAAATTTAAATTAATTAATTTTAGTCTTCCGTAAAATTATAAAAATGGAAAATAACTTATTAATTTAACAATTTATTCTGTATAATTAAAATTAAATAAAAAATTGCCAATTTCTATTTACATTTTATCATAAAAGAGTTTAAATTAGTTATTAGGTATCAAATATTTCTGATTTTCAAACAATTTTCTATTATTATTATTTTAATATTTATTTTGTGATGGTAACTTATTAGCACTGGGATATGAAATGACAAAAATAACCAAAATTCAACTGATAATTTAATGATAAGAATAAACTAAAGTCTGAACATTGATAGTTGGTATTACATTTTAGAAAATACATTTTTGTGGAATTAATTAAAAAAATAATAATTTTCTACAACTTACAGAGCCCGGGGGCCCCCAGAAATTGGGGGCCAAGTGCAAGTGCTCCATCTGCACTTGCATAAATCAGAGCCTGGCTATAGTTTCCCTAAAAACGGAATATTTCTTCGTGAATACTTTCGTGAATGCAAATGAATATAAAAAAAATAGGTTGAAAATTATTTAATATTTTATAATTAATTAGATATTTTTGATTTTTATGATGAATATGTGATTTTACAATCATATGTTATTTTTGTCTGTTTATACTATGTTACAGTAATGGTAAGATAGCATTGACACAAAAAATTAATATGAAGTTTATATATGTGTAACATATTTTTCAATATTTTATAATAAAAAATAATTTAATAAAAATATAATATCTTTTGAAATATACCTTGGTATATTTTATACGTCTATTATGTGTGTATGTATTTTTATCGTGTTTTCACTTTTTTACTCAGTTCAAAGTGCGATATTATTATGTATTTATATTATAAGTAACGGAATGTCGCGTGAGTCTCGGGGCGGTGGCGTGTCTGTTCGCAGTTTGTGTATAGGCATATGAAAATACTCGTCCCTGGTACCGACTACCGACGTTATATTATTTTGCTCTTAACTCCGATTTTCTTAATACATACACACACACACGCAGACTCGATTGCTGGATTTTACTTATCGTTATTTATGTTTAATTATATTCCTAAACAAAATATATTGTATATTTATATAGGTTGAATTATGTATATAATATGTCAAATTACATAGGTACCTACATAAAGTATATTTTATAAGGTGTACTATTATACCAATATGGCGATATGGTAAGTACTAAATAAGAAGTATAATATATAGAAGTGTTGGTCTGTTGATTTTTTTCTATTCGTAATTTTCTCGATTGCCCAATTATGTGGTTCATGTGCATTACCAAATAGGTTATTATATTTCTCGAGTATGTAACATTATTATTGTTTCGAATCGGATGCATACACTGATAGACTTGAATTATTTTAGTAGTTGAATCAGTTATTTCGAACAGCAATTCAATGAATTAACGAGGAAATATAATATTAATTATTGTGTTATATTATTGTTGCGTACTTGCAGTGAAGTTTTTTGACCCACTATCCACTTTTTTCTATTAATACCTAAATCAAAAAATATTTAACTTTATTTTTATTTCAGGGAATAAAAAGGTAATATGAAAAAAAAAATAAATATAAAATTATGTAACTTTACGAGCACTTCTTTCGGTTTATTTTGGAAATAATGGTGTCACGATAAAAATAAATAATACAATTTTAACAATAATTTTCTATGAAACATAATGAATTTCTATAAATATAACAATGCGTATAAAATAAATATGTTTTGGAACAAAAATAAAAAATTGTGTTCATTTTTACTCAAATCAATATTATACCATTTATACCTAATATTAGTTAGGTAATATTATGTATAAATAAATTATTGCAAATTATAAGCTCAATTTTTACGTTAATGTATGACGTCAAAAGTTATTCATGACGTTTTATGGAAATAAATGCTAGATGGGGACTTACCTATATTACTATTTACTTATTATGGTATTTATAATTTATTCATTTAATAATATAATTTATTATTTTTATTTAGTGTGACATATTATTTAAAAAAATTAATAATACCAGGCAACTAAATTAACATAAACTTTCTTTGTTGTTATAATATCTATACAAGCCTGATGGTACTTGATATATTAGGTATAATATATTATTTGTAACAATAACTATTAACTAATAATATAATCAGTGTGTATTTACATTTTTTAGTATTTCATTTATGACCCTGGTCCATTAAGTTATAAACTAAACACTCACAAGGCTCTAGAGAGTAGAGACCAACAGTATTTTCTCATTTTATATGACCCTCAGTTCTAAATTTATTAATAGATAATAGTTATTACTTATTATACAACAATTACAAGTTTACAAGCAGTAATTACAAAGTAAAATATTAACTTAAACTTTTAACTTCGGTTTTTACTTAGTTCTATATTTGTATTATGTATAATGAAAATTCCATACAACGAATTTTCATTTAATTTTTTTATAATACAATGCTTTTTGCCTATAAGACTGTAATATGAAAGTTTCACCATAATAAACAGTAGAGCGTCGATTATCCGTACCATAGGAATTTTTATACAAATTTATTTTTTGTTTAATTTAATTTAGTTTTATCATTCGTTATGTTCGTTTTATCGTGTATACAGGATGATTCTTTTATCATGAACCGTTCATTATTTCAAAAAGTATTCATGTTTTTGAAAATATTTATACCGTAGAAGATAATAAAATAATCTCGCATTTCATAATATACAGTGATTCTTTTATCATGGACAAAGCAGAATATTTTTCTGAGTATTTTGATACATAAAAATCTAATTTAGGGCGAGTAGGATATGAGTTATATAAGTGTTTAAAGTTTTGATGCGCGTAGTGGAGGGTATCCCGCAAAATGTCCACTACTCCGCTTGTCTAAAATTTAAATACGTATAACTCATAAACTACTCGCCTTAAATTAGATTTTTATGTATCAAAATACTCAGAAAAATATTTTGCTTTGGAATATGAAATTAAAACTATGTTGTCATTCAAAAAACTAAAAAATTTTAAAAAAAAATTAAGGATAAAAAATATTTAAAAATATAATTTTTTTAAAAAACGTTGATTTTTTAACAATTTGAAACAATGTAAGAAAATATTTTTAAAAACATGAATACTTTTGAAATAATGAGTGGTCCATGATAAAAGAATCACTGTATATTATGAAATGCGAGATTATTTTATTATCTTCTATACGGTTCACTCTATAAATTATAATGTATCATATTATTATAGATAAGTAAAGTTATACATACAAGTAAATACGTTTTAACTTTATTTATTTATTTTTAATGCTTATTTGATTATCCGCACCCCTCTCGGTCCCAATTAATGCGGATAATCGACTCTATATTATATTATATTTGGTCATGCACCAAAATTGTATTTAATATTTTTCGAAAAAAAAATTCTTATTTTTTAAAACGTTGTTGAACTTTATAACGCCAACGCTAAGTTCCAAAACCGGAAATACTTTTTTTCTATGTAGTCATTAGAAAATAAATTATAAGTATTAATAAGTAATGATATCCAAAGCACTTTGGTTGTAAAAAACGATAACTTTACGACTTTAGTCTTTACGTATATATCATCAAATACAATCTGTAAATTGACATAAACTAAAACTATAGCTGGTACTGTATCCGTAAAATTATATATTTATATTTTATTATATACTATCACCATAGTAGATATAATAAATATTTATTTGATGGTACATTGTACATGCACGATAATGATAAATAGTTGATATAATATTTATAACTTATGAATTATGATACATAGATTTTTATGCTGCGTATACTATGTTATATAGGGATTTATATATTGGATATAGACATATAGTTATTATACCTATTTTTATCATAAACCTATTTGGCTATTCACACTGTTTTATTGTAAGGTTGTGTTGTCTCAGATGTTAACAACTAGGTACCTATAATAAGTATATTCAATATATATTATTATAATAATTAAATACAAAAAATATGATAAATGCAATGTTTACGTTGTTTACGACAAAAATTGATATCTAATGCTGTATACCAGAGCCGTACCCACTTGCCTACCATTTTATTTTTGTACATCATCGTAATTTATAGTTCGCACGATTTTTTCCGATCTTCTACACTGAACGTCATTTTTATTAGAACATATTTTGATGCGTATAGTTGATTCGTTGAGTTAAAAATAAGATTTTCATTTCTCAATATTTACATATTATTTATGAGAAACTAATAAAAAAACAGCGGTAAACTAGAGTATTTATGCATCACCAGTTTTTAACATTTAATTTTGTTATTGTTAATTTAGCAAATATAGAAATCATAATCTTGAAATTGTCATCAAATTTTAAATAATATTAATTATATAATTGTATAGATATTATATCATTTTTAAAAAATGTTAGCTTTCTGATCTACTTATACAGATTTAATATAAAAGTTTTACTTAATATTTTATTTTTAGACTGATGTTAATAAAATTTGTGATACAACAAAATACTTTAAATTAGAATGCAAGATTCGTTATGAACAGTCCCAACTATAAGTCTATAAATGTATAATATTAAGTGAATAGTAGATTTTATCATTTTATTTTTGGATTTTTACACCAAACTAACTACTAACATATTATACAGAGTAATTATAAAAGTTTATGTCATAAAATGTCATACAGAGTGATTATATAAGTTTTATTTAAAATATTCTAATTTGCACTTTTTTCCTACCATCAAAATAAACAATAACCGGACTTGAAAAAAATAATTATACAAGAAAAAACAGAAAATAGATAATGACTGTCAAATGTTGTTTTTTTTGGTCAATAACAATAATATTATGGTTGACTAGTCTAGTCGTTATATCTTAGTTCACATAATATTTTTAAATTAAATTTCTATTATAGAATTGGTATATTTGTTGAACTTGAGTAAAATATAATAGAGCATCTTAAAGTGGTTAATACACTATCAAAAACACACATATCAGTATATCATTTCATCACTCAACCTAGAATCTAAAATATAAAACGAACAAAACATATAGCTTATTATACTTTTCTTGTTTGCTCAGTATCTAAAATAGAACTCGTCATTTTTTTATATGATTTTATTTCTGGTGTAATTTGAGGTTCGATAATTATTACTTAATTAATACTCTTAATATGTATAAATTACTTAAAAATTCAATTCAACTGTCTGTTTTTTTTAATAAAAATTATTTCAATGAATTTTGACCCTAAAATAATTTTTTATATGTGATTATTTTACGAAATTTTCGTGTTCCGTAGAATAACACTTTAATATGCTTCTTCACTGCAGACATTTTTAAAATGTTAAAAATAGTTATCACGTAGCGGTCATATGCCCATATCCTACAAAAATTAAAAGGAAGCATTGGAGAGGTAATGTTTGTTCGATTAACAACAATGGGTAGAACTATATACAAATAATGAAAGTAGTTTATATTGTGTGCTGTGTCGTTAGCTTTTAAATGGAATCTTTTTGGGTCTCTTATTGTTACATTTTTAAAAGACATTTTAATGTAGATTTGTAAATTATATTACCTATTACTTAAGGCATTAAAATAACGGTATATAGGTACACTATTTTATTAAGGTACTTACTATGCACGAGTATTATACATTTATACGCACAACGCACGTGTTTGCTCCTCAATGCTTAAAATATCGTTAATTGATTTTTGTTAAAATGCTTTTCATCTCGTGATCATTATTTTTTTAGATAGGTAGTAAAGTTAATTAGTATAACTTTTCGTAAATGTACCAATTGCCCCCACATATTATTATATACAAATCTGTAAAATAGGGGAAGTAAATTATTGAAAATCTGATATCAATAATTCAGCCTATATGGCTATATCAGAAAAATTAATTGAATTTTCTGACTATTTAGTTGACACATATATTTCATCCAATTTAACTTTTCCGCCTTTCTGTAGGCTATGAATTCGATCGATTCAGAAAGGACTACAAATGCGTGTGAATCATTTTATTAGACTTTTTCGATAAAACTTTAGTTATGCACATCCAAATATTTTTATTTTTACAAATATTCTAAAATCTAAAAGAAATTCAAACGAGTTCTTATAATTCTATGAGTAGAGTACAAGAAGCAAAAAATATCACTAATAATAGCTTATACATAAAAGCAAAACCGAAATTGAAAATGTTATAAATATATATAAAAATAATAATATTAGCAGATTTAGATTTTTTTAAATTTGTTAGTCATTAATATAAAACATAATACATACTATAGTACCTACTATACTCTAATATACTATTCATACTATTTTACATTGACAAATTACATTGTATGCCACTAATAATTATAAAATAAAATTATTGTATTATTCATATTATTTTTACAAATTTTACCAATCATTTTATATTATTTTACTTTTTTTACAAATTACATTGCACGCCGCTTATAATTATTGTATTTATCCTTTTATTGTTTTATTTTATCCATGTGAAATGGTACCTCGTAATTATAGGATGGCTAGAGCCGATGTCCCTTTCTATACGATAAGTTTGGTATCTTAAAAGTTTGTTTTTGTAATTTGGTGAGTATAAGAAATAATTAATCTTATATTTTTGTTTTCATATATTATTATTATTAAAATAATAGAGAGAGGGAGAGAGAGAATTAAACAATACTATAAAACTATAAAACTTATAAGTAGGTAAAAGTATTTTGTGAAACAAATAGAAAATTTGAAAAAAATAATTTTTATAATTTTATTAAAATTTAACTTTTGCAGTATATATTGTAGTATTATACAATTGTACATATTTATATGAAATAAAATTTAATAAATTAATCTTACATAATATGCTTACGACAATTTTCTTATTATTATATTTAGTTATTTAATTAGACATTTGTGATTTATATGACATATAGATTTTAAATGTTATCCCGTATAAGCAAACTATATAATACTATTAATTACTTATATGTAACTTTTAATGCTTTTATACTTTTATACTTTTATATATTAATTATTAAGAATTGACTTATGCATTTTTCCGAACATTATTTGTGTGTGCTTCCTGTAAAATTATAGTAATAGGAAATATAAATTATAATTAGTATGATTCTGTAAAATGTTAAAAAAAGCAGTGATATTTCAATATATTAAAATATGATGTATTATAATGTATTACTTTTAAAGTTTTAACCCATACATTTTTATATCGGTGATTAGGAATACGACTAGGTTTAAAATGGTGGTATGGGATCCAAAATACCAATTAACCTTAACCTAAGTTCCTGACCCAGTGACCTTTTCGATACTATTTCCATCCTGAAAAAAACTTAATTTAAAATAAATTATTGAACATTTTTCTAAACACTTGAAAAATGTGCTTAATTTGATTTGAAAGTTTAATTCTTTAATTCGTCAAACATTGCAATATAAATATATTTTCTCTATAAATAAAATCAGAACCTCCAAAACATTTTTCGTTCACGATGATACGTTATAAAAGGATGGGATAAATGAATTACATTATATCAAAATTCCAGTCCTAATAATCATGATTTTTTTCAGACATCAGTCGATTTAATATACAAACAATCGGCATTATACGACACCAAAACCTGTATATGAGTCGATAGGTGAGTGCTCGCTGAAAACGGGCGAGAACGGCATCCTTTGTCTACAAGTATTGCAGTGCTTAGTGTTGGTGTACAATTGTATCCAGCACTCTCACCACGGCTGATCCTGTACGGAAATGCTAAATGCGACCGAATCGTTTGCCAGTCGTGTCGGTCATCGTCGTTGCGTTCGCGATGGCCGCGTCGTTACTGTCATCTGCGCCTGGTGCGGCGCGGGCTGGTTTCGCTTGCCTCAGCAGTCCTTGTGTGCACGGCGTATGCGTTGACCATCTTAATAGGCAAGTATTAAAGTATACAATACCATGTTGAGATGTTGTGATAGAGAGGGGTCCAAAAAGAGCCAATCCTAGGGAATGATGGACACAGTGCTAGTCTGTACATACGGCATACTAGATGCCTCCCATCCTTATAAAAAGGTTGGCAAATAAAAAGGTTAATATACACAATATAATATTGCCTCTCGTATAAAATTAAGTAAACTGTTATAAAAGGTGTCTTTAGATATTTAAATAAATCACCGGTTTCGACTTTCTTGCAGTCATTGAGAGTATACAATAGTGTATCAAAACAACATAATACTCAATATCTTTATGATTCTTAACTATATGGTTAAAAACAAATATGATAATACTATATAGTAAAAACAATATTCTCATGAAAGATCTTCGGTGTTTAAAAAGAAAAGAGAAATATCTTTTAAAAATAATATATTGTAAATCAAGCATAATATGTTATTCTTTTATAATATTATTATGTTTCTTCCTAGTAATTAATTATTAATAAAGTAATACCCGACTGTTTCGATAAAATTTTCTTATTCCCAGTTCCCACGATAAATATATTGATAATTTACTAACGATGGCTGTTCTAATTAATTACAATATAATGATCAATGACTATTATATTCCCTCCAAAAGCCATTAGTCACTAGTTCCAGAATAAAAATAAGCCAAAAAGTCACTTTGGAGTCTGCTGTATTGTAAATAAGGTGTTACGTGTTTATTGTCCTATAGGTTCTTCTTGTAAGTTGTAATACATAAATACATATAAAATTAAAGTATTATTATATTAAATACATAAATTAAAAAAGGAAAGTAAGTGGGTAGGTTACCAATTGGGTAGATAACTGTTAGATGTAAATTTAGGTGTCGAGTGGTCGATCTACAGGTCGAGTAAGTTATTATGGCGTATGGGTGTGTTAAATTTCAATACATTGTAAACGAAAAACAATTCTGAGCTTCATTATTTATATGCATGAGAATATTTTAATTTTTTTGGTTTTTTTTTATCAATATATCAATTAAAAATGATTTACTGGGTAGAAAATTCAAAACAAAACTCCTCATAGGTAGTTTATTTCTTAATTAAAAAATATTGAAAATCTATAGTCACATTTTTTGATAAGCGTGTTGAACATTTTGACAAAATTCATAGAAATCGAGAAAACTAATAAATTATTTTCTAGAAAGAGATTAATAAATTTTTTTATTTCATGCCTAAAATTTTAAAATTCAACACAAGGTTCTTTTAATTTAATAAGTAGTTTATACTGAAACCAAATTTTCTATCTAAAACCACCCTCAAAGTTGAAAATCGAATCATTTTATTGACTTTATTTTATCGTGTACACATACACAAAAAAAGATATCATTTAATGCTTCAGAATCTAAAATTCGAAAAATTCGAATATTTATTAATAAGTTGCGTGAAAACAGTCGGAATATTTTGAAAATTGCATAATATTTAGTAAATAAATAAGTAGTATTATAAATACAGTATTTTAACAATTTAAATTTTGTAAATAACTATTTATTTTTTCCATTTTTTTTTATTTATTCTATTCTTTTGTAACTTACTAAAAAATTCTTATTTTTCCTCTTCGAAAGTAAAAAATGTACATAGTTAAATGTAAAACCATTAACCAATACATTTATCTCTATTCTCTTTGCTTAGAATCTAAAACATATAATTCATAAGCAATTTATTATTTAAAATTTTTAAGTTATCTTTATTGATTTATTGAATTATTTGAGTTAAGGTAAAGGTTATATAATTATAAGTAAATTTATAATTGTGATTTTTATTGCATTATTCCAGAAAATTTTACTATTTTATTTTTGTTTCTTCTTTCTTTCTCCATAAATACGGAATTCTACTCATCTAAAAATATCACATGTTATTCCTGACCTATAAATAATATATGAAAATAATAAATTTAATCTCGTGTTAGGTGGACACAGACACACAGTAAATATAATTTTAAAATGTTTGAAATACTCTGCATTGTTAAACGTGCCTGTATAAACTAGTAACTTTCTTTTTAGAAATTTAGAATTAAGTTCACACATAACGTATTTAATCAATATTACGTTCAATATTAAATCGAAATATCAATCGAACAACTCAATAACGCGTCATTCTAATTTTTAATAACATTTTTAATTTTTACAGCACATACACTTGTTATTGCATTGATGGTTATACAGGTGTCCGGTGTCAGACCAACTGGGACGAATGTTGGTCTTCTCCTTGTCTCAATGGTGGACTTTGTCTCGATGGAATAGCTGATTACAATTGTTCGTGTCCTGAAGGCTATACTGGTAAATAATAATAATAATAACATAGTCATATAATTAATATTATTTGTAGTGTGTAAATGTCGTAAGTACGTAATATTATAAATTATAATACAAAAAAATTCAGTTATACACTAATATTATATTTGGTTTCATATGACATGTATATTGTATGTATAGAGAACATAGATTTAAATTACATAGGTTGGTCGAGTATGCCGAAGAAAAATTGTTAAATTTTTATTTTAAGTGTTTTGAATTCTCTAATATCATCTGTGTATATTATTTATTTCATATTTTGAAATGAGCTATTATAGTAAGCAGTGTCATAACTCATACACTAACAACAATATGTTTATATACTTTGTGGCTGGTTCCAACTTCCAATCAATTATCTTTTTCACCGTTTGAACAGTGACTTGAGGATAAATATAATTTCTTCTCTCTCAAGATAGGGATTAGAACTATGTCCTACATTTTTTAAGCTTTAAATATTTAAATATTATTTATTTATCTGTTTATACCTCAGGACACGATTGTGAACTCAACGTTAACGAATGTCTGTCAAATCCGTGCCAAAATAACGGAACTTGTTTGGATTTCACCAATGGATTCACGTGTCAATGTTCTGCCGGCTACACTGGTCAGTTGATATTTTAATTTATTTCACGTTTTAATTTATATAGATACAATTTTATAAGTATTGCTCTGGTTTTTATGCTTTGCAACATTTGTTGGAAATTGAAAATTACACGTAAACAGTTAATTTTCTCACAAATATTTCATATTTATATTTATTTATAGATTTGTATAATAATTATGTTGTTGTAATTTTTGGTATTGCATATTCTCTAGATATTTGTTGTGTATAGGGAGTGATTGGATGAACTCAAGAATTATAATGTGAGTGTAGTAAATTTAATGTTTTTTTTACCTGTAGTACCTACATTTATTTTGAACACTGATATAGTATAGGAATGCAACAGATATTTTTATCACATAATAATATAATATATTACCTATTCATAACAAGTATTTTATTTTGTTGATTTAAATATTAATAAGAATTTTAATATGTTTACTGTCTATAATTATACCTACTGAATAAAATATTTATCACAGTTTATAGAAATGATCATTGTATTGAAATAGTATAAGAACAAAATATATAAAAGAATAGCTATAATGAAAATGTAGAAACATTTCGGGGGGGGGGGGGGGGGTTATAAAAGAGAAAACGTTGAAATTAATTAAAAAATAAATGAACAAATAATGTATAGGTCATCAGTCATCACTCATCATTAAAACCATATCATACATTCCGAAAAAATGATTATAGATAATTTCCAAAAGGCGCTTTTTTTACTCTAAAATACACACTCTCTCTCTCTCTCTCTCACACACACACACACACACATATAAATAATAATAACAATAATTAAAATGGTTTTTACCATAAAATGATTGTAGTTCTTAAAAGGCCTAGCTGCTGTTAGTCTGTATGCAATGAGCCTAAAAAAAGCAGGCTGTTTGGAAAAATAATAAGTAGTTCGCAAACGGGCTACCCCATTGCAAAGAGCCGTCTTCTTTTTACAAAAAAAACTAATTTTCCATATGGCCTACGACATACAAATCTATATTAATATATTTTAGGTGATAAAATGAAGATAATAATGCCTGCTAATAAAGGAATTTAGCTTATTATTATTTAAACATATTATAATGAACTATGAAGTTTATTATATATGTAAAACGGTAAATACATAAAATACATTTTGACTTATAATAGGTACAATATTTAATTATTTTTTTTTATAAATAAATTTACTTTATCAAAATTGTCAATCGTATACGTTTTTAGGGACAAGTTGTGAAATCGACTTGGCTGTGTGCAATTCAACAGGTGAAATATTATGTAAGAACGGTGGCGAATGCATTGAAGGTCCTGGTGTGTCTTTTTCGTGTAACTGCTCACCAGGTATGTCTCATTGATGACGATCAATTGACAATTATATACTTGCATGAACATTTTTATTTATATTAGTGAAGTAGTATTATAATTTAATGATCGTTATGACTTTATGAATGGAGGAGTACAATATAATTTTTGTAAATTTTATCTATTTCTCCGTTCTCCCCTCAAAAATGTTTGTATGCATCATAAGTACCTCTCAATATAACCATTATGATGTGTAGGGTATGGAACATAATCCATTTATTTTTTTTTTACATATAATTTTCATAGACACAAATATTTTACTAAACTATATGAATGTCGGATTGCATTTTACTAAACGTTTAACGAACCGTTGGCGTCTTAATGAATAATTAAAATTGTATTCATTCATAAAATTTTTTAAACTTTCAATAATTTAATTAGGCTGTTAAAATATAGGTTACCAGCTCATTAAACTAATAATATAATTTTTTATAATTAATTAATATAAGTATATTTAATATTCATACATACAAAATATAATATAAATATACATATGTGTATCATTTTTTTGATATACATATTTTGATTTTGTTTATTTTTCCACCCTTTCTATAAATAGCGGAAAATATCGGTGAACATAAGTATCTGGTATTTAGAGGTTTCACTGTATTTATTAATATCTGATATGTATATTATAAGTACATTTATAAATGTATTTATGTATGGCATAATACACGGAAACAAATAAATAACTATATAATATACGAAATACAAATTTTCCTCGTAATTACACCACTGTCTAATTATAATACTAAGTCAAGGCTTATGTTTAAGCATATGTATAGGCAATAAGTTGTGAATAGTTTTTGGGAATTTCGAACGCATTTATTTAAGTATAAGAGTTAGAAAGAATAAGAAATAAAATTTAAGTATAAGAATGTAAGGTACACATTTTTTTAAAATTTGTAATGTACATTTTCATTTTTGTACTGTACACTAAAATAGGGGATGACCGCTTGCATATAAAGATATAGTATAATATTTCATATTTCAGGGTGGAGTGGGCGGACTTGTGAGGAAGAAATCGACCAGTGTGATTCTCGTCCATGTAAGAACGGTGGTCTGTGCATCAATAGACAGACAACATACTCGTGTGCCTGTCTTTTTGGTAATTACTTATAGACTAAAAATAGTATGCTTATTATTGTTTAAAATTTAAATGATTGGATATTCGCAAAGATTTAAGTAAAATTATGCCTACAATTGCACTGGCTTATGCAGGTTACACGGGTCGAGACTGTGACGTGACACTGCGTCTGTGCGAAGAACATGAGTGCCAAAATCATGCGCTTTGCTTAGTCGAGGACCAGACATCGGTTTGTTACTGTGTCCCAGACTATCATGGGAAATACTGCCAATATCAATACGATGAGTGCCAACTAGGAATAAGGTAAGGATATTTTAAAAAAACCGGTACCCTATTATCCTGGTATATCTACGCTTTGTAGAGCCATAATAATTTAATGTATAAGAAGTAAGCACATTGCTAGCTATACCAGGTTAAACATTAAGGTATATTAGGGTATATTAAGGTATACACTAGTAAAGAAGTAATCGATATTTCTCATTTTGAACTTTAAAATTAAAGTCAATTTACCTATTATCAAACTTCAAGGTAAGAATATTATATAGATCATCTCATTTGTATTGGTATTGTCATTTTAAAATATAGGTTATAATTATGTAAAATATTTGGTATAGATAACTTTAAAATTCTCATAACTCACTTTAAAATAATATGAATTTATATTATTATTATTTGTTATTTATATTAATACAAAAGCATATGATATGGCCTAGATAATATTCTTACCTTCAAGTTTTTAATTGTTTGATAATAGTTAAATTGACTCCAATGTTAAAGCTAACAACATAAAATTGATTCCACTGAACAAATTTGTTGTTTATGTTCATAAGACAAAGAATGCGAGTAATGCATTACGTATACTTCTAAAACAACGTAGTAAAAACTATTTCACGCGGACAAGGACCACTCAGGCTGTAATCCAAGTAAAGCAACCAAATTTTAATAGGTATTAGAAAGAGAAGATTTTGGACTTAACAACATCGTTTTTATTTTTCCTATATAAAAATCATAAAAAAAGTTTATTCAAGTTTAAAATACATAAAAATAATGGATTTTGAAAAGATAAGAACTTTTTTCATATTACCTAGTGATATCAAAAAATTAAAAACGATGTTGCACAGCCAATGTTTTTCTTTGTTTCTTGCACGCGTGAAACGCTTTTTTTATGTTGTATGTTTGTAAGACGGAGACAACACATGCGGATGAAGCTTCCTCTATAATACGTATACATAATTATTGTGGTGTTAAGTACAACTTTTCAAGTTTATTATAAAATATCCTATTTATAATATCAAAAGGGAAAAAATAATTTTTGGTATAAACCGAAATAAAATAAATTACTGCATATGTATAAAAAAAAACTTATGTGAGGTGTGTGGCTTATACAAATATTAAAGTTAAGTTTTTTGTGGATTTTATAAAATGATTTATCAAAGAACACGAATTTATAAAGAAGTATTAAAAAGTAAAATTATTATATCTATATGTTATAGTAAAGGATGTTAAATTTATATTATTGTTATTAACTAGCAATTAACGTTATTAGATATTATTGAATATTTTACAAGGTTTATAACGTTAATTACTAAGGATTTACGTTAATTTCAAACAATATTAGTTAATCATGTTATTTGTATTTAAACTGTTATATTATTATTATTTATTTTCACATGATAATGAACTATGACATTTAGAATTGCATAATTTCCCAACCACTCGACAGGTGCATTTATTGGTTGTATTCAATACGAATATTGTACTCATCAATGGTTAGAAAGGAGTTATTATCACTACGTTTTTTTTTTAATTATATCAGATATAATGTTAAATTTGTTTTCCAGTTCAAGTTCATCCATATTGAATTTTATTAATAAAGAAAATTAACACAATGTTTTACGAATATTTTAACATACAAAAATAATATGACGATATAATGGCAATGTCTATCCGATGCGTACCGTGAAAAACTGACAAAAATATTATCTATAATAGTTATTATATTTACAATAAAGTCCTACACTAGTAAGCCCCCCACTAAGCTTATTTATGCTTTATTTATATATTACAGAATATCTAAGTCCGAAGTTCTATCTACTGCGGCTGTAATACTGTCTAGTAGGTATCTAATACCATTAAGATAACATTATATACCAACATTTTCCATCGTATGTAGAAATTATCAATAATCAAACCAAAAAAATAATAAACCACGATAATCACTAGTTTGTTAGGTAATTATTGTTATTTACTAGAAAATAACGTTATTTTAATGTTTAACATCATTTACTGTAACATACGTATATAGTTCATAACAGATGCTTTTATCGATATTCTAATTACGAAGCAAGTTATGAGAATTTTAAGACTGTATATTGTATGTACATTTTTAAATAACTATTAATTTGTTTTAAAATTAAATATCAATTAAAATCTTTGAGATTCTTTAAATAATAATTTTACCTATCTACTATATAATAGATTAATTCATTCAAATTTTTAAAATAACTGCAGAATAATACCGATTATTGTATGAACGTAAAATATACCATGTTGTACATTTATAAGACAGAGACAACACATGCGAATGTGGTGGTTTCCTTATAATTATATTCACGTGTTTTAAGATGTGACAACGGCGGGACGTGTGTGGACGGCGTGGACGGTTATACGTGTACGTGCCCGAAAGGCCTAACAGGCCAGTCATGCGAGTGCGCGTTCCTGGACGACCACACGGCCAATTGCACCGGCGTCGTGGTGCCATATTACACGACCAGCGGCGCTGAGGAAACAACAACCTCAACCGCCGCTGTGACAATCACTGCTCCAGTCACCCAGGTGGACGGCGAATATCCGACATCATTCGAGACTACGTTTGGAACGACATCGTCGCCGTCAGACGGTACCGGTTACTTCAGCATCTTCGTAGCTTCGACCACATATGCGGCGGACCGTCGCCCAGCGGCCACGTCCACCGAAATGTCACCCGAACCACAGCTGTATACCGCCTACACGGATGCGGACGTGGGCGATGACGCATACGACACGACCGTGACACAGTTGACCGACACGATCCACCCGGCTACTGGTCAGACGTCCTCGCCCGACAGTATCCCCGACCAGGACACTACGACCACCGACGACGATGGAGCGATCAACACTTACGAGTACGACGCGCCCACGAATACGGCCAATCGAAGGTCGACCACCACCGCCACTGCGGTGGTGGCTAGTCGACCGGCCATCAGCATCTCGACGGACGCAACAAGTGCCGCAGCGGATATACCAAAACCGATAATTACCACCACCACCGCCGCCGCACAGTCGTCCAGATCGACGATTAATTATCGACAATCCGTGGTCACCGACCGAGACACCGGTACGTCGTTCACCGCGTTCTACGATGAAATGTCCACGGATTTCGATTACAACTTCACCAGCTTCGCAGTTCCGGTCACTGATCGCGGTCCGAGTGTTCTGGACCGGAGTTGCGCTAATGTTTTGTGTTTGAACGGAGGACAATGTGAAAAATCAAAAACGGGACACAAAGTGAGTATGTTTGGTAACACACTGCCACAAGAATGGAAACAAGGGAAAAAATATTTTTTACAGTTCCGTGACGAAATTACATTTTACAGGTATACAGAAAATAAAATTGTTTTAATTTAGTTTATGTGAAAGCCAATCGTTTTCTTATTAACTAATAATTTTCAGTTTTTATCAATGTTATAAATGTCAATTTTGTATTTATTTGTGATAAATGTCAAAAAAATAATATGACATTTCATTTCGTATTAATGAATAATAATAAATTATGCGACGAACATCATAAATATTTTTTTGAATTTTCATATTTAATATTAATATTATTTAATTAATTAATTATTTTCTTTTTTATTCGTATGTAGAGCAAATTAACTTTTTATGATCTTAATTTATGTTTTTCTATCAACACAGTAAAGTGCCTTGAATAAGATGACACTATTGAACTATAGGAGAATTGTTTCAGTATTCCATCGTCATGTGTCCATTCTGGTCATAATAATATAATATATAAATTACAGATCTTCATATTTATACTTACTGGTACTTGTTTTTAGTGCAAATGTACATTTGGGTGGAAAGGTGAAATATGTAGTGAGAAAATCGATATCAAGGTATCTGCGTTTACAGGACAATCATTTCTCAGCCATCGACTCTCTAACCGTTCTGGTGCTGAAATATCAATGGAAATACGAACCCTAGCGCCAAATGGAATTTTATTTTACGCACAAGTTACCACGCACATGTACATGTGTCTTTATTTACAGGTAAATAATAACAATTAATAAATAAATACATTACTATTAAGACACACAGTGAATATTATTATAAAAAACAAATATATTAAAGTAAAAATAACATAATTATAATGTTCTACATAATATTGGTTACAGGATGGTTTGTTAAAGTTTCAATTCTCGTGTGGAGTGCAAACAATGTTATTCAGTGAAACCAGATACCGAGTGAATACGGGTCATCGTCTGTTGCTGACAGCCGCGTAAGTTTAAAATGTTAAGACCAAATAAAACACCAACCAATATGATACATAGTGCAGTAACGTAATTGTGGGAGAAAGATATCATTTTGTTTCTTCATACATGCTAACACTAGAAACGTTAATCTTCCAAAATAATTAATAAATACATTTAATATACATATTTATAAAATAACATTTTTATTTTTTTCTTAAATTATTGCATAAAGTAAATTTATTTTACGTTTCTTCTGTTATGTATTATCAATGTTCTCGTATTATCTGTGTTACCAAAATGACTCAATAATATTATTATTTCATAAATTATGATGATTATAGGATTATCATCAAATTATTTTTTTTCCAAACAAGTTAGATATAATACCTTTTTTAAATGAACTCTTATATGTAGGTACTTAATATTTATTTAACGATATTGGGTACCTACGATTTGTTTCTAAGCCATAAAATGAGTTTTAATTGTATCCAGTTACACCACTGGAGTAGTATAATAGTATATATATTAATACCAATAAAGTATACCAATTTCTTAACTGTTTCTAGATTGGAGCATGCCATGTCACATTCTATGTCCGACCACTGTAAGGCGTCTCTTAGGGTGAATGAAACGTTAGCTATGAGCGGTGAACAGGCGGCAGATACAGCGCCGGAGAAAGCAAAAAAAGTGGCATTGTTATATTTGGGAGGACTTCCGGCTGGTCAAAATGCTACAGCTGAACTTCCTGTCGCAGTAGGAATCACTGGTTGCATATCGCGTTTACAAGTAAGTGCGGTCTAGACTATCTGCAATGTTTGACTTTATAAAGTCATATGGTATGGTAACATCATAATGTTATTGTTATATTAATATGATTTACTTATACAGATTGACGAAGTTGTTCACAACGTATACGAAAATGCCACTGACGGGTATGGCGTGATCGAATGTGCTTCATTGACTTGCTTGTCCAGCCCCTGTCAAAGTTATGCTACTTGTGTAGAGTTCGGAGACTCGTGGAACTGCCTGTGTCCTTCAGGGTGTGTTTAATAATAATTAAGCTAGGTTATATTAACCTAACCGGTGTAATATTGATAATAACTATAACAACTACAAACCAATAATTTAAATTTTAAAGGATGAAAATTTAAAATTGTTTTAATTAATAAAATTATATTTTAAAATAATATTAAATATAATTGATAGCTATACCAAACGACTATAATTAATAGCTAGTATATATTAGGTAAACATTTGCATTATCTACAAGTCACGTTCAAATAACATTATGTATTATTGTAATATTTTATTTTTATTTTATTAAAACTGATGCCAACTGGCTTTGTCATTTTACAATATAGCATAATACGTAATATAAATACAATATAAAAATATAATAACCTTAATAACAGTTTGTTTATTTAAAACTAAGTTATATAATTATAACGCTTTGTCCAATTGCGATACTTAGAATAGGTCAATAACGACGATAATATTCATTTCGATAGGCTATTGTAACATACGACATATTTACTACACGTATACACCTATACCAAATAGCTAATTATAATTAATAATAATTAATTATATATTCATCTTCTTAAAGATTTGTCGGGAAAAATTGCGAGCGGTCAGTTTGTGAAAACAATCCATGTAAATTTGGCGCCACTTGTGTGATCTACCCCGGAAGTGGTTTTATTTGTTTGTGCCCTCTTGGAAAACACGGAATGTATTGTGAGCATGGTAAGTAATCATAGTATATTATACTCATTTTTATTGATTATTGAATATTATCAATTATGTATCCATCGTTTATTAACACGTTTACGGCCGAGTGTCACATATGTGTGATAAGGTTTAATATCATGTTTAAGCGGGATTCATTTACTTCGGTTTATTTTAACAAATATTATTTTGTTGTTTATTTATACGTTTGATTTATTTAGCTACTTTAAATTGTGGCCAATAGATAGAGCTATTATTCTTATTTTTGTATTGTTGCGATATTTTTAATATTTTGCTTCGGTTTATCTAAAGACCTACCAAATTTACCCCTCGGCCGTGAACGTCACAAATACATTTATAAAAAGTTTTCAGTTTTTAATCACCACCTGTTGAACATATTCAATAATAATCTTAAACTTTATTTACCCTTGAAAAATGTTGGTATAGATCTTGAGATTGGAGAACCGTTTTTCCCGGGCAGCGTTAGCGGACTCTCGTCGTTCGCCGCATACTCCATACCGGCTGAGATCCATCAAAGTTTCGAGCTGTCGATGCATTTCGTGCCGAATTTTATGGACCAAATCGCTCTGATGATGTATATAGGTCATGACGCGTCCACTGATCACGTAGCTCTGAGTTTTATCAAGGGATATATTGTACTAACGTGGAATCTTGGTGCCGGCGCCAGAAGGATTTTCACGCCAAAGCCGATAAACTTTCAGCCGAAAAGGGCGCATGTTGTAAAATTGGGCCGAGATGGAAAAACTGCGTGGCTCATGGTGGACAACTTCCCGAACGTCACCGGTCAATCAGTTGGCCGCCTCTCTCAGCTTAACACAAAACCCGTGTTATACCTCGGTAATCACGTAATACATTACCTATAATGCATATTTGTTGTTTACTACTTGATGCCAATATTGTGTAGGTAACCCCGAGCATACCACTGATCGTACCTAAAGATTTACGAGTATTTGGGCTGTCACGCTGATGAGTGATGTCCGAATATCCGACATATTTTTGAGATGATATTATAAATACTTAGTATTTTTGTTTCAACATACGCTTTCATTCATAAATAATAATAAACATGTTGTAGAAACTTTAAATCGCGAGTAAAAACAAATTATTTTTGTGCAATATTTTGTATTAAATAAATTAATAATTAATAATTATATAACATTGATGGAAAAAAACAAAAAAAATTATTTGATAATATATTAATGATTATAATATTTTAAAACAATGATCATAATGATTAATGGTAGTCAATATTAATATTACCTAATACCATATTTATAATAATACGTATTCCGTATTCGTGTTGTAGGTAGTAGCAGGTACAAAACTACAATAAGATTATTACCTTGGTTGAACGATAACGATTTATTATTTGACTACTTGTCTTTGCAAATAATTATTGTGTTATAATTAACGCCTTACAGCCGTAATAATTCGTAGGACGAAGATCTGAAAACCTCAAATCACCCAAATTTGAGCAGATATAACTCAATAACACTTAAATGAAAAATAATAATTTAAAATCCATAAAAATATCCCCACTATTTTATGAAATTTTAAATATAGATCATCATTTAATAATCAAAAGTTGATAGTGATTTCACTATTAAATATAAGAGTGAAAAAAAATAATAATGTATTGAAAATCACGAAACTAAAATTAAAAAAAAAAAAAAATTAAAAGTCAACATTCAAATAATGAGTGTTTAATGATAAAAGAATCACTCTGTAAACCTATTATACAGCTATACCTATGTATACCTAATATTGATGACATACGCGATACGCATACGCCGTACGAAATAAATCAATAGTTATAAGTTGGAATTTTATTAATTTCTAATTATTTGTACATGATTTATTAGAATAGAATTTGGAATTGCAAAATCTGTGCTTTCAGACACTCACATTTACTTACATTTGTTTTACACAGCTGCATACAAATGCATTGATCATCCATTCATCCTTCAACATTGAGTTTATGATAAATTATTACCATTATTATAACTGTTAAAATATTCGTAATATAATATAATTAATTATCATTGGATAAAATAATTAGAATAGTATAATACAGTTATGATTAATTATTTAATAATATATTAAAATTGCTTGTAATATTTACACCATTCAGTAGTATACAGATCAATCGTTTCGTTCCTTTAAGTTTTACTTTTATAAGTAATATTAATATTATCACATCAAGCCTCTGCGCAATTAAGCATACTCAGTAATTAATAATTACATCTAGAAAAACTTGTTTTTGCCATAAACATTTGATAGGTGTATGAAACTGTGAAGTGAATAGATATGATAGCAAGTGAATTTTCTTCACTTTTTAACCCATTTTCACTAGTTTTCATAGTTCAGCTATAATTAGTAAAATAATTTTTGCTTATCAGTTTCAAGGTTATTGTTTTTTTTTATACCTTATACTACTATAGATTCAAACGGCATGTCTAAAACATTTTTATTGAAGTAAGATTTTCTCTATATGTCATCCTAGGTGGCCACGAGTCTCCTGGAATGGCCGACTTGCCTCACGACTTACCACTGCACACTGGATTCGTTGGATGCATGAGTGAGGTGAAACTGAAGGCTGGCCACGTGACTGTCCCACTGAGTCTATCACGTGCATATTCCACAGTAAACACCGGCAGGTCCGTGTCCCAGTGTTCGACTAACGAGTGTTATCGAAACAACATATGTCAACACAACGGTGCGTGCATTCAGCACGGTTCTTCGTTGGCGTGAGTGTCTTCATGTTTACTGTTTACATACATTTTATAGTGGTATTGTGTTGTTGTAATGTCATTAATTTATCACATTTCCTCCTTCCCATAATAGGTTTAATCTGTTTTACATTAAACTATATTATTTATCATAAATGATAGGCTAATTCGTAAAAAAAAAATAAAAACATTTTTATTTCTTTTATATGCGTTTATAAAAATATAATCTGAAAAAAAAATAATTTCATTCTAAAAAAATCGAAATGTAAAACTTACTTTAATTTAGATTAGGTTAAAATAATGATTAAATAACATTGTATATACCTACATAATTTTACACGAATACCAAAACTGTAAGCTAATAACCATTTTGTTGATGATGTAACAATAAAAAAAAAATTAATAATTTTCATAAAAATCACGAATAATTGCAAATTATTCTATAGGTAGTTAAAAATGTATACAATTTTTAATATGTATAATTTATACCTCAAATTTAATAATTTAATATAAGGCTACTTATAAGCTTTGCATACAAGGATTTTAAAAAAAGTCGAACTTTATATTCAAAATGTATAATATTCATAATACTTCAATTATTTTTTATGAGCCTCTGAAGTTTAAATTTGACAAAATTTGATATTCATGGTCAAAATTACCATTTATCATCATGATTTTCTGATTTTAATGTAATTCAAAAATGAATAACCACAGAGAAAGTACTTAAAATGTTTACCAAATGTTCATATTATCTTTACTCTTCAATGTCGAGGTACCTACATTAAACACCTATTGTATAATTAAACTCAAAATGAGGTACACACTAATTATGTATTATTGTATTTTAAGATGTAGATATGTCACAGTTATTAATACTTATTTTTTTCACTAAATGAAAAACCTTAAATTATTGAAAAATGTAGGTACAACTGGTACAAGATTTATTTTAAAAAATATATTGGTAATAAACTGTAGGTATTAATTTAAAAAAAAATCAATAACTTTAAATTTAATTTTTATTTATTGCATTATAGCATTTGTAGGGGTAATTTTGTCAAAGAAATTATATATACCTATGTCTATATTATGTATATTTACTGTATGATAATGATAAATAATATATAATATAGTGAATAGTAATATAAGTAGTGACAGTATGGGATTTCATCGATTCCACCAGTACAATAGAATTATTTTTTGTATGTATAATGCAAACAACAATAATATTATATTTATTATATTTTTTTTTTTAAGCTTTTTATAAAAAACATTATTTTATAAATCCTGTTTAAAAAAAAGGGTCACTAGGGATCAAACCCACACATGACCTCTGTATGTATATACGACTCTAATTACTAATAATGTTAAATTATCGCCGTATATTTTTTTCAAATTTACTGTAAAAGGTTCATTACAGTAGCTAATCAAATTAGTCATGAAAATAAAAAGCTTAAAAACAACATTTTTAGAATAATAAATAATATCATTCTATTGACGTGTTACATAAAAAAAAATGATCAATTTAATGGTTCAATCAAATTTAAAGAACCAAAAAAACGAAATCATGTTTAAGGACTATTAGCTCTCTATTGATTAATTTAATATTTAATGATTTTTCAAGCAACCCAGCATGCGACTATTGAGACTTATTATTATCGGTCGCCTTCTTGCAGGTGCGTGTGCGACGACGGGTGGTACGGTCCTGTGTGCTCGCACCGTTACAACGCATGTGACGCGAATCGGCACAACTGTTCGGACGGATCTACCTGTGTACCGGTGGGCGCGGGATACGAGTGTGATTGTCCGGCGGGCCGAACCGGCAAACACTGCGGCCGAGAAGAGCGGCTGTCCGACGTCCGGTTTCTGGGCAAGCGGTCGTTCTTGTCTGTGTCCGCGGCCGTGGAGCTCAATATGCAGCAGTTCAGTGTTGAGCTCGAGATCAAACCGTCCGTCGAACACGGCATTGTGTTTTTCGTCAGACATGACGCGGCGAGCAAGAAGTTCATGTGCCTGTCGCTGTATGGTGGTGTACTGGAATTGAGGATTTCCGTCCGAGGTATTAATCCACAATCATAATATTATTTAGGTCGTACATTTATATATTGGCACTGTAATTATTTTCTACGTATTAAGTGTGGTGGGGAGTGGGAGACATAACGAACATTAATATAATTCAAGTCATCGTACGATCATGACTATACGGTTGTGATGATGAATTGATGAACTTGTATAATTTTACTATTGGCTTGTGTAATTGAAAATGTAAACCCCCAAAAATATAGGAGGGTTTATCATTTTTGGGCTACTTGTATATTTTGAGAAGAGCCCTAACATAGTAACATCTGCAAAAACCGAACCTCAATATAATGATATACTACATACTTATTCTACTCAAAAAGAAAAAGGCGCCCTTGTTCAATATGCAAACAAATTATACTTTTCTAATACTGATACAATAACAATATTATACATATATTTGAGTATTATACAAGTATAGTATACTTACCAAAGTAGGTAAATAATGTAAAGATAATATTTTCAATGAAACAACATAGATACTGTATCTTGGCAGGAAAATCTCAATAAAACTATAAAAGTTGGGGACAATTTGTGTATTCTTTGTTAAAAAAATATAGTTTAATGAACTAAAATACAACTCATTATAAAAGGCACAAACATCTTTTTCTTCAAACTTTTTTCAAATAAATTTAACTACCTAATACTTAAAAGAATACCAACTGTCTCTTAAGTATTGTTCTTGTAATATTAATAATGTGCAATTATGGCAATTATTAACAAAATAATATAAACCACCGCAGGAAAAGAACTATACATCTGAAGCTTAAAAAACGAATAAAATAATAATAAAAAATATAGTCTTATTTCTTTACTTGGAAATTGGACCTATATCCATATGACTATATAAGTAGGTATATTACTTATCATATAAATATAAATTATGACAATAATAACAAACCGTACAAAGTACAATAATTAACAATGCATAAACAACGTTTTAGTCGTTTTAGAAATTTACAGTAGTCAGAATTGGAATAAATAGTAAGTGATTTCTCAATGATTCGTTGGGTAATAATAAATAATATAATAATCAGCGTGAAATCGATAACAATATAGTATATTGTTTGTACGCTTTAAGTAATAATACGTCAAAAATATGTCAAACATGAACAGAAAAACATCTGATTTAAAAATTTTACATTTTAATGTACAATAAAATATTATACTTGTGACTCTATATTCATAACTTAAATAAATTTAGTTACTATAGTTTTTCAAAACTCATACTTAAAAATAATTTTTGGAGCGGAATAGTGAATTTATTGGTTTTACTGTGATGTAGAATAAATAAAAAATGTTTTTTCTGACATCGCCTTTATCAGTAAAAAAAGCAGAAAAAATATTCAACTTTAGTAACTGTTTCTTGTAGTTACTTAAATCTAAAAAAAAAGATTGGAGATTGAAAAGAAAAAAAATTCAGTACTCTTAAAAACTTAAATCGGTGGGAAAAAATATTATTACATAAAACCAATTTTTTTCTCTTACATACTAAAAAGTCATAATTATAGACAACTTCAAACGAAAAAACACTTATGTTAAATTAATACAATTTTTGAGCTGAAACTTTCATTTTTCACATAAATTGTGTTATCAATAATTAAACATTTTAAAACAATTAATTATTAGAATAAATAGTAATTATTAAATTGTATTTATTTATTTTAATTAGATAAACTATAAAAAACCTTACTGTTGGAAATCATAATATTAATATTCATTGTATTTGCAAACAACCAGTGTTTGTTATGTCTGTTGTCTGAATTGTGCTGTACATGTATTTCTTGCTATAGAAAACAGAATAAGTTTTTAATTAATTAATGTTATATTTCAAAATAAAATCGATTAATTGATATATTAATCATTATATTTCAATAATATTAAAAACTATTAACCTCAATTGTATATATAACTTAAAATTTTAATAATTTATAAAATAATTTAATTGTCCCTACAAAAATATTGTTCTTTCTTCTCACTATTTCAATATAAAGTGTATTGACTAAACAAATTAAAATAATTGAAGTATTAATTAATAATAGTATTATAACTCATTAAATAATTATGTAAGCTTCAGAAAGTTTCACATCTACAATGTTTATTATGAACAAACTAAGAAAAATATTCTCATTTCTCATTTAAATATGACGTGTATTATATAACAGTATAATACCAATATGGCAGAATATTACAAACGATAAAAACAATAAAATTCATGGTTTTTATCATTTAATTACGACTTTAAGAACTAAATGTATAAATGTCATCAAAATATTACGATGAACTAAATAGAGGCCCACATGCCCTTTTATGCTAGTGTTTTCTTAATAAATCGATATTTTATTACTTTATTACTATTACTATTTAACATCAACATAACATATACAATAAGATTGAATCAAGTTATAGAACGAGTATTTGTTGACAGTTGCCGCCTAAGTAACATTTGGAATTAATTAAAAATATAATATTTAATAAAACACATATTTAATGTATTAATACTAGTGTACTACTAAATAATAATTAATAGTTTTTTTTATAAATAAAGTTGTTTTCTTACTAATTAAAAAATATTGAAAATTTACAGTCTCGATATTTTTTATAAACATTTATACTTTATAGCTAACATTTTTACAAAGTCTCGAAAATTGCAAATTATTTTGTAGTTAAAACTTAAAAATTCATAAAAAAATTTCTGTTAATATTTCAATAAAATCACAATCAATTTTTATGACCGTTTGAAGTTCAAATGTTTACGATATTGAAAATTTGCCATTAATAGTTATTCTTATTAAATAGTTAACTTAACCTTAAAGATTTTTTTATTGTTTTCATTAGTAATAATTCAAAAACGAATACCCATATTTGAAGTTTTAATTATTAAAAATGCACAAGCACAAATTTTTGGTTATATGAATTTAAAGTTAAAATTTTTACAAAATTCTTTAAAATCAGAATTATTTAAAAACAAGTAAGTATTTTTTTGTATACAAATATACAATTATGGTTTAAAACTTACACAATATTCCTCATAACGTAGGGCTCGGATTTATATGTATTTATGAAACCAAAATATGTATTTATGCTACCAAAAATGTATATAAATATTTGCTAAAAAACTCAAAATATGTATTTTACTAATATGATTTATTTATTAATATTTAATTATATAATATATCCATATGAGTTTCTAATGAAACAAATTATATTTTAAATAGTAAAATTATTAAAAAAAAACTACACGTATTAAAAATTATAAAATATTAATAAAAAAATCTAAAAAAAAATAAAAATATTAATTATTTTGATTACAATTTATGATAACATGCATTTTTAAATATTTCGATATGACTAGAAGCTTTTATAATATATTTTTGACTGTAGATATTAATTGGTCTATTTTTGTAAATTTTGATCGTGTGGTTTCTGATATTCGGTGAAATGCGTGTGCTAAATACGTTAAATAGATCATTTAATAAACAAATTGTCAAAATATGTAGGAAAAAAATGGAATTATTGAGAAATATGTACAAACATGTACTTGTGGCAAAATATATAAAAACATGTATAATAAAATTTAGTTCATTTCATTGGAAATCCCTTGAAACGAATTTATCACTCACCTAAATTAATTTATCAAGTCACAGTAAAAATATGTATTTATTTATAATTTCAAGCCCTTATTAAACTTAGTAGCCACAAGTAATTTATACTAGAACTAAATAATCTAAAAATATTCAAATACAATTATTTTTTATAGATATTTATTTTTAATAAATTAATCTTTGAGAACTCTGGATATTAGCTATAGGATTTTATGTCTGTTACTTTAAGGTATGGTAATGTAAGTTTTTAGAGTATGTGATTAGGGTTTGTAGTTTCTCGCTTCATGCTGGATGGTGCACTTATTAGTGACTGCACCCAAACATCAGTACACCACATCATGGCCTTATATTTGTACTTCAAATTTGGATGAAAATACATATTTTAACAATGTTAATTATTTTGATATAAGTAGTTCAGATATAATGTACGATGAACCTATTCACATTGTTTTTCGGTATCTAAAGTTAAATGTTATTCAATCAAAAGTTAATAACAATAATATAATATAGTAAAATATGTATAAATGTATAATATTATATTAATATGATAATTAAATACTAATAATATAATATATGCGATTATGTTTTCGACAAGTATTAATTCAACCTACTGTAATACTAAAAGTAAGATAAATAACTTAATCAGTGATGATTTAATGATAATTCAATGATATATCATTGAGTTCAAATTTATCATAATTATACAATGACCCACTCAACTCATAAAGTCATAAATCATAATGTATAGATAGTGGTACCAACTTGCTTAAGTTTTTTATTGATTGAATTTAAAATAATTATTTATTATTCTATAGAAAACAATAATAATATAAAACCATGTTATCGTCTATTGTAGGTATAGGTACCTACGATATATTGTTTGCTGCGTATGAATTATTTTACAAAATGAGGGCTAGAATACCAGATGTGTATATAATATAACTAAACTATGAAATAAAAATAGCTGAGAATAATAAAAATTACAATTTGTTAAAAAAGATCACTTACTTATCACAACATTTTACAATCAAAAATATAATGCCAGTTGAGAGAATTTTCAGTTTAGTTCAAAATATTAAATAATTTACCAATAACATAAAAATAATAATAATTATAATAACTATAATAGTATAATTTATTATTTTCATTATTTTTTGTCATTTTAGATTCTGAGCGGAACACTGAAATGGGTTGATTTTGTTTGATATTGTTTGACAATGATATATTTTCTTTTTGTGTCTATCGTCAATTTTAGGGGCATTCGCAATGTTTCGATTTTCAAATTAAAGGGTTGGTTTCTGATAGCAACCAGCAAATGGGATCTAGTTGGTACTTTAAATGTTTAAAAATAAAAAAATTCCCAGTATTTTTCTTAATATTCAGGAGAACAAAAAATGTTTTTATGTCAAATTAGTTTTGACAAAATGTATTTCTTTATTTTGTAATAATTCAAAAACAAATAAACAATAGAAACTATTTTACAAAATCATATTCTAAACGTGAACGTCATGAAATAATTTTAAAATAAATACAATAAAATATTTAGATTTATTTTGAGCTTTTTATAAGCAATTGAATTTTTATTTTTTATGTTAATAAAGATGTTTTTGCTTAGTTAAAAACCTTGAAAATGTAAAGCAATTCTTCATAAGTTGTAATTAATAGAAAAAAGATATATTTAGATCCCTAAATCCAATAAAAAAAATGTATAAGCATTTGAAGTTAGTATTTCGACAAATCCCAGAAATTATCAAATTACTTTGTAGTATAAAATTCTGTTTTTTTTTTAAATATTTCTACATAAGATTTAAAAATTTAATACAAGGTTATAAGTTAAATAATCTATATTAAAAAAAATGTTTAAGTCAATTTTATGTTATTGTCCATATAAGTTATATACTACGAAATTATTTACACCATTCTAGAGAAAGAAAACTATAATTAAACATAGAAATATGTTTATTCTGATGAACAACTTAGTGGTAAAATCATATTTTCTAATAAGTACATACAAAATTAAGAACAAAATACTAATTCTTACAGGTAATTTTTACATTAATTAGGTACTCAATTTAATACAACAAAATTAACATATTGCACTAATGTATGTAATAAATTATGTGTTATTAGTGATACGAATTAACAAATTACAAGTAACCATAATATTTTTTTATGAATATTTATAATACATTTAATACTTACATAAGAATCATAATATTATAAATAATATAAATGGTAGTTATATTGTTAAATAAATATATATAGAGAGAGAGAAATGAGTGGAATCCTGCATAGATTATTGAGTGTTCTTATATTTTGAAATTAAAATTATTTTTATCAATTGAATTATGCAAAAATTAGATATTTCGTGGACGACCTTTTTTGTATTTTTACGTTTTTCTGGTTTATTGATTATTTTAATTTTTATGAAAATTAAATAAGTATTATTTAAGTTTATGTCACCTCCCCCCAATTTATCTCTAAATTTTATAAAATAATTCCATACGATAATCAATGTAGTCACTACAGATTTTCTGATTTCCTTCTCTGTATGTTTCTAGTGGGTGAAACGAGACGTCAAGACGACGTACTGGTTGTCCGCAGCGGTCGGGTGTTGACGCTGTCGGAATGGCATAGCGTAAGAGTGGGCCGGTATCGTCGCAAGCTGTACTTGTGGGTCGACGGGATGGTCAACTACGCCGTCTTGCAGCCGTCGGAGGGCATTTCAAACTTTGACAATCTCATATACTTCGGTATGTATAGCGGACTATGAAAAACATTCTACCCAGGTAAACCATTTGACTGGCAATCAAATTTGTTTCATCCTAGTTATATGAACAGTGATTTTTTTATTGTTGATATAAATGCATGCTCATTATGAAGTTTTGTAGATCAAGTTGCCGACTAATTAATAATTACTTAACAAAATAGCTCATACTTTTTACTTAATAAAAGCAGCATACCTTATATTATATTTAACTTAAAAAATATTTACTTACATAGTTTTTTATCTAATAAATCACTTTTAATTTTAACAATGCCAATATATTTTTCTCGGCAGCCGTAAGACGAGCATGTTTTTAATTATTAATTATAAATTATAATAAATAAAAGATATCTGCGTACTACCAGTCGCGGTCCACTGAAGAAGTTTCGATATCTTACAGGCTTACCCAATATGAAAAGGAGTCTTTGAATTACACCTAAAAATGCATAATAAATTTCATAAACTTTAAATAAGTACCTACTATAAAATAATGTGTTTGAAATCAATTTTCCTGTTTTTTTTTTCAAACATGAGTCTCCAAATTTAAGTGAAGAGCGCGAGATCCTAGACTCTGTCTGCCATCGACACATACTTAATGATATATATAGATGCTTGTAATAATCAGTTTTAACATGGATTAAGGTGGTTTGCCGGATCTGTCCCGCATGCCACCCGGCTCCACGGCCGGACTTCCGGTTCCGTTCACCGGATGCATACGTAGACTGTCGATCGACTACGAGACAATACCACTCAACTATTCTTCGATCACTGCTGGTAGGAACATAGCTGATTGCGACGGTACGCCGTGTGGCGGTGACTTGTGCCATCACGGCGGCAGCTGTTGGTTGGATATGGACATGAAACCACACTGCCATTGCCTTCAGGTGGGTTCTCGTTTTTTTAATTTTCCTTCATGTCATATGCGTTTCTGATGGCATCATAAATGTAATTGCATAAATATCGGTTTGATCCCAAAGGAGTTCACTGGAGAATCATGTAACAAACAAGCCCCGTGCACCGAATTTAAATGTCAGAACAAAGGCCACTGCGTAAGTGAAAGCGGCAACACGTCGTTTGTGTGCAAATGCCCACCCGGCTGGGACGGCCCGTTCTGTACAAAAGGTATGTTCCAAAACATTATACTTTAAAGTATTAAACATGCAGTAATAACTAAATCTAAATCAATATATCATGACTTATTTATAATTTTTTATCACTAATTATTAATTATTTTATCTTCCTAAAGTACAAACATTACCTATTTCTATTATTATATTTTTGTTTAGATAATAAAATATAATCAGAAAAAATCCTAAGATACAGAAGCTATTAAACATTTAAATTTAAATTAAGTAGCATTGCTAGTGATAATAATTGCAATTAAAATATAATTTTTAAGATTCAAAACTCAATTGGTATATTATACATTTTTAATTTTTTTAAATAGGTAACTCTATAACTTGTGTAAAATGGTGTTCACTAATCGTTTCACAAAATTTAGTAATATCACATTATAATATAATTAAGTAAAAATAGACTATAATCCCATCAAATATAATCTAATCTTATTTTTATTTATAATTTTCAAACTTGTACTCAATAACGTGCATACACCTATATGTTATGGTCTTATGTAGTATCTATTGTAGTAAAGATGGTGTTCTGCAAAATAAAATAGGTACATTTGAAGTTAGTTGAAGGTTCAATATTCAATATCCTTTTATTTCTTTTTCTTTTTTATTTAGTCTACAAATGGTCTTACATGTATCATTATTTTGAAAATCTGATAAAAGATTTATCAATAAGTCATAAGTTATTCTTCTTGGAATTAATCATTAGTTATAGATACTTAATTGTTTCCAGTTTGAAAAAAAAACATATGAAGTTCAAAATCAATTTCTTGCTATAAATATTTTTGACTAGCTTTAAGAATAAAGTTACAAATACTTAATTGGTATTTTAAAAAATATAAAAGTACTAAAATATATTGTTTAAGTAATAAACTAATAATATTTAACTATGATAAAAAAAATTTATTGTAATCCTTTTCAGAGCTTCCAACTGGTCCACCACTATTCAAAGGACATGGGTATTTAGTTCTTAGTAAACTGTCCTCACTAACTAAAAGAGAAGGTAATGACGAAGCAACTGTGGATAATGAAACACAATTCATAAGTGTTAACTTTTCAACTGTATATGACAACGGATTGCTAATTTGGACATCGCAGGTACTCACTATAATGACTTTTACTCACAAGTGGTGCAAACCATAAAATGGAGGTATTATATAGTAACCAAAGATGTATTGAATGTATATTTTTATTATTTAAAGGAAGAGTGGTACATGGGTTTAGGAATAATTAATGGATTAATGACAGTAACATGGGCACAGAGTTATAAAAGACCCAATAAATTGACAGCACCAATGTCCAATATAACCAATAGTGAATGGCATACGGTGAGGTTGAATGTCACAAAATCAGATATAACATTGGAATTAGATGATTGGATATCAGATCCATATCGCCACAATATAGATTCTTTTAATTTGAACGATAACATAATTTATTTAGGTAATAAATAAATTTACATATTAATATTGTTCATGTTTTCTAACAAAAAATATTTTTACAGGGGGAGTTCCAGAAGAGAAATTTTTTTTAAATGACAAACAAGAGTTATTTAAAAACAATTTTCGAGGATGCATTGAACAACTGACTGTTCAAGAAAATATTATAACTGATTTCAAACACTATGAGAGCGTAAATGTAGATGTGTGTGATACATGGTGAAATAGTATCAGTTATATAAATGTGAGCAAATTAATCAATTCTAAAGAGTTCAATTTCAATCAGTCAATCAATATACTTATGATTATTATTAATATTTGGTTATTTTATATTGTCAAATTTTAAATGATATCTTTTCATATCTTCTGTAGTGATTTCTGTTGGAGCTCCAGTCAAGAGGTCTTTTCCTTCAAAAGTTTTAGGAAAAGCAATAACATCACGAATGCTATTTGTATTACACAAAATTGATAGTAATCTATCAACACCTAAAAATATCAAAATATTTTTATAAGATAATTTTTTTAACCAATTAATAGTAAATTATTTGTAATGGCTTTTACCTAAAGCTATTCCTCCATGTGGAGGACAACCAGACTTTAATGCTTCAACTAGATGAGAAATAGTATCTATAGGTATATTTAAAATTGATTCGATAACTTTAGTTTGTAGATTGGCATCGTGTATACGAATTGAACCTCCTCCTACCTCATTTCCATTCAATACTAAATCATAATGGAACCCTTTAACCTATAAAAATAGTTTAAAAAATATTGTTATAGAAATGTTTGTTTAAAAAAATGTTTAAGGTTATAACTTATAAGTAAATGAATTAACCTCTAATAAGTTGTCAGGAGTAATTTCTGTTTGTGGTTGAGTGAATGGATGATGAACAGATTGAATATGATTAGAATCTATTTCAAATAACGGAAAATCAACTATCCAAACAAAACGCCAAGGAACATCACATGAATTATCCACTTTGAAATACTCGTTTATTTTACCCAATGCTGATAGCTGTAATTTTAAAATTAAACATTAAAACCAAGTAGTTTAAAACTAATTACCTAGGACTATGATAGTTCTAGACTGGAAACAAAGGCCATATTTGCTATTTTTTCCTCTTGTACAAGATTCTCCTAAATCTTATCCTTAATCTTAAGTCTCCTCGTCACTTCTTCCCATTTGTTTGTTTTCCAGACCATTCTATTTTAGTCCATACTAATGACTTACAGCTTTATATTTTGAACCACAAGCAATAGCTACTAAATCATGTTCCGATATACTTTCAGCATCTAGTACAGCTGCTGCGTCAATCCCATTGAACATTTTTAGAAGATTTTCTTTGAATGTTTTTATTGATTTTATATTTAAGAGACTGAATTTAACATCTGAGTAATTGGTGGATATTAATGTTTTTAAATCATTTATTTGTCTCTTTGTCAATTTATTTTCAGAATTTTTTAAAACAAGTGCAAAAACTTCATTTGATGCATTTGATATGTACTTAGTCCAATTTGAAATCTGTAAATAATAATTCAACACATTTATTTTAAAACATTTAATTTATGTGAATACATTTTATTTATATATGATAGACACAATTATAGTCATAAATTACATGTTTATTTTATAGGAAGAACAAATGTTTAAAAAATAACTACTGAAATAAAACTAGGGACATTTTATTATACTTATCAATAAAATTTTAAGTTATATTTAAAAGGCTAAAAAAATAAGATATTTAATGATTGTATCTCTCTTAAATAATAATAATAATAATAAAAATCAATATTTTGTTGCTAATTTTCATAGTATAAGAATTACATATTTTAATTTTTTCTAAATTATTAAAACACTAAGTGTCTATTAATAATGTAACGTAACATTGATTGTTTTTATTTGCATAACAGTTAAAATTTAAACTTAATATTGGAATATGTGTAATGAGATATATGTAAATAGATAAAGTGGAAATCTTATTAATATCAGCAACATTTTTTTGATCTCTTTATCAGGCGTTTTTTTTTTTTGAATGGTTGGTATTAAAATGTTTGCAAGCAGCATTATACTTAATATAGGTAGTAATACAGTATAAATATACTGTATTAGTATGTATATATATGAGATTTTAAATGTAAACAACTAGGAATACAATTCTTGACTTATATTTTTATTTTTGATGGGAAATAATAAATATATGTTATTGTAATTTCTTATTATCTCAAATCTTGATCTAATGATAGGACAATCAGTTTATGTCTTGTGTACTGTGGTTGTAATTAGAATAGACTCAAAACATTGAAACATTGTGCCATGACCTCATGTACCTATAATTATTTTATTATTACCTATATTTATATTAAATTATTATCTGTTCTTTATAATAAAAGAGGTAGAATATTATGATTTACTGACAACTGTTATCAATTTTCTCTTGGTAGTTGGTCAATCATTGAGATCATCAGACCCATAGACTTATAATGATTAACAAATTAAAATATCTTTATAGGCATAATTATGGATCACATTATGGATCAGCAACAAAAATATACATGAAAAGTAAAAAATTATGAATCAATATTATATTTAAAAGTTTAAAACATATATTGACGATTTTATTTGTAGGAGGCCAAAGAAAATGTTTTACAAAAACCATAGGTGTAAACATACCCTTAAATGACATTCCTGCTCTTAATAAAATAAATTATTGTATGTATTCAATAAGTATAATTAGTTTAGAATTCATTAACACCAAAATATGATTGGACAAAGAATTATTGGCTATCCTCCAGTTTGCAATTTAAAGCTATTTTACATAATATCTTACAATTTGAGTATAATATGCTGTTTATTAAATGTTTGTGTGCTTTGGATATCCACAGCGCAATGATTCCATACTATCTATTATTTTAAACAACTTAATACATTTTATCTTTGGTAATTACTAATGATATACATTGTATCTTTATATTTTCTGGTGTTAATATTATAATAGACAACAATTATATATACCAATATATGTATATTATTACAATTATAGTTAAGTTGGCTTAGTGCGGTTTGTGGTGTATTAAAGTGTGTTAATAAGAATAGTACAGTAGATTAAAATCAGATTTTTAAAATTCTTGTAAAATAATTGTATAGTATATTTTACATCGAAGAATCCATGGTTAGATTATAATTATAAATAATAATTAATAATGTATTAATCTTTTTATTTTAATAATTATTTGATTCATATAAAATCATTAAATTTAATATTTGTATACTTTAAGTACTGCATACTTTACTTTAATTATTATTGATGGTATATGGCACATTGGGAAATAGCTCAATATTATTAAATAAAATAATAAAATAAAAAGTATAACACAAATAAGTTATTTTTATTGAAATATTACTTTTGTATTACGTCCGATATCTGGTTTATCACTACCATATGTTAGCATTGCTTCCTCATACGACATTCGAGGAAATGGTATATTTATTTTTCCCAATTCTAACGGCCAAATAAATGATAACAACTCTTCAATGAGTAACATGACTCCATTTTGGTCAGTAAATGACATTTCAATATCCAGCTGAAAAAATATGTTAATAGACTACAAGTTCATAACTTAAAACTAGGATAGAGAATATTAACCCTAAAAATCACAAATTATGTAAGTAATATGCATTTAAATCCATTAAATATGTACTAAGAATAGAATAACTGCTTAATTATTAAATATTATATATAAATAAAATAATACCATCTAAAATGATATTAAGATTAAATAAAACACGTACAATACGTAGGATGGTTACGGTGTATACACTCAAATATTCAATTGACTTGCAACCATTGTGCAGTGCTAGGACTTAAAATAATAAATTAGTAAAAGCATTGTTTTTCCTTTGAATATTTAAAGTGCAGTTGCAGTATACATAAATAGCTCCCAAAAAAGAAATATACTTTAAAAAGAAAAAATTGGTTATAAAAGTAAATCAGGAGTGTCTCAAAAAACAAATCAAATATGCAACATGCAATTATAAATTTAGCCTAGGGTTTTGACTTAAGGACGTTCTTCAATAACTTTTATATTAATACTAGACAAATATGCAGACTCATATTATACTGTCATTTAATAACACATACAATATATTATGATAATTAATTTATTGTCTCTTGTTACTATTTACTTGAGTGAATTCTGGCTGTCTATCAGATTTGGCACCTTCATCTCTGTAACATTTTGCTACTTGAAAATATCTATCTATGGAACCAACCATCAACATTTGTTTTAATTGCTGAGGGCTTTGAACCAATGAATAACATTTTCCTTTTTCGTGAGTGGGTACAATAAACTCTTGTGCTCCCTATAAATAAAAATAGGTTTATTCAAATAAATGTAAATTATTTATGTGCATAATAATTACACCATGAGTCTTTTTGAACAATGTAGGAGTTTCTACTTCGACAAATTCTCGCTGATTAATTAGGAATTCTCTCATTTTCATCAACAACTTTGATCTTAGACGCAAATTATATTGCATTTCAGGATATCGCAAATCAACATAACGATATTTTAATCTTAACGATTCATTGGCCTGTAATCAACATTATATTTAAAAAAAAAAACTAATTTTAAGTAGTCAATATACAAGCATACATTGTCTACACTTTTTGTTATACAAATGGACAACATTGCAAATTTAAGTTTAGTAATTTCATTTCAATTTTGTATGTTTTATTATGGTTAGCGTTATATTAGAGTGCATTGACCTATTACCAAACTTTAAGACAAGATGTGTTTATGCTATTTCAATGGATTTTTTATACTGTTAAAATTTAAATGAATTACATGAATTTTGAAATTGTAATATTTTATATACTTGTAACTGTAGTCTGTAAGTAATAACTAATTTAAAAATTAAATATCAGAAAAAACATTGGTTTTAACAAGACAACATTAACTAATGTTCTTGCTTTTAAGTTTTATGATTCACTCTAATATTTAACACATCATTAGAATTGATGATCATGTGTTGCTAAGTTATGTTTTAGGTAAGACAAAAAAAGAGCTAGTGATACTACCTTATTAAATTTCCGTAGTTGAAATGGTAATTTTGTATCAACAGCATTAAGTAGCTGTAATTTATCGACAATTACTTCGATCATTCCCGTTGCTTGATTCTATAATATACATAAATATGTAAATATGTATGGATGTATGTATAAGTATAAACTTTGATGAGAAAAATTAACTCACTTTGTTTATTTCATCAACGGGTCTTAATTTTACACAACCGTGGCACATCAAAACTGATTCTAGTGGTATTTTTTTAATAAAATCATTAAATTCAATGCCTGATTTAAAATATAGTAATTAATTTGTTGGTAAAGTTACAGAAATAATTAGGACAAAAACAATAATAATACTTGTCTTTTCAGGAATAATGAGTTGTGTTGAACCATAGCCATCTCTTAAAATTATAAAACGATTCAACCGTATATATTCTACCCAACCACAAAGAATAACTGATTTTCCAGAGTCTTCAATTCTTAGTTGGTTACACGTGTGAGTACGAGAGGTATATAAATTAACATTTGAAAAATCTAAGAAGGAAAAATTATAACAGTAAAAATGAAATTACACTTCTCATTATGATATACAGTTAATTGAAAGACATATGATAATAGTAATTGCTTACTGTGAAATCCAGACGCGTATTTATGTTCTTTCACAATTTCTTTATCGTCTACAGTTTTTGCAACTGTAAATTTATATAGTTTTGTAAGTATATTTTTCTTTTTGTTAACTGACAATATGCTCAAGTCCCTTGAAATTAATCTCTATAAAATAAATAAATAAATTAAACATGTAATTACTGCATAAATTATACCCTATTTGAGTTAAGAAGCATAGGAAAGGGAGTAACAAATGGATGCTGTTTAATCGTCATAAGCTGATTTTTGTGAATGTTTCTTATCCTACATAGAGTACAACACATATATTATGTTCAAGTTAAAAAACACAGCTGCTAGCAACCAATTTTTGTTGGGCAGTAATTAGGTAACACTAATTTATCCTGCCCACAGTCAACCATTTAAAAACCTGCAGCACACTTTAGCACAACCCTGCGCAATAGTTAAGCCGCCGACTATGTTTTTTTAAATTGAATTTTATTGAGTATAGAATTTAATAAATTCATAACTTGCCTGGTAAATATTTTTCTGTAGAAAGATATTTATTTTACCGCTAAATAAGTATTTTGTATGATACATATTTCTTGAATAACTAATGTAATTTATTAACTCAATGCCTATTTCTTAAAAATATATATTATGCTTTTTGTTGTTTGAAATGGTCCGTATTTTGCACTGAAAATTTTTGAATAGTTAAAATGTCTGTCCAACCAAATAACCACGAATATAATATTCTATTCAATACACACCATTACTTGAAGTGACCACTATCGATGATATTTATTTAGTATAATATAATGTAAGTAATTTACAAAATCATTTACAACTGCTATACATTTGAGTAAGGCAATAATTGAGAATGGTCATTATTATTGATCATCACACTGCTCCGTTACACAAATTATGTTGATACAGCTCGGAATCTTTTGTCTATAAAATAAATATAACAATTATTCTATTTTGAAAATATACTTAAGTGGTATACGAACCATTTTTGACAATAAGTTGATTGTTTTAGTTTCATAAAATTAACGATTGTGCAAAAAACCACAATTAAGTCGAGTTTCTATGGAAATTGAAAGGTGCACTTATTTTCAAAAATCAATCGTACCGTTTTCGAGAGAAAATTTGAGGGCTTATCATTTTTGAAAGAGAATCGGTTTTGATAACATAAAGCGAGTTTTCGCAGTGGTAACGAAAGCAAATGGTTAGCCGACTGTCAACGGCTTATGAAGGCTATTTACCAAAAAAATCCGAAAAGAGATTTTGTAAACATGTTTTATCAGAGGTACCAGAAACTCTAAGCCGTTTAAAAAGTCCAAGCAAACATTTTAGTAAACATCATAAGTGACTAAGAATATTATCTTAAAATTTAAATTTTGATAAAATATGTTGAACAGTTTTGACAACAATTTATCAAATTGTTTGCTGTCGGCGGTACCGCGAAACTCACTCATTATTTTAAATACTATTATTTGTTATCTACGTAGATAACGTGGAGGTAATAATATCAGTAATGATATTTCAATACCTATTCAATATTTTATTTGTTTATTTACTTGTTTATGTACCTTACATTATTTTCGTTACTTCATGAGTGTTTAGTTCAGTAAGATTCGGATCTCGGATCTGATTATGTGAAAGCAAATTATCTACAAATGTCTTTTTTTCAAATGATAGAAAAACGCTTGCCAAGTCAGAGATCGGCGTGTAAACTTCTTGATTTTCAGTTTTTAGAAATTTATTAATTGTATGCAATATGTATGTATGATGTATTTTATTTTCATTTTCATTTAGTGATATAGATCTCTGAAACCGGAGAGCGGATTTTTTTGTTTAGGTTCTTGTTAGATTTACATTGGCTAGGAGAAGTGCATTAATAATTTTTAGAACTTAATCTTTTATAGTTAATTCACTACAGAGCTTCAAAAAAAAATTAAAACACATTTTATTGGGCGATTTTTATGTTTTTCAGCTTTATAGCTTTGTAGTGAGGTAACAATTAAAGATAAAATTCTGAAAATCTTCACAGCACTTCTCCTAGCCAATGTGAATCTAACAAGACCCCAAATAACAAAATCCGTTCTCCAGTTTTACCACGCAAATGAAAATCTAGCAAAAAATAACTATTTTAACTGTGGTAAATTAAATAATTTTTTTTGAAATTTTTTAATCATATTTTGTATCTACTTGATAATCCCTTATTAATGTGCTATCAACCAACTTTTTAGCTATAATAGTTTTGGATAAAAGTTAAAAAATAGAAATTTTGGGACTATTTACTCCGACGTTTTTGTATATTCAAATCGTTATACTGCTTGGGTGTGATATCGGATTTCTCTCAATAATATTTTATGTTAAGGCTAGCTTAATTATCTACGTACTCATTACAACTGAGTTACATTTTTATCATTTTCCTATTTAACAAAAATTCTTGAAGTTTTAAAATTTCAGACTTTTTTCATTTCAATTACCATACTTGATTAAAAATCAAGGAAGTAAAATTTTAATTCTTAGATTAAGACATATTTTATTTAATTTCTATTAAAGTAGAATGTTTCATTTCGCCTACTTTCTATGCCTTTACCTATGTTTTCAATTATTTTTTTTCGTTTTTGATATTTTGAATAAAATTATCAACTAGGCAAACACAATAATTTTGTACAAACTTTCTATACAGTATTGAACAAAAACTAAAACGATGCGTATTTCATTACGGATGATGTATAATATAATATATCATATTATACAACAATTATTCACATTATGTTATTATTGCACGTTTATACTTTATACTGATTACTAGAGTAGACATTGCATGATCATTTTCGATTAAAATAATTGGATCAAACGTACACTTTTAATCATCCTATATAATTATTACGTTTTAAATTTATCAACCAATTTAGTTCCCCAAAATTCACTGTCATAATTAATAATTAAATACATTTTTTTATCATTAAGTTGTTTCATAAAGTAATGTCTCATTTAACTATTTGGTTACACTACTATCACTTAAACATTTTTTATCAATAACAAAAAAAAAATAATTGCATCATAATATATAGGTATTTATAATTTATAATAAATTACTAAATATTGTAAGTATTAGTATTTATTATTAGTTACAATTGATTTATTGAATTTTATACTATTCATAAACCCTTCTCTACGATTCCATCAGTTTCCATTGCTGTTGATGCTTTACTTCAATTAATAAAAAAAGTTGTGTGTTTTGATGGATTTCTTTTTTGTGCTCTCTGACACTGAACAGTATTTGTACACCCACAACAACACTTAGATTCTGAACAGAGCGATGAATATATTGATTTTATCATGATGTATATATTCTTTTTTGTATAAGGTATAAGAATACGATAAATGTTTCAATTTTCGAAATGGAACGGTATAAAATAATGTAAATGATATGAAAACATTAAAAACAACAAATGATAATAAATTTTATTTTATAAATAATAATTTTAATAATAATTTATATATTACCGTAGAGGATGATTAAAAACTGTTTTACGCGAACATACATAATCCACGTTAGCCACATTCATAATAAATTCTTGAAATTTTCACCATGTATTTGGAAGAATTTTATTTGTGATGTAGTATTTTTATTTTTTCAAAACTTGTAATTGTAATTATGTAATTATATAAGCTATTGAAAAACACATATCATAAAATACATGTTTAAGCTTTAATAACTCTTTTACTAATTATTTTAACAAAAAAAAAAAATATATCACAAAAATAATCCTTTTCTATATTGTGTAAAAATTATGAATTTGAGTCTTGAGTGATCATAGCTCTGTTAAAACATGTTTGCTCAAACTTCGTTAATGGTATCATTATTTACATGTGTGGCGTCCTCTTAATTAATGGAAATAAAATAATTAATAATAATAAATATTTTCATTTTACAATTTTAAGTGATTTGTTAATTGCGATCTTCGCTTCATGCCTTCATCTGTACTAAATAGTAGTTTGCTCACAAAACATTGAGCAGACAAAAGTCTTTTTTATAAACATAAATATTATTTATATAGAATATATATATTATATATGTATACTTCAATGATAAACAATCTAAAAAAAACGTCAAAAAGTATAGGAGAGTTGAAAAACTTTTTTCTTTTTGATAATAATAATTGGAAAAAAATGTTTGTAGTTTAACAATAGTATTATTTGTTGTTTTGTGTGACATTTTTTTTTATTAAAAGTTAAAAAGTTTTAAATTAAAATGTGACCTCTATAAACATCAACATTTTACATTTTAATATGCTTCTTTTTGAACCATAACCTTAGCAAATTAAAATAATAAGATGATTTTTCTTTTGTTTCAATCTCAGTATTAGAGATTTAATTAAAGGAGGTTAAATTTGGCAAAGTACATGCATGTCAAAAAATATACGATCTGATATAATATAATAAATTATTATTATACTATTTAATAATTATATTACTATTATACAACATAACATAATATAAGTAAACAATTTTTAAGTATATTTTGTATAAATGAAGTAAATTGAATAGATGAATATTTTCAACATATAAACAACGACAATTGTCCAAGTGAATATTTTTACAACATTAGTCAGTATTTAAAGTATCTTTGTACCTCTTCTTGAAAAATGTTGTCCTGCTATACTGAAATAGATCTATCTTATAATCAGCCCGTAGTTTAAAAAAATAGTAGACCCCTGGGGCCTGGACCATAAAAGATTTATGTTTTCATATGTATTTTTTAAGTTCACATAGCTTAGCAGTGGTCAGCATAATGAAAAAATATATTTAATTTAAAGGATAATCTTGTATAGGTTATGCAAAATTAATAGAGTTCTAAGTAAATATATTTATTATTGTTTAAAAATCAAAAAATTGAGTTGAAAAATGGTATTTCTTCATTTTATTTATTTTTGTTTAAGTATAAATTAAATTTATTTAAATAAATACTGTAATAGTTAATGAATTTATACATAAGAATACATTGTATACATTGAGCAGATTATGATAATATATTTTTTAAGTTGTACATTTTATTTAAGATTTTTAGTAGTTGCTTATCACTTATATAATATGGATAACAGTTTTCAAAATATGAAAGACAACATTTTGGTGACCTTATATTTAAAATTGACAATTGTAAAAACACACAGTTATAAAAACACTGATTTTTATTAAAATGACAAAGTATTTTATTAAAAAAAAAATCTAATTATCAGTTTTTTATTATATATTGATATAACTCTTAGTCCATAGTCCACAAAATTAAAAATAAAACTACTAGGTACTAACTTGATTAAAATAAAATTGTGTAGCTAGAATCAATTAATATACTGTTAAAACATAAAATGATTGACCAGGTGGATCACACATGGAGTTATAGCCTATAGCTGCAAAAAGCAATATTATTACCTATCTACTATTTTTAAAGAAATTATACAAAAATATTATGTGAGGAAATGAGAGAAATCTCCCTTTGGAATGTAAAATGTAATGTACTATTTTAAATATAATTATAAGGATTATAATTGAAAACTAAAACTCAACCAAGTATATAGTATATAATATTATTCTTATTGTAGTTTTAATCAAACCACTTATAATATTTAAATCTATAACATAAAATTCAATATAAATTATCATAAATGTTAATGGAACATAAAGTATGGATGCCGCTTTTCGAGAGCAAAAGAGTTGAATTTTTCTAATATTAAACGGATATCCTGGAGTTCTCTATACAATAATGCAGTTTTCCTTTCCTTTTTAAGAGAATAATTGCCTCTCCTTTTAGAGCTTAAAATCTTTATATCCATTTTTTCTAGTTTAGCTATAGTTTTTTCAAGACAACCGTCTTCACGGCATTTAATTACATAATCATTAATTTGTTTTGGGTGTATTCCTTTTAAATGACTAAACATTTCATCCCAGTCAATTAATCTTGCAATGAACTCATAACTGATTTTTTTAGCTTGAGTTTCATTTGAAGGGTGGACGGCTATTTCTGGTTCAACATCATTATTATTATGACTATTATGCAAGTATAATTGCAGTGTTTCTCTTGAAACTGTTAGTTGCTTTCCCTTGAAATCTTCTATTATATATTCCATTCCATTTTTATTGTTACAAAGACCTGACATTGTATTTCTATTATGCATTCTTAGCTTCATTTTCAACATGTTTTTTACCATAACTTCATCTTTATTATTTTCTGCAGGTGTGTCGCTTGTTACTTGTGATGTTTTACGATCACTTTTATTTTCATAGTCTTTTATTAATTTTTCTAACCATTTTAAATCTTCTTCATTTGCCTGGAGTATGAAAAGTCTAGCCATGAACCAAAATGTAGGTTTAAGTTCATCATTTTTTGATGCAAGTTCATTTATAGGAGTGTCAAGTTCGACTTTGGTGCTATCACAATCATCATTGAAAAATGGTTGATCTGATTCTTTACCTTTTCTAGCTGATTTCCCCTTACCATTAACTCTTCTACTGCAAGTTTGTTTCTTTGAAGACATTATTGTTTTTTGTTTTGTTTCTGTGTTATGGTTTAACAGCAGCCAGATCTGTTAAATAATACATAAATATATTAATTTTGATAAGGAATTGTTTTGTTCATTAAATTAATACATAGCAAAATATATTTATCCTACATAATAACAACAAAGATTATGTTTTTATATTCATAATTTATAGGTACATAACATAATATTATAGTTTTTCTAGTTAAGTATGATATGTAACATGAATAATTAATACTAGTTAATTTAATAGGTTGATCATTTTAAATTCATCATACCTATTTTTTTCAATAATGATTAACAAAATATATTTTAAAATTAAACTTTATTTAAAAGATAAATTTATGAAAATGTATGTTAAAACTGTATTGTTATATTGCTAAATCAATAAATAATATATTATTTGATTGATTGAGATTTAGATATTTAACTTGCTAAGTTTTGATAGAAAACAAAATATCAATAATATGCAGTAAATGTGATACAATGTGAAAACAACTTTAACTCTAAAATTTAAGATCAAATTTGTAATACTTCTATAATTAATTGTATTTTAATAGCTTAATAGTTATTTTAAGTGAATTGCAATTTTCCATACATATTATGGCCTAGTGCAATTATTTTTAAAGTTAAATTGATATAATACACTTATAATTATTTATATAATTTCTATTATAAATATTAACAAATATTGCTTGAAAATAATAAATATATTATGGTATTTATATGGGATTTGATTTTTTATTTTCAACAAATCTATCATTTATTAAAGAAAACATTTTTTATTTAAAATAACATTTTATAATCATTAATCCTTAGGGAGACAGACGACAAGTTATTATTCAAAATAAATTTGTGGAAGCCAGAATTATGAAAATATGATAATATTCCCATATATATAGTTTTCAAGCATATTGCTGTGTGGGATTATCACAAAGCTGCAAATTTAATGCAGCATTAAAAATGATTATAAAGCATATAATTAGCACTAAAAATTGGCAACAAGTGCATTATAATATGCCTTAAAAATCCTAAAACATGGAAATTTAAATAAAAAAAATATATATAAATTATTTTAGATTCCAAGTGATGAATAACCTAATACAAAAAAAAAAATAGTCTATTCATCAATTTTTGAGGAAGGTTTCTGGTGGCAAATTGGATCTAGTATATACTAAACCCTTTAAAATGGGTTAAAAATTAACATTTCTTAGTACTTTTCAAGATAATTGAGAAAAACAAAAAATACAATTTATTAATATTATTGTTAAATAAATTCTTCGTTTGATGGTAATTTTAAAAATTATATTTAAACATATTAATGTGTAATTACCATGACATAGTGATCCTTCTTCCATTATGTACATATTTATCAACCATTTAATTATTTTTCAAAAATAATAGATAATAATAAATATATATATATAAAATAATAGGTATTCTCTATTTTATTCAATGATTATTTTGACGATTGTATTATTTAAGATACAACTATAAGCACAAACAAAAATCAAGACCTAATAGATTTAATACTACACCAACACAATTATTGATTATATAATAATAATGTGATTTTTATGAAAAAATTAATAGAAATTTGTTTCACAGGAACGTTGTGTATCGATTTATACAAGAAACGTTGAAATTTTTTTCTAAGGATTTAAATTTTTATAATCAATAGCACGCGTGTATATACACCCGACAATACTTGCGGAAAATAACAATATTGTTAAATCATTATATAGTTACAGCCTTAGAAGTAACAGACTTACTCGAGAACTGGATGATTAAAAAATCGTCAACTTTGGTCGTTCAGCTGTATCGACGTCGGGGAGAGCAATTGGAGCGTAGATTCGTAAAGGAATATCAATTTTGTTCAAAGAAAGTGTAAAAATTAAAACTAACACTAAATCTGAGAAAAAGATCAAAGAAGTAAAATTATTACATAAACAGGTGTAGCACGACTATGGCGGACGGCAGACGCTGTACTCGTACTCCGTAGGAGGTAGGACCGAATGAGTCGTATAGTCGTATGCACGGTTTAATCGTGGTCATATGTACATAGCGATGGAGCTGACCGGCTGACACATGTTGCAATTTCGAGTTGCGCAGATAACACAGCATCACTCACACTGACACCAGTCACACCACCCTCTCCAAGGAGAATAAATATAAAAAATGTCTTATAATTTTTAACAGTCTCTTGTTGCACGACGATCACGGCGATATAAGAGTGACAAGATAACAAAACAATAGATAACGACCACACCAGCAGCTCTACAAGTCTACAATGTGCCTATACTGTTATTACTTATTAGTATTTAACGCCCACAGTTCACGCCCCATAGGCCACACATCTGTAATCTGCTTACCACCATTGTTAAGTTTTACTGACCGACGAGAGTGACGCTTCTACACAGTACACAACACTCGTATTGTGTTTTTGTATATTTTGATTAATAACGATATCTCAGATCCTCTGTTGTTATCCAAAGGTTAGGTCCTATTCATTGTGTAAACAGTGGTCGAAATGGTTTAAAATAATTGGAGGGATGCCTAACAATTCAAATTTCCTCATTTCATCATAACATTCTTCACACTTTGTTTAATATTTTTTTTTTTATACATTTAGCAATTGATCGACCCACACTTGATTTACCTAGGTACCATACACCAGTAACTATTTTTTTTTTTTATAAATTTTGCTACTACACATTTAACATATCTAGACAAATATCTTTTAAAGGTTGTACCTAACTAGAAAACATAACCTTTCTGTGTGAGCAACTACACATAAAAATAGGGACTCTCATAGCCATACACATCCGTCATCTACTTATCAGTTATCAACAAAAAATGTCAGAAATATTACGTTTAAGATTTTAGTATATATCTACGTCCAGTGGCGTTTACAGGGTAGGCCAACTAGGCCTGTACACAAGGGCGGATACAGTGGTCCTAAACGGGGGGGGGGGGGGGGGGGGCAATTTGTTAGTTATCAACTAAAAAAAGGTCATTATCTATAAAAAAAAAACTTTGTTGGAATATATGATACTTTTTTTTGTAAACGGGGGAGGGGGGCAATTACCACCATTGCCTCCCCCTTGTATCCGCCCTTGCCCGGACACTAGGCCTACCAAATTTTTATTTGACTGTTTGGTTTTTGTTATCACAAAAAAAAATGTTGTTATTCATACTTATTATTGAATATTATTATCATAGACATGTCCCATGTGATAGGACCAATCTTCCCTAATAGTTATAAACACACACACTCAGAGACATATTTATGGAGGGGCGAAGGGAGGCAATCGCCTTGGGCACCAAATTGTAAGCCCCTAAAAGGGGTGCAACGCTAGAAGTTAAATTTTTAGGATTAAGTTTATTTTAAGGGGAAAAAGGACGCCAATATATTTTTCCGTCAAGGAGTTAGGACACCAAAATTGGAAATACGCTTATGTACACACCACAGAACAAACGAGCCTACGGCCTACCCGATTATTTTGTGCTGGACACGCCACTGTCTACGTCGCTACTTATTATCATTAATTTCGTTATTGTTCTGTGATATTTATTTGTAAAAACGTTTATTTTTACATTTTAAACGCCAATCGACTTTAGTTAGTATATATTTATTAATTATATTATATTATTGGCTCTAAATAATATTATTGCGAAACGGCCTAACTTAACAACACAATAAGCCTAGTCAAAATATGCTATAAACAATTATTTTCAAGTTTTCAACATAAAAATTAAAAATTTTCTCTTAAATAAAAATACAATCCCAATACAATACTATAATTAAAATTTTAAATTAAATCATTTTAAAAATATACAAATGTTAATATGTTTTTCATTTAAAAAAACAAAATTTAGAAGAGATGCGTTATTCTAGACAAAATAAGTAGAGGGATGAAAAATGTAAATTTAAAAAAGTAGAGGGATATCATCCCTCTGTATTCTTGTCACTTCGAGCACTGCGAGTAAACTGTATACAAACAAAACCATTTGTCGTTTAGTGATAGGAGCTAAAAATTTAGTAAACATAAAACAGTTTTGAGATAAAATGATCGCTAAAATGATTTTTAGTAAACAATTTGCTCTCATCACCTTCGCGAAAATGCAGTTCTCTGTACATTTTAAAAGTAGTATGTATTTATTGTATTTTAGTTAAATCAGCTGTACAGACAATAAACACTGACTGATGCATAATTTAATATGAGATATAATGTAGTATAATATGGAAATTTATATAACAATATATTTAAAGTTGTTTTTAACTAATTTGATTCATATACAATCATATTTATAAGAATTTAACAGTGTCATATTGCTACATATATATATTTTTTAAATTTAAGATTTGTTTAAATTGTATATAGGTGAAGCAGAAGGGTTAAACATCAAATGACAATGACACCATATATTTTATTTTCAAATGATTTGGAAAAAATATAGAAAATAAGATATGTACTATAAATTAAATTAATTATGTTGAAATGGAAATAAGTAATGTGTAAACTAGTTTATTTATTTCTAAAAATTTGTTAATAGCTGATCTAGACAAAATACAAGAAGTAGTTTAAATAAGTTTACAAATAAATATAAGTCAATAACAAGTAAATAATATAAACCTAAGTGCAAAGAAATTTGAATATGGTCATAAAAACTTAAAACACTATGCAGTTTTGGATTTGATTAAAACTTCTTTGTTACTTTTGATGAAGATACAAGTGATATAACTCATATTAAGTTCTAGTGACCTAATATTAACCGAGTGTTAAAAACTATTCTTAAGATTAAATATGCCATTTGTTGGTCTATGTTAAAGGCTTAACATACATTTTTCAATTGCATCAATAATATTCTGTAATCATAGATATATATTATAGATATATTATGTTTAAGAAATTAATCTATAGACCTAAGTAGAGAGATATTATGTTCTTTCATACTTCTTTTTTAATGCAATTCAATTTTGGTTATTATTGATTGTTTCAAAATTGGATTAGTAAAGCTTAACCATAAACTTGATTTTCTTTCAAAATTAAAAACACTATGGAATACTAAATTTTTCTTGAAATTATTCTTTATAAGGTGTTACATAATTTATTTTTTTCTTAATGGTATGGCAGGTCAAGTGACAAACATATTATAGAAAATTACAATTTATTAAAAAGTGTATTACTAGTAGATATAGTTTTAGCTGATAGAAGATTTACTATAAATTAATCTATTGGTTTTTATTTTGTTCCTAAAAAAAATACTTTATTAAAAATTAAATCATAGTCACATCCATGTTCTATCAAAGACACAAAGAGAATGATACTTTTTAGGATTAACATATTTTTGAACTTATATCTAAGTATGAATTTCTTAATAAACACGTGGAGATACTTATAAATATGTATAATTTTGTTTTATTGTATCTTCAGATTGGGGAAAAAAATGTTAAAATTCTGTAAATAGTAATTTATTATATATATAATATATCTAACCTTGGTTTTTAGTTATTAAGGTTAAATGTATTGTTCAACAAATAATGTTTAAATAAATATGTATATATAAATATCTGTACGGGATGATTCAATAAACATACTAACAATTTTTTCTTCAATAATGTTTTATCTAAAATCATGTTTTTATTCTACTTATGGAGTGTTCTCAAGAGATCCAAACTTCTATTTATTATAATAAAAACTACTTATTTGTTCTATAAATTATTTAGCAGATAATTTATCTAAAAATTTGACATATTAAAATCAAATTTTGAATGAGTATTTTTTGAGTTATTTAACTTTGTTTACAAAGGATAATAGATCCATGATAATGGCAACTCTAACAATTTAGTAACAAACATTAATCTATTAATATTTATAATTTTTAAAAATAATCCAAGCATAATAATCCAGTGGGTCAAATAATATATTGATTTTATATTTTTGTATAAAATAATTTTAAGGTTCATCCTTAATATAAATATTTTGATAACTGAAAAACTATTTCAAAAAATTTTGATTTGGGTACATCAAAATTCAAAATAATATTTATGCACTAGCTAATTGATAGGGGAGTTTACATTTGAAAAACACAAACTATAACATAACTATAATATAAAAAAGTAATACAAAAAATATTCTCAAGAATTTGAATAAATTCATTATCAAATGAAAAATTGAGGGTAAGCATGCTTGGTGTATTACCCCTTATATAATGTGTTTTATTTACAAAATGTACATTTTTATTTTTAGGTTTTCAGTATACATTTAATTCTAAGATAATTTTAACAAATTTGGATTACCATCTTTAGTACACATATCACGAATGTGTTTTAACTTTTCATGAACTGTATTGGTATCATCTCACATTATTTTTTATTTTGGTTTTATTCACTTCATGATTAATTAGGTTTTAAGTTATTTATAATATAATATAATCTATAATGAGAAAGTAATTCAGGCAAAATTACTTTTTAAAAAAACTAGTTAAGAGGACGTTATACTAGCATTTGTCGTCTGTCTTACTAATGTAGATCATAATAAATGTTTATTCTGCAGAACACATTTTGTGATGTAAGCTTTAATATTATAGTCAATTTACCTATTATCAAACTTAAAGGTAATAATGTTATCTAGGGCATCTCATAGGCATTCATTCTCATGGTATTTTAATTTTTAAGCAAGTTACGAGCATTTTAAAGTTTTAATATTTTACATAACCATAACTCACTTAAAAATTAATAAAAGCCTATGAGATGCCCTAGATAATATTCTTACCTTTAAATTTGATAATAGGTAAATTTACTCTAATATTAAAGCTAACATCACAAAATATGTTGTGCTAAACGAAAATTTTCTATGATCTACATTAGTAAGATAGAGACAACACATGCGGATATAATGTCCTCTTAAGTTTATTTACCATTTCATTATTAATCATAATATGTTCTACATACAAGTTATTTGGTGACCCTACAATAAAATAAAATCTTTATATATTATCATTCAATTCCCAAAAGCATTTGCATTTGAATTTGATAAAAACATATGTATGATTTTTATTATAGTAAGTGGATATTTCTGTAGTCGTTATGCTGTTACATAGTTTGAAAAGTATAAAGAACGTAAAATAATATTAATGACAGTCTAAAATTATTGCCTACATATCAATAACAATCATATAATAGTTTTAAAATTGTCACAAATAATGCATGTTATTGATAAAATATTTTCCAATAAAAATTTAAAATAGTTCCCTTTACTATGACATTTTAAGACTTTGAAGTTAAATATATAGGAAGTGGGATGTATATATATAATATCTGTATAATAAAGTCATGACCTTGAGTAAATGAGTATAAACTCCATTGAATCCGCATTTACAGTTCATCTGGATTTGCACAACTAAATGGAAAATGTAGATAACTATAAATATTTCATTTTTATCAACATAATAATGTGGTTATTTTTGAGATTGCCATTGTAGAATAATTTAACATAATTTTCATTGATTTCCCTTCATTAAGTCAACTGTCTAAAGAGATTAAAAATTGCACACCAGGTTAAATTAATACCTATTAAACACATTGTTTTAAAAGAAAATTTGATAATTTATCATTTTTTTAAATGTATTGTTACTTTTTTTTAAGATAGCAGAATTTTAGTATAGTTGTTTTACTCAAAAACAATATGCCTTAGTACAGGTAATATTTTGAATGTTTGATTACTGAATAATTATTCTGTGATACTATGAAGACTAACAATCTCATAGCTGATACAATCATGTCTCTAAGATTAATAATTTAAGAATAATGTCAACATTTCTAATACAATTTAAATGATTGTTTGATAAAACAAATTGTATCATTGAGGTAAAGGGGTGGACATAACTTTATTAAGCAATAGTCAAAAAGTGTTTTAAATTGTAGATTACTTTGTAGTTTGTATCTTAAAATAAAAATATAGAAAGAAAGCAATTTGGCTGATTTAATTTTTAATTTAGTAAAAATAAAGATAAATGAAATGTATAGTCCATATCTGTGAACATATTATTGCTAATTACATCTTACATTATTGTATATTTGAATATTTGTGTTGAGTATACCAATATGTGCACATGATGATAGAAAAACAAATATTAATTACAATATCTTCTGTGTTTTATTAACCAAAGTTGTTTTAAATAAAAAGGTATAGCTAGAATTAATTTGTATAGTGTTATAACATTAAAAATAAAAGTCAATAAATAAACAAATATGTAGTACATCCTTAATTAATTATAAAAAATAGATGACACAAACAATAAAATCATAAAATCATCTAGTACTTTCTAGAGATTTTATACAAAAATATTATCTGAGAAATGAAAAGTAATCTTTCTTGGTAACATACATAAGTAGTGATATATAAATATGAATTTGTGTGACATATTAAATTAAATTACAAAATATTATTTCAAGTTATAACTGAGTATTATTCAATATATTATCTTTTATTTAATTTGACTCATCATCTGATATAATAATACATTCGTCTTCAAATGATTTATTTTTTATAGTATCGTCTACATTGATTATTTCTTCTTCGGCACTTAATTCAGAATCATTAACATCAGAAGAATTATAGGATTGTAATCGCATAAGGTAATCATTGCGTTTATCTAATAAAACTTTAATTTCTTCATATTCTTTACTCGTTTGCGCTGTCTTTCTATCATTTTTATGTGGATTGCCTTGTTTTTTAAAGTTTAAAATCTGATTATCCAGTTTTTGGAGTTCATTTTTTTTCATTTGGTGAGCATGACCTACACGGGCTCTTTCTAGTAATTTAGTTAAATGGTTTTTGTTCATTTTTTGTAAATTTCTTAATGCATCATCACATTTAGTCAATTCTTCAAAAATTTCATCATTAACATCGGCATCCTGTGATGGTGAATAAGGTAGATTTGAAGATGATGTCACCGGCTTACTTTGATTACCAATTAACCCTAATTTCTGCAATTGCTTTCTAATATTTTGTTCCCCATAAAATTCTTCACAAACATTACTCATTACTTCTGGTTTGTCTTCAGCATCACCATCACTAACACTATCATCATCTGTATCTTTTTGAGACATATTTGAATGCTCTAAAAGTGCTGCAATAATTTTTTGGTATATTGGTGTTGATTCATTACCGTCGTGTGCAGCATTATTAGCTTTATTTATTAATTCTACCACTTCAGGGGGTACTCGATCAGTTAGTCGAAGATTCGTATTTGACTGATGAGAGCATGAAGCTTGTAGTTTTTCCATTTCTAATTCTTTATGTGCCCAGCGTTTTGTATAATGTTTACCTAAAGGTGGTATTTTACTCAGTTTAGAGTCATAAGACATAACTAAATTTTCTAACCAATTGAGATCTTCTTCGGTTACATCAGCAAGATAAGGATCAACCAGAGACCAAAATTTTTTTGCTGATTCAGTTTTGTTTGGAGGTAGTTCTTCTGTGTCAGAAGAAAGATATTCAAAATTGTTTAAGTTTGAAGAACATTCATCATTGTGAAATGTTTTTACAGCAACTTTTGTTTTGATCACAGGTAGTTCAGAATTATTTTCTGTTTTATTTTGAGAACAATCCATTAGCACAGAAGCAATCAAATTAGAATCATTTTTAATTGTTTTTTTGCGTAAAATCACATCAGATAAGAATGATTCAAGTTCCCATTGAATGCGGTCTAATTGATCATCTGTTATAGTTTGTTCACTATTTTCATTTTGATTTATTATTGACATGATTGCTGAATTATGTTTAAATTGTAGGGATTTTAATCTGGATAACGAGAGTACTCTTTCTTCAACAGCTGCATGCATTTGTACAGTTGATGTACTATCACCTTCGGTATCATTAGTTTTCAGTACATTAGATGACAATGATTGATGTGATTTTGAACCTGTTTTAGCTGATTTTTCACTACCTCTAGTTCCTCCATCACATTGAGTTTGTTTTTTTGAAGACATTATGATTTTTGTATTATAGTTAACAGCAACCAAGCCTGTTGATTAATACATAAATTTATTAATTTTGATTTGGAATTGTTTTAATAATTTAATTAATAAATAACAAAATAAATTTGTTCTGCTATTAAGATACAGAATAACATTGTTGTTTAGCTATAACATTTTGTTTTTTGTGAAAATGTTAAAGAACACATTGTAAATATTAAAATATGGTTTTATTCTATTCATTAAATAAGTTTGGTTGTTTATAAAAACAATGTGTTTTGGTTATTCCTGCAAAGATGTGATATTTTAAATATAACTGCTTAGCTATCTTAGTAAATATGAGTATACCAAGTCACTAATGAATGTGTTAAATAAATCATTGTACATGAAAAATGAATCTGAGTGAAGGCAGTCTTTCAGACTAGTATATTACCAAGTATGTATACATTTTTTTTTTATCTACATAGTTACACTTATGTCTTGAGTGTAAAATAAATATTTTAATAAGTGTACTGTACATAATGTTGAACCAACAATTTTTAATACTATCCCTGCATCATTTGTTTATAATATTTTTAAGTTATAAATCATTGTTTAACAAAAATAGTTCTTAGCGATGACAGTTTATTAGCCTATATTATTTACATGTACATTTTATGATATGTTTATATTGTTATTAAAGTAATTTATTTTAATATTAAAAATAATAAAATAATAGTACAATATGTTGTAATCAATTTTATATTGAAAACAGCATTAAAAAAAGTCATTGTGTGAATAAAATACATCATTAACTATATGTTAAGAGGACATCATACTTGAATGTGTTGTCTCTATCTTACGAACATAGAACATAACTAATTTGCGTTCAGGGAATCAATTTTATGCTGCTAATTTTAATATTAAAGTAAATTTACCTATTATCAAACTTAAAGGTAATAATATTATCTTGGGCATATCATTAGCTTTTATTAATATTTTAATTTTAAAGTGAATTACAAGTATTTTAAGATTTTAATATTTTTCATAATTAATTAATTTACTGGCAACACAGGGTATGATGTTCTCTTAAAAGTTTTAAGTACCCACAAATAATATTTTTAAATTACAACAAAATAAGTAAAATATTTATTCTTCATTTAAATATGTAATTTTGTCCAAATTTGTAATTAAAATTTCTATTACAGATACTATTTAAGAGGACGCCATACTCGCATGTGTTGTCTCTGTCTTACTAACGTACATCATAACAAATTTTCGTTCAGTAGAATACATTTTGTGATGTTAGCTTTAATATTAGAGTAAATTTAACTATTATCAAATTTAAAGCTAAGTATATTATCTAGACAATGACGTATGATTTTATTGATATTATTATTTTAAAGTGAGTTATGGACATTTTAAAGTTGTAATATTTTGCATAGCTGTAACTCACTTTAAAATAATAATATCATTAAAAGCATATGTCATTGCCTAGATAATATTCATACCTTTAAGTTTGATAATAGGTAAATTTACTCTAATATTAAAGCCAACATCACAAAATGTATTCTGCTGAATGAAAATTTGTTATAATGTACGTTAGTAAGACAACACATGCGGGTATGGTGTCCTCTTAAGTATATTTTATTCGATATTTTGATTATAAGATGAATTATTTATGAGGAACTTTGTACTTAATTTTCAAGTTTGTCATAAAAATGTAATCATTCATACATTTTCCATAACAAAATAAATTGTAAACTATTTTAAATTTGCCATTTTGTTTTCAAAATTTGAACTTAACAGTCATGTTAAAAAATATTGTGCATATGTATCCTAAAATTGTTTTAATAGCTATAATAATAAAATGAGCAATCTTATACTTAATTTTAATACTTTTTAAATGAGCGAAAAAATTGTTTTGCACTTTTATAGAAAAAAAAAACTAAAAAATATCAAATTTCATACTTATTTTAAAATTTCAAGTATCTATATCATTCTTTTTCTTTTTTACTACAACAAAATTAGAAAATAATATGATGAGGAATTGTTATAACATGCATACATATTAAATTTTGTCAAGTTTTTAAAACCATACACTCATAAAAATTGTAGAATTATGCTCAATTTATTTTTAATTCTACTGCAATAATAAACTTATGTGTACTAAATTTTCAAATAATAGGTATGGATTAAGAAAATATGAATTTTTAATTTCAAAACAATTTCCAAATTTTCGCAGTTTTGACAAAATTTGTAAAATTCTAACTAAACATTTTTAAGTTATAGTAAAATATTGTGACTGTTTTCGTTATTTTATAAATGGTAAATTAACAACTTATGAGAAACTCTATAATAAATTTCAACCAACCAAAAATATTGCTCAAAATACTTAGAAAATAATACCATGTATAAAAATACTAATATTAACTTTGAAGAAAATGTCAAATACCTAAGGTTAATTGTTCAGTTATACCAAAAAACAAAATAAATTTATCTAAAACTATTATTATTGTGTAAATTTTCACGCTTTTCCTATAAATTATTTTCTTGAATAGCACTAGATATTTTTACTTTTGAGTCCACAAAGTACCAACTAAATTTAATTTGTAAAAAAATCTTAGTTTTTCAAAATTAAGCATATTTAGTTTTTACTGTCCTAAAAGTTGACAACAGACACAAAAAAAAATAAAAAAATAAAAACAAATATCATAGTAAAACATCCATCATTTCATACAGTATTTAAAATGACAATTTAATAATCATTATTTATACATAAAAATATTGTTCATTAAAATATATACTTAAAAAAAGGAAAATTCCATTTGAAAAACTAAAAAGTTTAAATAATAGAAAAAACAATCAATTTGTATTTAACTAGATATATTACTAAAGAACTAAAAATGATAAGAATTAAATTGAAGTAAAAAAAAATATATAGGTATACCTATATATAATATATTTGAAGACCAGCTATATTTCCAAACTTAATTTACTAACTTTTAAAGCTGAAATCGCCATATTTACAGCTTGTACTAGTTTTAAATGGTCTACATACTGCAGCAAGCAAACAGTTCAAAAACAAACTATTTATACGAACTAGTTTATTTTTATTGAGGTTTTTAATGGAAAAATGTTTATAATATTATTTATTTATTTTCAATATTAAACATAATTATAATAAATTAGTTTAAGAATGGGAAAAACACACAACACTAAATTTAAATATATCTTAATACTTTTTTAAACAATGTGCCATAAAAATCTTAAAAAGCTGCACTTATTTATCATGTTTGAATAATATTTAATTGCATAACAAAAAAAATTTGAATTATAAATGTTATGACTAGCATAGAAATTTAAATTTTTAATATAGTTCTCTAAAGTGAAAAAAAAAATTTGAAACTCTTGTACTTGGGTATAAAAATATTTTTATTAAGTTTATTGAGAGAAACAAAATTGGATTTCAGAATTAGCATTTTAATCATGAATTAAAAATAAATTAAACAATTGAATGCATAAGAAAATATTTAATTGTCTAACTTAAGTAATATTACACTTATCTCTCTCAAACCCATCAGACCAGTGCTCGAATTGAAAAAAAAAATTGAGGACGGACGCTGGTTTTAGTTCAGAAAACACCATTCCATAGCAAATAAATTGTTAACTAACCCGTTGTGAAGTTCGTCCCCCACACCCCCAACACATATAGTAAGGTACTATAAAGCTAGTATTTTTTCTCGCTTAATTAAATGAAAAGGACGCTGAAATCTATGAAAAAATGAAAGCGGACTCCGTCAGCCTGCGCCCCCCTCCCAATTCGAGCACTGCATCAGACTTGTGCAATATATATAAAATGTATTTATGTAAAATCTTTTTTTTTTTAATGATTTTTAAGTTATCTTATAGTATAATTACTTATGAAAACAACAACAAAGGATAGTATTTTTACACAAAAATTGTTTACAGTAAAATTATTGGTAAAAGATGGTCATACAATAGTAATTAGACATGTCCAACAAAAAATTTAAATCTATTATTATTATTGCCGTTGTACGTCTTAGTGCTTGACAGAAATCTGTTTTGAGGACTATTGGAGGAGGAGAGATTATACTGTAAAGTATAATTAGTGACACTACAATCAGTCTTTTAATTATAACATTGATGGTAAATTTAGTATCACAATAATTATGATAACCATATTATATTAAATTTACGGACTAAGACATAATCTTAGATAAATCTTAGTCCGTGATTAAATTCTAGCTGTTATAATAATTTGAACATAAATTAACGAGGTATGAATATAATGGTATATAATATAGATAAAACTGACCTCTCCGATTGTAGGCGATTGAAATAAATTATTTTTGTAATACTATCAACCAATATTATTTATTTTAATTTAAAAACCATATCATAATAAGTAAAGTTATAAGTATGTAAAAAAAACAAGGCCCAACTCTCGTGTGGTGGAAGCAATCATCGCTATTATTTAAATCACAACGACGCACGAGGTACCTACGCGTCATCTACAAATGAGGTAAATAGCTACGGTTACGTTCTGTGGATCACAGACTTACTTGAAAACCAGACGATCGAGCAAAATAATTCTCAATAACCAACGAGTCACGTCGATCCACTGCGTGTTCGCGTCAGAAGAATGGGATTTGTAGCAGAATATCGGATTTGTTCACGATGATGAGCTATTTTACTAGGTACTATGCGTAGGACACACTAAAGGAATAAGACGTATGAATGAAAAAAAAAATAAGGAACATAAAGTCATAAAATCGAATGAGTCGAACAATGTACGCATGATCAGACATGGTTCCACGATGATACGCTGCACGTTGGGTGCTGGGTCGGCGGGAACGAAATTGCTGATATCACACTAATTTGGTAGGGACTCCAGCTGACAGACGCGGCAGAGTGTAGACACGTGTTGCAATGTTGCCATATTTACATATATTAATAAATAATAATTAAATATAATATTATTTATAGTTAGAGTACAGCACGAATACACGATTATTTATAATCACATATTATTAATTATTATTGACACGGTTTTAACTTGTAAATAGAGCAATAGTTAGATCGACTAGACGATAGCACTATAGCAGTCAAATTCTTATGCGATTGCCGATTATACTGTCTTAACAAGTCCTTAGTTAATATAATATATATATCCACCTTAAGTATTACCCTCTTATATTAGTCATATTTATATCTTTTAACATTTCGTCATAAACAAATTTCAGATATATTAATAATATGATAAAATAATAATATTATATACCTACTACCTATATTATCAAACATTGTTATTTAGTTAACGGGCTTAGCTTTACATTTCATATTCATATTATAGCAGACAAGCGGCCAAATAATGGAGGGCAGGTAATTACTAATTTACATTAATTTAGATGATTGAAACTATAAAATATTAAAAACGAAGTTGAGAAAAAAAAGTGTCGCCATGTATCGACATTTCTGATTGATTTCACCAATAAGTAATGTTATTTTTTGATTGCACGTTTTTTAGGAGTTAGCTTTACAACAATCCGGTCTTTAGTAATAACCTATTTCGCGTCAATAGTAATGCATTATTGCATTATTTTTGTATCAAAAACTTACAAATTAACTAGTTGTTATAGTTGTAAAAAATTTACAATATTGAATTTTAAACAGCGCTGATCGTCGTGGAACATTATTCAACCCCGATTTCATAAATTATTTTTATTATCATTATTATAAAAATAATTTTAAATTAATATAATGTAATAAAGTTAAGTGGTATATTTACTGTCCAGTTTTCTGTCTTCTGCCATTTATTTGTACTTCTTTTGTATTACATATTTTTGTATGAGACCAAGCAAAATCAAATTATTTTTACCTAAATGATAAAAAAGATTATTTTTTAAAATTATAAAATGTAGAATAAGCATTAATTTAAGAAGAATTATTACTTTTAATACATAGCAGATTGTGATGAACACAAGGTAGATATGACAAAAAATATTAGGTATATTAGATTTTTTAATAACAAATTAATCAAAAATCATTAATTATATATTGAAAAAGGGGGAAAGTAAGTAACCACTCTGCTGTACAATAAGCCAAGTGTACCTTGTTATTTAGTAGATAACTGTAATGGATGTGTTAAATTTTAATTCAACGATCATTGTAAATGAAAAACAATTCTGAGTGAAGACAGGTCTTAGTTTATTATTATATAAGTATATTTTTATTATTGAATATCAATTATTCAAATGATTAATTTTACTATTAGTAACAGACAGACATTGAGACATTTAGTATAAACCAGAGATGGGCAATTGTTGCTTGTTGGCCAGCGAGCTGAATCTTGCACGCTATCTTTTTTCATCTGACCCATGTTACATTTTTGAATTGGTTCATAAAATATTATATTTAATCTGTATTTATAAATTACATTATTCGTAGAATATAGTATTGAACTATAGCCAAGTTATTCAATGTCTAAATATATTTATTTTACTAGATGGACTCATTTTTACATGGACATGTACAGTTTGTAATTAGTTATATGGGTACACTAGGTACAATGAATATCTTAAATATAGACAGTATAGTACAAGGTACTTAATATTTGCAAAATAGTATTTATTACTTATAGAATTAGAAATTGAGTTACTTAATTTAAGGTATATAAAATAAAATTCAAAATTGTGAACATTATATTATATCCATAGTGACATAGCTAATGACTAATAAGATATAATCATTTATTTTATTATATTAATTATTATTAGTTATTTTTATGCCTTTTTTTTATAACTCTGGTCTCCTAGATTTTAAAGTTCTAAAAATTGGCCCCCTAGTAACTTTTGTGTTTCTTATTCCTGCATTTATACTATTAAATATTTAAATGTGAATAGATAATAGCACCAATAGCATAAAATTAATTAAAATGTTTCAAAAATTATACTGTATACATATAAAATACAGTAAATTAATAATAGAATAATATAGATCAAAGTTTTAAATTCCTACAAAAAATAATTTTAAATTACAGCAAAATAACTAAAATTGTTAGTTTTAGTTTAAATTTTGTCAAAATTTAAATTCAAACACTTTTATTAAATTGTTGTGACTTTGTATAGTAGGTGTCGTCATTAAGTAGGTCACTGTAATAGTAATGTTAAATTTGAATTTAATGATAAATCATTGCATACACAAAAAACATTTGAGCGGACGGCGGAGACAGTAGTTTAGCACTATTTCTAAGAATATTTTAAGTATCTAATTAAATTGCCATTAGTATAGTTTGTACTAATTTTACTAATTTTTCCGAAATACATCACATATTTTGTATAATTATACATATATTTACAATTATATATAGGTGTATACATTGTGTATTCTTGTTATTATTAGTTAATTAATTATAAATCAATACCAGTACTAGATGTAGTAATGTAGTATGTACCTACTGTACATACGTGATAACTAACTTAAAAATAGTTTAAATATTTTTGAAATTATTTATTATCAATTTTCATATTATATAATATACATAATAAAAACATGAAATAAAGTTCGAGAACCTAACAAATTATTTGTAATTTTTAATTTTAAGAGGACTGTATACATGTCTAACTTCATTTGTTAAAACCGTTTTACACGGGAAAAAACCGAGAAGACACGAGATTATCATAATATAAAAATAAGAACTTTGCCTGTGAAATTTCGTTTTTTACTTTTTAAATATCATTAATACGATAATAAATATTATTGTTTCCAAATCCATTATTTTGGTGATTTTAAATTTGAATACTTTCTTTTTTTGTTCTGATATCGAAGAATTTTAAATGATATTATTTTACATTTAAAGGATTAAAGTTCCTATTTTAATATTGTAAATTTGTAAAACACTGATTCTTAGTTATAATTTATAATTTATAATAACTGTAGCCTTAATCTTAATTCTTTTCAACGTAAAACAGTTTTTTACTATAAACATTTCAATTATATTAAATATTTTTTAACTATAGTATTACGTTAAGATCGTTGTGAATGTTGTGATACCGAATACGATTTCTCCCTTACTCCCTTAGCAATCAAATGAAATGATATTTGCTCGTATCAAGGCCGCGCCACGCGCTGTCGTTGTAGACATTCAGTACGACTGCACGAACGTAATTATTTTTACGGTTAGTTTTTAAGTTAAATTATTTAATCTTGGTTCCTATTATAGTATTTGCAAAAATTAAAAAATAATTTTGTTGGTTATTAAAAATGCATACAATTTTTTATATTTATACCTGAAAATTCAATACAAGGCTGAAGGCTCACATAAGTTTTACTTACAATAATCATAAAAAAATGTCGAGTGTAAGTCTAAAAATATTTTTTTTTGTGTGTTAAAAAAAGGGGTTAAAAATAATTTCCATTTAATTATAGAATCAAAATCAACCCCTACCCCCCTATCTACGCCACTGTTGCGAAGTCTACATTTTTACGAAAATTCACGCATAATATTGTTTGGTAATTGAAAAACTATTTATTTAAGACATTTTAAATTAGCACAATGCGTAATGGCTAGGGCAAGGGACTTTATGTCCTAAAAATCTTAAATATGCAAACATTTGTGCCCTAAAGAATCACTAAATATGCTATTAAAATATGTATTTAAAAAAAGTATATTTGTAATAAATAATTATATTTGTAGATATGATACATAAATAGATAAATTTGATTAATTATTTGAGATATTATTTTCTTTTTTCAAATTTGTTTTCATCTTACATTAAGTTTTAGTCTAAAACAAAAATTTTTAATTTTTTTAAAAAAAAAAAAACAACTTAAATTGAATACATTTGTATATTTTTAATATAGTACTAATTATTAATTACCTTGAGCATTACATTATTGAACTATTAGATATTTTCTTAAGTTGGGAGTTAAAAACTGACCCATTCATATACATAATTGTAAAATATGTACTTATTAAATGAAAAATGGTCAAAATATGCAACTATACTTATTAAATATAAACTTGTATTGCTATGAAACAAATTTTTATATTACTTAGCTATATGTTTTTAATGATTAACTCCTAGAAGTCCCGAGCCCTAGTAATGACTTACAAAATAATTTTCAAAATATTTTTACTTAATTGTTATTTATAAATTCTAGCATTTGAAATATTTAATAGCCACGTTGAAATAACCGTGATGAATTATTGGCCTAAATATGTATATATATTTTTATATAAGCCTAATATAGTTATTGGAGTAAAAATTATACTTAGGGTCAGGTTTTCAGTGTTAGTTTTAACTGATAGTCAATTAACCATAAGATAATTTATAACCAGTTAAAGTTCTGAAAGAAAATTTAATCAACATCAATATATTTTACAGTGGTGTATTTAAATGGTGGTGGGGGGGGGGTGTTCTACATGTCGTAAATGCAATAGTGAAATTAATTTTATTAGGTCTGACTGCTGCAAGTCTTGAGGTAAATTTTTAACTTAGTTCACAGTTTATCTAAAATATCCAGGAATTATTCGAATTTCACGGGGTGATTAAGAGATATTTTGGAAACACCCCCCCCCCCCAGGTTAGGTTAAAAAATATATACATATAATATTACAATAATTTAATTTATTAGGTATACACTGATTCTCTATGATATAGTCTAGTCATAAATAGTGTCATATAATATTAGATTCTAGGTTTCAAAATTAATCAAGCAATTCAATAGTTGGTTCAATTTACTATATTACTATAAGATAATGTGAATGATGGCCAGCGGTGGTGAGAAATGCGGCAGCAAGAGGTAGTGGTGAGATCGATCGCTTGGCGGTGGTGTTAGATACATATATGGCTTTGTGGGAGTGTGGTAAGGCGATATCGTTAAGAGAAAGTGGCGTTGAGATTAGTAGACTGAGTTGGTAGCAGGCGGCAGAAAATACGTTTTCTTACTACTTTGATTACTTTATAAGAATTTAAAACTAAAATATTTTTTCGAAATATCTAATGACACGCACGATGGCAGTGAATCCTCCTTTATAATTTTTGGTTGTATGTTATAGGTTTATCCACCCGTAGTTTGTAGTTGGTTTTACTATGGAGGGCCCAGAGACGGATTTACACAATTTCCGCCCTAAAGCAAATTTTATTTTGCCGTCCCATTAAATTTATCCATTAATAAAACGTATTTTTAAATACTTATTTGGTATAATTACTGAGTATATTATTTTATTTTCTATTTGTACTTAGTAAATAGTAAATTAGTAAATACTAACGTTCACACGTAATCTCGTCAAACATCAAACTCGTTTCATTTTTAGAAACAATGAAATAACACCTCAATTAAAAATTAACTATAAAGAATTAAAAAAAACAAAACAAAGATTTTCTTATAAGTTATAAATAATTCATTTTTTTCCATAACTTAAGATACATTTTTGATTTCTGAAATAGCATATATTATAATATTATATATTTGTGTAATATTCCTTATATTTTCAATTATTTCATAGTCTCGAAGTGATCAAAACAATCATCACAATTGACAAAATTTTATCTTTCGGATAGAAAAAAGTTTTATTTTTGTATACGTAATACGTATGTTATATCCACATAAACACAGTGGCTCTGGTTAATAATTAGATTTAATATTTTATTTCTTTATGAATAAAAATAATATTCTTTCGTCTTTAATAATAATAGATAGTTATCGTTAAATAGAAACATTAAAATCAACACTTGATAAATATTTATAAAATTAATTTAACTTTTGATATATGAAAATGTATTATTATATATTATAGGTAGGTAGTTTCCTTTAATTGTAAAGATTAATTCATAAAAGTATCTTATATTATTTTTAAAAAAACCGTGTTTTCAATAAAATATTGGTCTAAAATTGCGCCCCCTAATAATTTTCGCCCTAAGCAACTGCCCACTTTTCCAGGCGCTAAATTCACCACTGGGCGGGTCCAAGGATAATGTACGATACATGCATACTGTACTACAAAAATATTATCGACTATTGACCATTAAATTCGACTGTTGTTAAACGAATCATGACGAAATAATTAGGATTAATACTTTTAAATAAGTTGACAGTGAACTTAGAACTAGTAATAATTACACTTCGGTTAATATCTCTTCCATCGTTCTTTATTGGTGATTGAAATATAATTTACCGTAATACCGTACGTACAACAAATATTACCACATAATTTAACCATGGCTATGTACCTATAGACAGGTATTATTAGTGTTATTACAGTATTTAAATGCTAGCTTAGGTAATATGTTGGGGGCTTAGCTCCAATAGTTTTATTTAAGCTCCACTTATTTAATTAATTAATTCTTTCTTAAATCAGTTAAATCTATATTTAGTAGTCATACCTGATAAAAATAATAAAAACAATTTTAAAATTAAAAAAAATAAAGAAATTAATTATAATATGGATTTTGATTGGTACACGTCACATTAAAATAATTAATCTTCCAATAGTTTAGATATTTCTTTTTTAAATGTATTACTATAGTACAATTAACCGTATTTGATTTTGCATTTCTATCAGATTAGATTACTCAGTTGGATAGATTTTAATTTAATTTATATCTAGTTTTTATTAACTTAGTTTAAATATATCATTAAATAAAATTAAAATGAATAAAAATTCTTTCAAGTCTGTCAGTTTATAGTTTGTATATTGACAGTTGTTTTCAATGTGTTTGTGTGGCGGTTCACTAAAAATTATATATATAGACATAGTGTAATCATTATAATTTATAAGTGTTAAGTGTTATTTTTGTACTAATATATATTGTGAACTATTCCTAATAAAATAATACATAGAATACAAGTAAAAATGTAACTACTCAAAATATTACGATTAAATAAGTTAAACATTTTTCATATATATATTTTGTTATAAATGTAAATTATTATCATTATATATATGTTTGAGTATTTTATTTATTTATTTCAGCCAAATATTAATTACAATTATATTATGATAACAATAAGTAAATTATTACATTAAAAATACATTAATAATAGCTGATATGTATACCAACTGAGCTAAGCTCGTATCTGGTATACGGAGTTTTTATAGATTATAAATTCTTATAATAGTAAAATTATTAAATGGGATACTTATACAATTAAAAATACAACTTATTATATAACATTATACAGTAGTCAAAAATTTCATGGAACATATTTTAGTAACAAATTTAACATATACACATTCGGATAAGATTTATAAATTATTACACATATTCACTTTTTAAAATTTCATTTATACACACATTCTCATCTAGTTCATTAACTATTTTATTTATAGCCTTTTTTATTTGATTTTTATTAACTATATCATTGGTATTATTAGATTAGTTTTCACATAAACTTGTTATTAGACTTTTCGCATCATTACTTAAATTGTTGATTATAGTTTTCCCCACGTGATTGGGAGAATTCCTTGAATTTGTTAAAAACGTATATGACGGTTTATTGTATTTACCTGTTCTTCTGTCCATTATTTCTATAGCATTTAGTGTGTTGTTTTGTATAGATTTTATTAAAATTTGTCTAATGTTTAATTTATAGATAGGTAATATATTTGTATGTTTGAATAATTCCCCTGATGGGTATTTTAATTGTAAGGAGTATGCTACTTTTATTATCATTTTTTTGTGTTATATCTTATATGTAATGTATTTATGTCTGTTCTATTAGAGCCTCCCCAACATGTAAAACCGTATAGTAGTATTGAATTACATAATGCCATGTATATTTGTCTTATAATTGATTTATTAAGAAATCAAATTTTGTAGAATAAAGCAGTTAAGTTCCTTATTTTATTTTTAATACTTTGGATATGTTTTGATCATTTTAAATTGAAATTTATTGTTATTCCTAAATATTTGAATGATAGAACCATTCTAATTGGTTTACAACTGCAATTTATCGTACCAGTTCCACAATTATGTATTACAAAGCTGTATCCAACAGGAAGCGGTGAACGAGTTGTAACTATTGGTATGCAGACCGATTTATTTATGTTAAGTGATAATATATTTTTTTTTATCCAGTCATACATATACCGTAAATTTATTTCGACGGTTTGTTTTAGTTTTTCCCAATTATCTTTGAAATTAAATAGTGCTATATCATCAGCAAACATGATTAATTTTTCTTTTAATAATGATGCAGGTACAGAGTTAATATATAATAAAATCATTATGGGGCCTAATTGTGTACCTTGAGTAACTACATAATCTTTGACATAGCAATAATTACAATGATTAGATCCTATGGTGGTTAGTTGGTGAACCATTTTAATGTATTTTCATCAAAGCCTAATTTTTTTAACTTGTTGAGTAATAATTGTCTACTAATTGAGTCGAATGCTTTTTCCAAGTCCAAGAACGTAATTAGAATTTTTTTTTTACAATCCCTTTTGTTACGTAGAAAGTTATTTATATCAATTAAAGCGTCTCCTAATTTTTTTCTAAATTCGTATTGTCCATGATATATTATTTTATTTTTCTCCAAGTAATTTAATAGTTGATTTTTAATTATTTTTTCAAGGATTTTAGCTAAAATTCCTACTATTGATATAGGTCTACAATTAATAAAATCTTACCCCCTTTTTTATGAATTAGTACTATTCTTGCTACTTTCAGATCATCTGGTACTATACCATTTGTTATACTACAGTTTATTATGTGGGTCATAGGTAATATCACATTGTCTCCTATTTGTTTAAAAAATAATGCTGTATAACCATCAGTTCCAGGTGTCAAATTATTATTCAGATTATTTAAGATATTGGTTACTTCATAAGTACTAATGGTATTTAAATTGAAGATGGGATTTGTGTTTAATATGTTTTTAGTATTTACTCCTTTTTTTTAAAAAATATATTGAGTATTGTTTGTACTATTGGGAAAATTGTGTTCAATTAATCTACTTCCTGTTGTTACAAAATATGAGTTTACTATGTTTAAGTAGTCTTTAGGTGTAAGAGTGGGATATTTAACCTCTATTATTTCATAAATTGGAAGCCCTGCAGAATTAATTTTATTTTTTGAAATATGATTTGATACAATACAATTGATGCTAGTGTCTAGTTTAATTTTATTAAAAATATCTAATGCAGTATTAGTATTATTGGTTTCAAATAATCCAGTTCATTCGATACAAGATAACAATTTAACTGCCTTATTGTAATCAATATATGATATTGTATTTGAGTAATTATCTATGTGTTTTTTTATTAATTTGTACGTTTTTTATACTACCTATAATTGTGTAATGGTCTGTTATACTGGTTTTAATTACTGTAGGAATAAGATATTAAAAATTATTAGTGTTCATTAGAATTTTTTCATGACATTAATGATTTTCAAAATATTCCTAAAAAAAAATTAGTCAATTGATCTTAACTTTTGTCAGTGTTTTTTGTTTATGAGCTTGCATTTTATTTTGGTATTGCAGATTGGATTATAAGTCATGTTTCTAGAAACATATTATTCTCAGAAAACTAACTGTAAATGCATTTTATCATTAATTGATAATATTTTTTTAATTCTTATTAATAAAAGTCATTAAATAAACAGTATGAACATTCTTTAATTTTTAATAGTATAAACTTTATTTTTATTGAATATTGTCTTAACTCGTAAGATATATTTTTGAGTTTTCTAAAAGATTAGCTAATTATGTTTATTGGATATTATCAATATTTTTATATATTTTATACTTACCATTTATTATAGAAACTTACATTACTGTTCTATTAATTATAGAATTATAATTATGTATTAATTATAACTCATAATAGTAAAAATGTATTATTTCTTTTTTTGTTTTCCGTGTAGTAACTAGGTTATAAATATGTGTCTGCACATTCTAATAATGAATATTGGTTCTAGTTTAGTTCTTTTATTTTGATATTTGTTATTTGCTTAATAATTTACATTTTACATTATTATAAAAATAAAATATAAGTTCAATTTAAATATAATTACTAACTACTTATATCATGGCAAATAATTTACAATTTATTTACCAAAATAATTAAAAAAAACATTATTAAAAATAATTTCAATAATTTATTGTGTATTTAAGATTTTTTACACATGAATGGTTATCTAATTAAAACAATAAATCAAAAAATATATCCTTCAACTGGAAAAAATGGAAAGTTCTGTTTAATTGCCAAAAACATAAGGAATTATGAATTATAATACACAATAATGATCAATAATTTATAACCTAAATTACATGCCTGTCTTAAGAATAATTTTTCATCAAAATATTGATAAATTTAATACATGTTAAACAAACTTGAATGGTATTGATGATAATAATTTTCATACCGTAATCTTAATATTCATAAATTAGTGAAATGTGATACATATGTAAGTTTCTTATAATAATATTATGTTACAGATAAGTAACTTAATTTACAATCATTTATTCAGAACTGGGAAATTGTTTGGTTGAAATATGAATGTTGGTGTAGATTCATTAACTAGTGAGGTCATCTGTAAAAAAATGTATTATAGTGAGTTGATTATAAAAAATAAAATTAATTTATACATCATACTTGTATGATTTGAGGTTGCGAATAAACCATTTGAATTTGTTGTGGTTGAAGATAATTTTGATTTTGTATTTGAAGTGTTTGCACATTATATAAGTTAGTCGACATCTAAAAAAAAAAAAAACTTTAAAATTCTAATCATATGATTTGTTTCTAGACTCCTTTAATGAAACTTTAGATACCTAAAACGGTATAAAAAGTTTCAATACATAATTTTAACTACTTGAAATAATAATTATTTAATATTATGTGTAATTTTTAGTATGACTTCAAATTGTATACTTATATGTAGTCAGGGCCGGATTGGTCTGGCGAGTTACCGAGGAAAACTCAGTGAGTCGCTCAAAATATGGCCTGGTTTAATTATTATTTTTATTTTAGAGATAAATTAGTACAAACATGGGTAGAAAATATAATTGATTTGAATTATTTAAACCGTAAAATAGCTGTAATCAAACGTTAGAAATTCTTAAATTCGGTAGGTTGACATCTTGCCAATCCAGCGCTGTATGTAGTTAATAGTTAACAACTCTTACAGGTAGAGGTTTTATTTCTTTAGTATGATTAACAACATTTATTAATTGAAGTACACAATTTAAATTTGTATTTAATACCTGTGTATTGCATTGTAACGGTATAAGTTTCATTTGACCGTCTGTCGCAGTTGTTGAAGTACTTGTTGTAAAAGTGTATGATGTGATATTTGAAATCTAAGAGTAAAAAAAAATATATATATTATTTCATAAAAATAAAATAGATATACTCATTTATTAATGACTGAATATAAATATATAATACTTAGATATATTTGTTACTTGTATAACTTAAAAGAATCTAGATAATACTTTATAAGACAATTTTTAATTATCTAACAAATATATATCGGCTTTTTTTTATTATACTTGTAATTAATGACCAGATTTTCGTGCAGCTAACTCTTAAATAACGTGCAATTAAAATGCAAAAATGTGCAAAATCGTGTAAAATCAAATTTTTTTTAGAAATTATGTAAAAAAAATTTCATTGCAAGTACCTACTTCAAATTTTATTTTTAATGCTATTTATTTTTATAGTATTATTTACTAGTTGGCATTAACTATTAAATATTATATTAAAATATACAATTAAACAAATTTTTTATTTTATTTAAATAAAATAATAATAAACTGATTTACACTATTTTATTAAAATTTATTATTATGTACATTTCCAAATTTTTTTCTGTAAAATTATATCTTCTTTAATTGTGAAAATACGAGTTAACTACGGCTGCAGCGGATAGACTGTATATGGATACATGTATATGTAATTGATAATTGTAATAGTATCGTCAAGTAGACCCAAGAGCAAACTGGAGAGAAATAGCTGAAAACAGAATAAGATAGAGGGAAATTTGTTTTACGGGATGGTCTTAAAATCTCAATTACATTGTATTATATTGATATTATATAATTATATTATTAGATAATATAAAAACCCAATAATTCATATAACAACATAATATAGTAATGATAAAGTAGATAGATGTTATAATAGATTATGGAGCAAAAATATTTGTAAAAAGTACTAATTAGTACATTTTTGTAAAAAATAACCTGAACGTGCAAAATAAAACTTTTTTTCTTAAAGCTTGTTTCTATAGGATTTAAAACACATAATAAAAATATGCGATTGGACGGAAATCTGGTCTAGTGTCTACTTATAATAATTGATTATAATACAGTATAATATATAGTCTATATTTACTTGATTTTGGATACCATTCTCTAAAAGTACTACTTGATTTATTGGTTGTACAGTTTGTATTATTTGTCCAGTACTAGACGCTGATGCATTATTTCTTTGTTGTTGTTTAGCATTATTAAAATAATACTGAACCTAGAATTTAAAAATACAATTTTTTTTTTAAGTTAAACGATAAGTTGATCTTCTTTAATAATATTTAACTGAATAACAGATTTTAAAATATTTTATCAATGAAAATGTAATACAAAAAATATAAGCATAGAAATATTTACATTATAGTTCTTCATAGTTAAGCAAATTTGAAGTTTAAATTATCCAACTGTTTTAGTTATAATTATATGCTACATAACTCACATAAGTTATACCATGAATTATGTTAAGGTTAGTTAACAAACTTATATTTTAAGTAATTTTAGTAGTAAAAGTGTAATTTTTTAATTTATACAGAGAGTAAATCATAATTTAAATTTATTAGCATTAATATTTTATGGAAAGGTAATATTTATTATTCTATAATAAATCATTAGTGAAGTGCATTATAATAAAGTATTTAAGATCTGATTTTATATAAGATAGATGTAATGTTGGTGTTGTGATAATTACTTGTTTAGGATTTTTTGATGTCTTAAATTCTCTTTTATCAGTTTTTTTTGTTGCTTTTACTCTAGGCACTATGTCAGTAAGAAAATAAAATTGATTATACATGGCAACTGCCATACTAATATCATTTTTCATTAATATTCGTCGCTGTTGATTTTTGGCATGAATCCACCCGAAAAGATTTAATTCCTTGATAAATATTTCTACTGCTTTCGAAAGTATTATTGTAGTTTCTAAATTGACCCTTTCCACATTATCATCTAATTTCATCACTCTTTTTATCCTGCTTATTGGAAATGTTTGTGTTTTAAAGTTTATCTGTATAAAAAAAAAACTGTTCTATTACAATTATAAGTTTAGTTTATACAAGAAATGGTTTTTACTGTTCCAATATTTCTAATTTCTTCAATTGTTTTGGACCAAAATTGATTTAGGCAAACTTCATTGTAAGTTTGACTGTTCTTTTCTCTGGGCATTGTTATAGTGTTGGGATCGTCTTTAGTTGGATTGTTTTTATATTTTTTTATTGTGGACCTGTATAACACGTTTATTATTACAACATACACCACTCAATAGTCGACCATTGATACTTACGGATCCATCAAGAATATGAACGTAATTATTGTATTTTTACGAGTCACAATTAGGAATCAATTGAAATTAATTAATTTGCAGCTTAAATTAGCACATCCATTAAAATAGACGTATTTCTAGTTATAAACAAAATAAACCAAAATGTCCAATAATTATTTAACGATACATATACGACGTCTAACCGTGTTTCTTCTGCATACTCGACATAACAGCTAACGAACTAAACTAACCTATAAGTACTACCAATACTACCGGCTAACCTAATTTAATTCGTGTTTGGGTTTTGGTGATTTTATGTTCCAATTGGTTCTGGGTAAGGGGGCGGGTCCATTTTCCTCCAAAAACGAAATACCGTTTTCCACCGCTGTCCATTTTCCTCCAATTAATAAAATAATAAAATCGTCATTCATTGTCAGAATGTTAAATTAAAATTAAATAACAAATTAAATATTTAAAGTATAATTATAATATAAAATACACCGTACGCGCCGAACTTTGCGGGTGGCTAAAAACAGAATGAATATAATAAAAAAAAATACGTACGTCGATAAAGATGCATCAACCAATCAATAAATAAAATAATAATAATTAATTATATATATAATATATAATATATAAGTGGTTGATGATAATGCAACCATACAATATTATGTAAAATATAAAATATAGTAAAACCACTACAGTATATAATATAATATTTTTTTATAATTATAGGACATTTTAAGCAACAAATGTTCACCTGTTTAAAGAAAATAAAAATTAGACTTAATATGAATAATTATTTTACTTTTTGTAATTACATACCTAGAAATTAAGCGACCAGAATTTAATCAACAGATACGCGCGAAATGTGATCCTAGCCATATTCTATCTTTATAATTCGGAACTCAACACACACTGGCTAAAATATTGGAGGAAAATAGACATAATTTTAGTCAAAAATAATGTGGAGGAAAACGGAAACCAACCTTTTTTTGATGGATAATGGACAGTGGAGGTAAACGGTATCTTGTTTTCGGAGGAAAATGGTTACGACCGGGCAAGGTGTATTGATGTATTGATAAACTTTAAGGTGTCGGATACCTGGTATCCAACTGCCACACCTGTTAGAATATTTTACTACAGGTAGTTGTAAATGTACTTCAAATACAATAGTATATAATTTTTAATATTGAATACCTAAACTAAATATATATTTTATAATTTATTTATGTACCTGTGAACTTATTTTAATATGAATTATACCTAAATAATTGCTATACATACAGTTTGTATTGTATAAATAAATATTAATATTCTTATTTAATAAAATATCATTAAGATTTATCGGTTGATAGTTGATTAATTTTATTTGTATACAAATTACGGTTTTTCCTTATTATTATTATTTTTTTGTTATTGTTCTTATAATTTTGAAAAGTACGGAAAATTTTTTATACTTGGTCTACCTCAAATTTTAAAACGATAGTATTTTTATAGCTCCGATGACAGAAACAAAAAAAGCATCATTGTTAAATCAATACATTATTTATTCATTCAGAATTAAAAATAAATTAAACGTATAGTGTAGGAAAAACTATCTTTATATTGAATATATGAAATACCTTTGTTGAAAAATATTTCCAGATATTTGATTGTGTTTTTCCTTAAAATTTGTTATACATACGTCAACAGGTGCAAGAAATATTATTAAAAATAGAGAATTAGCATGTCAAATATAAAAACGTGTGTAAGTGAGTATCGCTCCGTTATATATTGGGTGTCGATTAAGTATGTTTAATGGGATATTAAGTTTGAATTCAATGATATAACGGCATTAACTTCATTGTACGCGTAAAACAATTATGAGTGAAGACGGTCTGTCATATCACTAATTATATGTAAAAAACATATAATATAGTAAATAGCTTATTAGGTAAAGTAATTTATTTTACTATATTAAGAATACAACGTAAGTTGAATTAATTTTTGCGAAAATATTATCTCGTGTATAAATATAATAATAAATGTAAAAATAATAAGTCTTTACGAATAATATTAATTTTGAATTATAACTAAATAATGAATTTCGTTACTCATATATTAAAATATTTAATTTAAAATGTTTATAAAAACAAATTATGCAAATATACTTTATAGATTTTCTGGCTTCATTCATAAATTGCTTATCGTCATTTATAAAAAAAATAAAATTTCAATTGCCATGCCAAAAATTTTCAAAATAGTACTATGTATGTAAAATGATTATACAAACACTTAGTGAAAATTTCATGTACCTTTACGATTATTAATTTTCGAGTTGCACCAAATAAATAAAATAAATTTTATCAAAATCTGGATTTGCGTAGGAATAATTTATTTTTTTTGTTTTTCTTTGTTGTATTAAAAAATACTAGAAATTTTTAGTTTTGACCTTTTAAAGTACAAACTAGATTCCAGTTTCTATCCGAAATTACCATTGAATTGGGAAATATTATTTCAACTATTTATGCATGTATGGTTAACAATTTTCCGCCTTTATCCCAAATGGAATATATCTGCTGCCTTCACCTATCCCCCAAAAAATAACTTCTATATAACAAAATTCAGTAAATATATTTCATATTTAAGTTAAAGTTTAAATAAAAATCGTTCTAATTCAAATATAATTTCTGTTACTTATTTGTATTAAGTAAAAATGCATACAAAAAAACATAATATTTAAAAAATATAATAAATAATAGGTATTGGATAATGATATACTAATATAAGTGATTTTAATGCTAACAATTCATAGTTTTTGTTTACAAAGGTTTTTTCTAGATTTCATTTAAAAAAATTCATTAATGATATTATCTACATACAGTAATGATGAGTTAAGTCACACACTTTTTTCGGTTTAAAAAATGAATCTACCTTTTGAGTACGATTAAGAACATTAATTGACTTTTCAGCCTTTTTTTTTATTGTTTTGTATGTTAAGACCTAACTTTTTTTTATTCATGTTATTTTAATATAATATGTAAAATAGAAATAAAAAATACTATAAGTATATTCTATATTTGTAATATATAGAAATGTATTTTATTAATTATAACAAATATACTAGAAAATTTTAATTATTTACATCACACATTTTTAAAATATTGTTACAATTACATTTAAATATCGTAGAAAAGATACTATAAATTATTTGATTTTTTTTACATTTTATTTATTATTAAATTGAATAACCATATGCATTACTAATTTTTCTTCAGTGAAGCTGTGGCCTTTATCTGTCAATATATTTTTAAATACTGAGAACGATACTGTCAACCAAAGTAGTTGGGGCATATTTAAAACAACTAAGTACCTAATGTTGGGTCTTGCAGATAAATATCAAGTTTAACGTTTCCGCCTGATAGTACTGCATTAATTTGTTGTAGAATTACCAGACCTTTATTTTTATTGGAAAGATAGTGTAATTATGTTTGAAGTGTTAACCCCTTCGATTCAGGAATAGCTTGAATTTCTTCGTTTATTTCATCAATAATTATTATTGAAATGCTTGCATGTACCTAACGTCATATTTTAACATTTTATGTTAGTTTCATTTTTGCTATCACTAAAAATTCAAATGAGTGGATACAAATTTTAATTCATTGACAACAGTACTATCTTAAATTTTATCTAAAACTTTTTTAATACTGTGCATCATCTTTTGACAGTCTCTCGTTAAATTTTTTGTTTGCTACGATGATCAGCATAATATTACAACGATGCAAGAATTCGTGTTCCCCACCCAGTAAGAATTGCAACAGGTGGTAAAGGGATATCATTAATTTTATCTTTAAAAATAAAGATTCGACTGCGCTTTTAAGAATATTGTTTCACATTATTAATTAAAGTATTAACTTTTGGAAACAACTCCCCCAAGTCGTAGAAAATATTTTTAAATGCTAAAGAGCCAGTTTTCCATTTAAAATAAAATGTTAAATCAATCTTTTAAAAATATTAATAAAATATTTTAAAAACATTTCAAATATTATTTAAAAATTTAAAAAATATCTTCTTAATAAAAAAAAAAAGTTATTTTTTTAATGATTTATAAAACATTTTTTTAATATTTTAAAAATGAAAAAACACTAAATATTATGAAATGATTTTAAATGATATTTTTATTTTTGTATTTTATATTAATATATATATTATAAGTAAAAATCCAGAAATAACTAATAAAAGTTATTTTTAATTTATTGCAGAATAATTTGAAATCATAATATGTATAATTTAAAACAACTTTATAATATATTAGGTTTAATATCATATGGTATATTACTTATGTTTGTCTCTATAATTTGCATAGTACAATATTCCTAATCATCACTACTATGGTTTGGCATCTTTTACTTTCGTGCTAGAGAATTTATAATATTCTACTCCAAGTTTTTCGCATACCAGCAGCTAACCTAATATATTTGTTGATTTTCTATGTGTTGGTAATGACGTCTGGAACTTTTTCTCCGTCATCAATTAAGTATATTATATCCACATTCTGACTATACTAAATAACATAACAGCCATAAAAAGAGAACAGTTTTAAGGAATATACTTTAAGGTGATCAAAATATTGAACCAATTTCAATCCTTGCACAAAATAGGTACTACGAATTTTCATAGATGTTAGTAAATTATAAATATGTGAATATAATTACTGGATTCAACAACACTTTTCTCAAAAACTTAGTATATATTAATTAAATAGTATTATAAATTTAACTAAGATGAAAGATCGAGGTCGAGGTCGCCAATTGGTGGTAATGAAAATACCGCTTTTTATGGGGCTTCGTTTATAAGAATTCTGAGGCCTCAAAGGACACAATGGTGTATGCCGATTCACGAGGGTATACTTATGTTAAATGCCGTGTATCACAAATCGACGGTAAGTACAAAGTATACTAGAAGAATATCATATACCTACAATACAATAAATAAATTAAAGCTATTAATAAAAATAAAATAAAATTATATTTAGCCATTTAGGCAACTTCGATGCTCTTGATATGAACAAGGGTGTAGGTCAACAGTTTCAATATCGTTACACTGCAACAGCCAACAGGTCAATAAGGACACTAAATATATATATATATATAATATAATAAACGTATAAGTGTATAACTGTATAAGTAAAATAATAAATGCTAAAATACCATAATAATGCATATATAATACAAAAGTCGGGATTTGGTATACTATTGAGGTGGAGCTGTAACCCCCCTCCCCCGCTAACATTTAGTGCTAGTTGCAGCATTAATATATAGGTAAGGTAATAGGTATATTATTATTTTGTATTATGAAATATAACAAATACATAATATTATTATTATGATATAATTATAATATTATACTATTATACTTATATATTAATTTTAAAATTGTTCGCTTACTTTTACTCAAGGCGAGATTTCCAACAGATGCCAAGTATGTCTTGGGAACAATGAAGATGTTGAAGGTATAAACATTTTTCTACCATGTGGACATGGATGGTGTTGTGATGCTTGTAAAGCTTGTTGTACAAATAGTTTTCCAATTTGTAAAACTCAGTTATCAACAACATAACCAATCCACATAATGTTCCCTAGAATAGGAGAAGGTGAATCTATTAGAAGTTAAAGTGTTTAATAATGTTGGTTTAATGTACTTATACATTTTATATTTTAGGTGCTTGAAGCAAAAATACACTACCGTTGGACCTTACAGTACCTGTGTGTCTAGGATCTATGTGTGCTCCTCAGTATGTATCAGGTATATACTTCCTTCTAAATTATAGCCGGGGTTGGTTAGGTTCCAGTTGTATAGAGTCTATACAATATTTATACTATAGAGTTTATAGTATAGACCCTCGACCAGAATTGTATGAAGTTTGCGGGGATTTAGTAGATGATATCATCCGCGTATATTTAAGTAAATGTATAAAACTTATTGTTGAACTTATTACATTTATATCAATTAAAAAAGTTTATATTATTAGTTGTTGTGTAATTTATGTTTCAAGATACAGGTGTATAGGTGTATTAATTTTATCATTGAGTCAAAGATTTACTACAGCAATCTTACATGAAACTAATAATCATTAGATATGTCTAGAGCTGAGATATTATAGATTTATTGCTAATAATTTGCTATAAGTCTCTTAAATACAAAAATTATTCTGTCTATATATTCTAAAAATATTTTTAGTAAAATATTAAAGACGTCTACTTTGAAGTTGAGATTGGTGACATAAATCATAAAATAACATATTAGGGAAGGCCGTAGCCAGAAATTTTTTTTTTTTTAGGGGGGGGGGTGGTTAAGAATTTAAATAAGTTATATTATACAAGTTTAAAATATAATAGGCATTTAAACCTATTCGATTTTATTTCAAGCAAAAATTTCGGGGGTGTCTAAACACTGACCCCCCCTGGTTACGCCCTTGATATTATGGAAAATCAAGTGAAAAAAATACAAATTATTTTCACATTACAAATCACGGCATTTGGATTTTAGTGGATTTCTAATTCCTCACTGTTTCTGTTAGATACACAATTTAATGCAAGTCGTTAAATTTTGAACCTTAACCTGGTCATAATTCATAAGTTAAAAACATTTACCAATTATTGACTAGGTACCTCACTAGTCACTACCTAATAATAATTGTAAATTGTTTAACAAAATATTTTCTAAAATTATCATGTTATCGTAATTACCTAAGTATTAACAGTCACAATTAACAATACTTCAACACGTGTAATATACTAATGTAGAATAAATTATAATACGATTATTATAGCTTACAAAGTTATAATTTTATACATATACCTATTTACTAGTTTACTACAAGCACAGGTATATATTCTGTAAATACAAAATACAAAGATCTTATATATTAATATATTATTATTGTTTTGCATAATATGCATTAACAAATAATAGTACAATAAATAATATATACATATCTGTGTAATAATATAAATTATAATAATTATCACAATTTAACAAATAATAAATAGACCACGAACTACTATACATATATATCTTAGTTTGTGATGTAGGCAATTATTTATAGCCGTGAACGTGATTAATCAAGGTTAATTAAAATTCGTGATTAATATTCCAAGACCGTGGTATTATAACTATTATATATGCATATTTTTCAGATAGACCCATGTGGTTATAGTACAAAATATATCGAAGCTATTTAGCTATATCATTGAATATCGTTGTAATTGATAATTGGAGCGAAAGTCGAAGCAGTGTCATTGATGTCCATCTTAATTTATGTATCGGAGTAGCAGATAGTCGTGGTATTGGAGAAATTCGTATTTCGTTTATATCTAGTCTGACGCGTTCCATAGGAGCGTACCTAAGATTATTGTTATTTGTTTACAATATAATATTTAACACTTTAATAGATTCCTGCAATAAATAAAAAAGTTAAATTTTTAATTCACAAAATAAATATATAAATAGGTACGGGCAATTAAAATACATAGTTAAAACAATAAAGCCAATAACTACAAAACAATAAAATTTAAAATTATACAAAAATAAATACCTGTTTATATGTAATAAACCTGAGACTTTCTCATAGATTTCCCATAAAGGTTTATAGGTTTCTTTATTTGCTGAGGAAATCCATTCTCGAAATTTATTGAACATTTTTTTCGACACATTTACGATTTATGGACTAAACTAAACTTACTAAATGGAGTGTCGATCGTGAGTGGTAACTGTAGATACGTATGTCGATAACTAATTTACTAACTGACACAGCACACAGCAATATCGATTATAAAAAACTAATCAGTATAAATTATATCTAAGGCTATTGATACTTGCGAATAAAATTACTGGTCAAATTGCTACAACGATTTGTTTTGTTTTTTGTAAGTGATTAAAGTTAATAAAAACACAATATGGTCCTGCTATCGCACTGGCCACTGAGTAAGTAACACATTTATTAACATAACGCAGGAACGCACTACCTAGAATCTAGATTATCTAGGCTAGATAATAATAACTACGTATAAATACACTTACAATTTAATAAGTAATGAATAATACAATATAAATATTTAAATTATCAAATATATATCCTTAAAATATATATAGCTTTAAAAAAATATATCAAATAACTAGGAATTCACGATATACAAGTATATTGCCAATTAACCTTTTATTACTGGTTGTTTATTTTTTTTTGTTTACCATAATAAAAAAAATAAATAAATAAGTAACAAAATTAAAATAAATTTAAGTTTTTACAACAAACCAATGTGTGTATACGTAAATATGGTTGAAAATTGCATGGTGTATGGTAAACAATAATGTACATGGTGATAAACAGTTCCAAGTTCATACGAATAATATTTTTGTATCTATTTACAATTTTATAATAATATAACTAAATTTGTAATTATAATTTAAATTTAAATTTAAAAGTCTATTAAACAATTTTTGCAAAGTATTTTTTGATATTTGTAGGTAATATGTTGCTATATAAAAACTAATAAGGAACCTCGTAAAAAACACTTAAAGTTAGGTGCCTAGGTGGAATCTTATATTTATTTTTCAAGTTTTTTGGCATGTAGAGCTTAACTTTTTTTATTAACACTTTTAACATTTTAAATGTTTTTAAATATTTTATAGATAGTCTGAATATTTTGAAAATTTCAGTGTGTATGGATTGTGAAATGTTTCAATCTTTTTTGGCGGAGCATAAATATTTTAATCGATGTTTAATTATAGTAAACAAACTGTTATTATATTCTTATGTTGTATTTATATTATATATTATTCTATGCCGTAAAAACGTATTAAAATGCCAGTGGGCGTCAAATTAAAAAATGTGGGCAAGTGGGTATCGCTCTGCTGTTAGTGCTGTATAGTAGGTAGAGCGTAGAGATGGAGAGTAGGTCACTATAATGGATGTGTTAAATTTGAATGCAATGACAGTTGTCATTGTATACGAAAAACGATTCTGAACGGAGATGATTTGTCAGTCTAGAATAATTAGTAGGATATATTATATTATTACCTATATTTAAATCGTAATATATTGTAATTTTACGCGATTTCATAAAAAATTAAATTTAATATGCTCATAAAATTATTTCCATATGGACGCTAGAATTTTTTTTTATAGTTACTTGAAGGAAAACTTATGAAGAACCTTGTATTGGGTTTTTTAACCTTAGATATAAACCACAAATATTTTATGAATTTTCAACTTCAAAATTCCTTGCGATTTTGAAATTTTCGCGATTTTAACATATTTTGTAAATATTTGAACTTAAAATGCTTATAAACAAAAACTGTGACTAACGATTTTTGATTTTTTTTACTACGATAAGTACAACTTATAATAAACCTTGTATTAAATTTTAAAGATTTTTTGGATAACTAATTTTTTTATATATAGGCATTTCAAAAAAAACTTAGAAAAATCGAAAATTTCAATTGTCTATAAGTAGCTTAAAAAAGTCAAAATATTTTGAAAATTTAATCGTAGATAGATAACGCTAATATAAATATTTGGTGAAAATTTCAAGTATTTACAATGATTCGTTTTTGAGTTACAGCAAAACCAAAAAATCGATTTTGTCGAAGTGGTTATGCGTAAAAATTCCCGTTTTTTCCGTTACTTTTTCATGGTTTTTCCTGACGCTTTTGAAAACTATTGGAAATTTTTTACTTTTGACCCCCCCCCTAAGTACCAACTAGATGAATTTTCCTTTTCAAAGGCGGCTGAAGTCAAAAATCAAAGCATTATTTCTACTCCAAACGTGATGACAGACACAAAAAAAACATACGTCGTTGTAAAATCAATACATTCCTCACTTCGTTCAGAATCTAAAAAATAATAATAACAAAATCGATTATGAGTAAAAATTCTCGTTTTTACCGGTAGTTAAGAAAAATACTGCTTTTTTTACGAATGACATAAATATACCTATTTAACAATATTTTTAAATAATTAATACCTACCTATGTTTAACGCGGTTTTATTTTTGAAATATTATATGTACTCTTTTATATAAATTAAATTATAATATCGTAGTAATATATTAGTATCTATCGTTTTTTGGTTAAGCAAAAAATAACATAATTAATATCTATTGTTTTAGTCAATTTTATTTTTTAAAGTACCTTTTTATAGAAAAAAATTAAAGCATAAAAAGAAAAATTATTTTTTTACAAAATATATAATCAAATAATAAATATACAGTTATTCAAATATAAAATCGTTATTTTTAAAATATTCCCTGTTGGCTGTTAAATAGGTAAGTCATCAACATTTTTAATTCCCATCAACCTGCAACCTTAAAATTAAAACTTATTAAAATACATTTATATTCGGTCTGTAGTCACGATGCAAGCAATTTTCACGATATTTTGATTTTTGATCAACTATCAAGAATCGTCTCCTTCGGTTTACGAATATGTGGTTTATTTTTAAATACATATTTTATAGAAGTGTTTTTACACTATCCTTATGAATTTAAATATATTTATTATAATTTATAACCATAACACATTCCTGAGTGATGGATTGTTTAGATATAGTTTTATTTTTATAAGACATAAATAGTAGGTATATTTATTAATATTTATATATCATATAGGTACCTAGGCATGCACCTAATATAGTAATATGAATATATTATTTTACATATTTACATGGGTATATAAATACTAAAATATGGTAATATACTAATGTATGCTTAATATTATATTTTATTTACCTAGCTATTATAATATGCATAATGCATGTAGGTAGGTATATAATAATACATATAAATGTATAATACGATAGTAGATATGTATATTAATATTATAAATGGGTATATAATATTATATAGGTAAGGCAGGTGGTGGTACCTCTATTTACTTGTTAGTGATTTTATTACGTGCTTATGTACTTATATGTATTTTATAAAAAGAGAAATACAAACTCCGTAACCGGGTAACATTAGTTAAAAAATTATAATATAATAAATTCAAGATTGTAAATGAATATTAAAGATATTTTTACTACCTTAGTCTTTATGAATAGATTACGTATACAGAGTACCTATATATATATATATATTATATTATATTATTATTATGATTTATGTATATACATATATATAAGACGTGTATAGCAAATGGCCCGGAATGTAAGTTATAAGTGCTTACAAAATGTATTATGTCAATATGTCATATAAGTTAAATTAAATTATATTGTTTTTTTAATATTATATCGTGTTTTGGTGGTGATTGACTATACTATACAGACATACTGTACACAGTATACAGTATACTTCAAACCGTAGTATGATTTATATAATAGTGATTAAAGCATAGATAATAATTTCTTTAAGCGATTCTTAAGTGGCATGAGAAGGTTGGTACATAGTCGGTGAGTAGTAGGGAATTGTTTGCCGGTCCAGATAACGTTCACCGCGTCAGTCTCGCGTCTGTTCATTGTCGTCTTATCAACAGCTCGCGTTTGTTTAGTACGAAAAAACGTTGTTATCACCGCCGCCGAATATTCGGACGCACCGCCGCCAATAATCGCCATTAGCTGTTGTACCTTGTACAGCAGATCTATAGGAAATATCGTAAGAGTAACGGCGGAAAGAGTTGGACCGAGATTGTTATTCATAATTCATATCGATAAATAACAAAATGGCAGGCGGCGTCATACTTGAGAATTTGAGCGGAAAGAAGTTGTTTGTGCTCGTATTGTCGTTGCTCTTTTGCCAGCTCGCGTGTTTCCTGATCGGTGGACTTGTTGGTAAGTCATTGTTCATACGATAAAGCCTGAAGGCTAAAAATATTACTTTATCTTTATTCGATGTTCATGTTTTGTTTCGTTTACAGCTCCAACGCCGTCCGCTACTGATATGGTATTGGCGTCAAAGTGTTTGTACAATGACAGCAATCCATGGTCGTACATTAGAGGCGAAGGAAAATGCTTCTCATATCACTCAGACATCTATAAGGACAACCCTGTCGCCAACACTATGGCCAATGATATTGTATTCACTTTTCAAGTAAATAATTACGCACCTAGAAGATGGCATAATGCCGTTTCACTTTGTATATATTAATTATTGTTTTACTAATTTCTAGATACCCACTCCACGTGATGGTCAGACATTGGATTATTCTCGATGGCAACAGAATCTCATAGGTGTCCTCAACTTTGACATTGAGTATCATATTGGCACTATTATGGGTATGAATATAACGAGTTATGAATTATGCATTTTATCAAATTAAGCTAGTATATTAATTAATATTAAGTGATCATAAAGTCATGTTCACATTTTACTGTAAAAAATTGTACATTGCGATATTTTAATGACAATAATTATAATAAAGCACTATTCAACAAAAGCATTTTGTCCTAAAAATTGCAATTATTGAATAGAAATTCTATATGGTATAGATTACCAATATTTGAGTCATTTTTATTATGAAAAAAATAGGTATACAGTTTTATTAAAACAATTATAACATTATTAAGTGGACACTACACCCGGCATGTGTTGCATCTTAAAAATGTAAAACTTAGCAATAACTGTTTTGTGCGTAATAGAATTACCCGGGCTGTAGTGATAGTTAAGACTCCAAATTGATATACGTAGTACGTACAATATAGTTGAGAATATTATTTGTGAAATTTTGATTTTTTTAATATCACTTATAAGAAATAATTATCTTGTAATTCCAAAAAAAAAAAATTAAACAATATTTTACACACAAAGTTCTTTTTATGTGGTGAAAATTCCGTCTTTTACTTATGACTGTGGTCTTCTCGGTTTTCTCCTATGCAAAAAAGTTTTTGCTTTGTTTTACATTTGTAAGACAGAGAACACATGCACACATGGGTGTAGCGTCCTTTTAAGAATAGATTAAGTTTCCTAGTTTAAAACCGTCTCTGGTATAATATTACTGGCAAATTAGGAAATCTCGCACTATAAATGAATCCAATTTTAGAGGTCAAGGTAGAAAAAGTCTGAGTAATATTTCTTTTCTTTATTAAAAATAATTATATGATTTAATTTCTATTCAATTTAAATAAAAATTCATTGCTCAAATATTGCTCAAATATTTTAAAATATTAGTTTTTTTTTGACCATAATATAATATAATATGATGATCAGATTTGAATTATTTTCTTTAAATACTTAAGTGGTTGTTTTAGAATGTTTTTGGTAAAATAAATTAATATGTAATGTAAGAATAATTTATTATTATGCTGTATTAATTTTTTTTCTGTAATAGTTTGTTGTTAATTTTGAGATTACTTTTTAATATCAATATGGATTGAAATATAATAGTTAAAATAATATTCATTGTTTCAAATATTTAGCCTGCATTTTTTTATGAACATTTATAATTAAAACAAACCTATTAAGTATAATGATGTATAGATTATAAATTATAATTTAATTAATTGTCTCCATATGCCACCAAATATAATTTTTTATTGCAATGAAAAGTATTTTATAAAGTAATAAAATTTAATAAAATAAATAAAATTTTTAATCAAAAAAGTAGTGTGTTTAAATAATGTTTATTGAATATTAAATATTAATAAGTACATACATACACATTTTTTATTAATAATATTATTTATTTAACTATTTATTTAAAAAAAGAGATACTTTATTTCTTACTTACAGATCATAAAACCAAATTGTTTCTTTTTAAAATAATTATGGGTAACTAGTGTTAATTTTTTTTCTAGATCGTAATCTTGAGATAACGTTAGATACCAAACTTGGTTATCGTAATATAGGAGACAAGGATGGGGATTGGAAATTATTTGCTAATTCTGTTGAGAAGCGTAATCTTGATTGTATTTCAGAAGAGGTAAATATTTTTACTTTTAATTTTTGTTATATTCAATGATTTTATGTTTTAGAAAATAGATGGTCATAATTATCAATGTGGTTTAGTACCGCTTTTTGAACTCGGATCTTTACATCATGATTATTATTTAATCAATATAAAAATACCAGTAGATGAAGAAAATGGAATTAACTTTGGTTTAGGACATTTAAAAGATGTTTGGCTTGTGGTAAGGAATAATAAATGTTTTAGATTCATAAATAATTTAACTATTATGTTTCTTTAGGTAATAATTACATATTAGGCAATTTTTAGCGGTATTATTATAATAAAAAATAAAGTCAGATTTATACTATTTGTTTTTAATTTGATACTTAAAAATATAGCTTAAATTTTACAGTTATTATAATTTTGATTTATCATCTGATTAAAAAAAATTTAATCATTATACTTATTGAACTTTTTTTATTAAGGTGTTATAATATTATTTAATATTATATTATTAATAGGTTATAAATCAAAATGGTGGTTTTACTAGCGTATGGCTTTATATGAAAACAATATTTTTCCCATTTATTGTTGCTATAATGATATGGTTTTGGAACAGAGTTCATATGTTGGCCCGTAAGCCAGTGTTGCTTGAACGCATGTTGATGACTATTGGTTTTGCACTAACTCTTCTGAACCGTAAGTAAAAATTAAAATATTTTAAAATAAATTTACAAAATCCTAAATGGTATGCATGAGTTTATAATGAATACAATAATTTAGATTAAAAATTTAGTTTTTATACATTTTTTAATGTTAATTGCGTATCTTATTACTAGGGCAGAGAACTTTTAGCCATTAAAAAACACCAAATATGCATTTATATGCAAAATAAAATTTTAAAACTGTGAAAACATGAAACATTTGTTTTGTATTTTGATATTTTTGTGACTGAGCAAAACAAATATGCAAATGCTACAAATCCTCTTGCAAAAATTCTTATTCCATACTGCTCAGCTAATTACTTAAGAAAGCCTCTCACTAGGACGACAAGAATCACCTATGAAAATCCGTCATTTCTCTTCTAGATCAATTTGTTAATATATTTCACTTAATTTTTGGTTTTTTGTTATATACTCATACTATGCCTCTGTTTATATTGGGCACTTGTCCGTAATTATTATAAAATAAAATAAATAATAGTAATATAATATATTAGTTGTGAGGATATTATATCCACATGTGGTCTCAGTTTTACTAACTCATAACTGCAAATTGTACTTTCAGAAGAATCTGTTTTACTCTATTAATTTTAATATTAGAGGTGAGCAGCAGTTCTTAACTTTTTGTAGAATACGGATCCTCGATGAAAGATTTTAGAAATCGTGGAGCCCCTACCAATTTTTTACAAAACATCTGATGTTATCATAACCAAAATTATAATTATTATTTTATATTACAAATTATAGAAGTAGACATAACAAAACATACACATTTATAATTATTTTTATTTAACTTAATTTTTCATAAAACTGTGTATAAATTATTTTATTTTTAATATTCTTAAAGCTGCTGTAGACCCCCAACATGAGTATTGAGGACCCCCAGGGGGCTGCAGACCATAGGTTAAGAACTGCTGGAATAGAGTGAACCGATTTATAAAATTAAAAATTAAATATATTATTCAACATATCGCATGATTTTTAGAGTATGTTATGTTCACTTCAAAATTTAAAAAAAAGGCCTGTGTGGTAAACTAGATAATACTGTTATTTTTAAATTGGTGGTAAGTAATTTGTTCTAGTATTAAAAATAACAGTTTCCTGGATTTTTCTGAATATTAAATTTAGTACGTGTTAAAATGACAGTAATAACACATATTGGTATAACACCCTTTTAAAAATAAAAACTGTTGGCTATTTTTTACAATGTAATAAGTATTAAAACAAGATACATGTTAAAATATATTTTTAATTGTTTTTTTTTTATCTAGTTCCTGTTGAATTTTTGACATTATACTATGATATGCCATTCATGTTGCTTTTGCAAGATATAAGACAAGGTATATTTTATGCGGCATTACTTTCATTTTGGTTAATTTTTGCTGGTGAACATCTCATGGTAAGTGATTTAATTGTGGTTTAATCTACTAATTATTATTTTGTATTATCATAAATAATGTATAGAAAACTTATTAATTTTTTTTTTTCTATGTTCTCCATACAAACTGTCATACTCTATAGATCCAGGTAAATTTAATTTATTTTAACACTTGTATGTATTGATAGAATGACTATTAAGAACACTATTTATAACTCTTTTTATTCATAACAATCTTATAACTAGAGCGCGGATTTTTATGCACTTAAAAGTATCAAAATATGCCATATAATATGCAGTAAAAATCATGAAAATATGTAAAAAATATGCAAGAATTTTTGATTTATTTAAAATTTACAATAAAACTTATAATAATTAATTACTTAAATACTTAATAAAAAAAAATTTAGGGAATTTTCTGAACTTAATTTATTTTTAAAATTTTATTTATTATTAAGATGAATAATCATATGCACTTCAAGTTTTTCTTCTGTGAAGCTGTGTCGTTTATCGATTAACATATTTTTAAAGACTGAGAATGAACGTTCGACGTCAACAATTGGGGCATATTTGAAGTTTACGTCGTAATCGATTATTTATCTTATAACTAAATATATATATAAATTATTATTTAGTGACTATGAAATTTAGTTTTAATTTTTCTACTTGACAAAATATTATTTTATACATTTTTTTAAATTTTCGCTTCAATATGCAATAAATTTTTAATTTTGCCAAAATATGCAAAAATATGTAATAACCTTTAAATATGCAGAAATATGTGAAAAAAAATTTCACTATTAACTTCAAATTATGATGATTCGTGGAGATAACTGACAAAAATCCAAAAATATTAAAAAAAAAAAAATATGCAATTGCCTAAAAATCCGCGGTCTACTTATAACCTTTATTTTAACTTAATAAAAGTTCAATAAATATTGTAATGTACTAACAATGTTAGAATATTAACTATTGAAAATTATTCAAATTTCTATATTTTTGAAATTCATAGGATTCTCAACAAAAAAATCTACGCACATATTGGAAACATTTGAGTGCAGTTGCTGTTGGTTGTATTTCACTGTTTGTTTTTGACATGTGCGAAAGAGGAGCTCAATTAAGAAATCCATTTTACTCCATATGGGCGACCAATACTGGCACAAATCTAGCTGTATCCTTTTTATAAGCATATTATGTTTGGGAATTTTTATTTGCTGAAAACAAATTTTTCTTTAACTTAGACCAATACAGTTAAGTTTCATAATATTGGCAGCACTATCTGGCGGAATGTACTTTTTATTTTTATCATATATGATATGGAAAGTCTTCTGTAATATAAGTGCACGAAGATCAGCATTACCATCTATGTCAAATGCTCGGAGGTTACATTATGAGGGCAGTATTTATAGGTTTAAATTTTTAATGATAGCCACACTATTATGTGCTGCATTAACTGTAATTGGATTTATATTGGGCCAGGTAAAATATCCATTTTTTTTTCCAAATTATAATATGTTTATAATTAGATCATGTTTTTGTGTGTTCTTGTAGGCTTCAGAAGGACATTGGAAATGGAATGATACTAACAATCTAAACTATGCATCAGCATTTTTGGTTGGAGTCTATGGAATGTGGAATATTTATATATTTGCACTCATTGTTCTTTACTCTCCTTCTCACAAGCACTGGCCATCAGAAATTGGTAAAGCTACTGATAATTATTATTAGTCTAAATTATATGTTATATAAATGCTGAATTAATTAAATTTTAATTTATTGCTATAAATATGTAGATTACATAACAAATGTAAATATGTTACATATGTTATTTATTCCGTAGTGTGGTTAATATAGTTTATAATGAATACAATTTTGTTGTATGGAAAATATGTTAAATATGATTACAAATATTTTTAGTACAAAAGAATTAGGTATCATATTTTTGATATATAAATTTAGTGGTGGCATAATTATATTTTATGTATGAAAACTTAATTATATCAATAGTAGATACCTAATCAAATTTTAACAAACTACCTTTTCTAAAAGCTTATTATTATCAGTTATCACTAATGTTTGTTATTATCTACATCACTATTTTTTTTCAATTATTTTCACTTAATATTTTAATTTTAAAGTATAATACATAAAATATAAAGATAACAAAATTTTGTATACTACATAACTTTTTATTTTTTATTTTCTAAATTGTAAGGTTTAGTGATTGAATATTGATAGATTGCACTGTTTATACTTGTTTAACTGAAATTTAATGTAGAAATTTAAACAGGTATATTCTTTTATTAAAAATATTCACAAATAATGAAAAAAAAATAGTAAGACTACTTTTGTCAGTTTCATTTAACATACATTGATACCATGGATCGAGGAATTGCTAAAGAAAAAAAGTTTCAATTATTACCAAATACTAAATAGAGACCAATTATTCAGCATAAAACAGCATTGTGTAATGTGTACACTGTTTTTAGGACTCGTGTGTACACACAATAATATAATGTTTTTCTTTTATAATATAATTTTTAAACATATAAACAAATATATAAGACATAAGAACATACAAACTTTTTTAAGCTTTTGTTAAGAATAAATAATGTTTTGGTAAACAGCAGCACCAATTTACGAGTCCTTAAATTAATTTTTAACTGTAGGATATAAATATAAGGTATTGTGTATGATTATGACAATTATTATATTTCATCAAACAAACCTGCCAAAAACAGGATTCTTTAATAATAACACCTCTCACGCTGTTTCATAGATTTCAAAATCTGTTTAGCTAAAATGGTACCGTTAGACTGGAGACCATGGGATGCTTTAAGCCATATTCCATAGAAGTCACCTAGGTTTATGTCTTGTTTTTGAAGAGCAAGAGTAGCTATTTTAACAGGCATTAATGCATCAATCTATATACAAATAATATATTTATTGGTTACTAATATATTCAAAAATTCAAAACTTAATAACAATCAATATTAACTGTATGATAAATAATACTTTTAATGAGTTTAAGACAAGTAAAAGTAAGAAAATATAAAACTTTAAAAGTTACATTTAGATAAAAAAGTATACTAATAATATAAAGTTAAAAAAAACCACTGCATAATTCATACCCTAAATGTTTTTAATTTTTGTTGGTACATTTTTAAACCCTTCCAGAATACATAGTTGTAGAGTATGCATAGCACACCGCACACATGAAGTAATAGGTGAAGGACATATTATATGGCATAAAATACATCGTCTTCTAAAGACTGAATAGCGATGTTAGCTTCATCTGTAAATTTTAAAGTGAATTTCATTTATTTATAAAAGTTGCCCAGTCACTTCACCAACATTTGTTTTATGGTTTACTGCGATTGAGTGTTTAAGTGTGTGCAATAATGTGATAACTACTTACTTTGTAGTTTGTATAAAGTTAAATTTTCAAAATCGAAGGTATCAATAGATTTATTCATTTTTTTTACATTTAAGTTACCAACATCTGACTCTTAAATATAAAAGAGGCTTTGTTTATTTAAAAATACAAAGCTCCTTTACTTTTAAAAATATATTAGTTTTTTTTTCATGAAAATATTTTATATATTTAATATATGTAATTTATTTGATCTTAATTCAGATAATCTTAACAATTTATCTTACATATTAAGTTTAGGTGTGTAAAATGTAAATATAAATAACATTTATATTTCTTTAATAAATACTTTAAATATTAACTGATAAATAGCTGATTATTTTGTTAAGTTCGAATACAAATTTAAAATATACCTATGTACTTATTATTTAAATTTAGAAAAATGTTCAACATAAATTTTCATATTATTTTTTTAAGCTTTGTAAACCAGATTATTGTAACAAATATATACCTGTATTAAATGAATCGATAAAAAGTTTGTTTTCAATATCTTCATTTGATATTGGTGTGCCACCATTAGGGTACTCATCATCACCGTCTATCAGGTCATCATTATTCATATCATTATTGTTAATGTTTGGAGTATTCTCATCACTTGAATCAACAATATCATTAGTAATATCAACAACAGTCATTATTCTTGCACAGAATATATACATATATATTATTATATAATCTAAGAAAATAAAAAATCTTATGCACTCATCAGTGTACAGCCAAAATATTTAAATGTTTTATTTAAAATAATTTATTTACCTCCACTAATGGCTTCTGTTAAAGGACGCAGAATTTTTGAAAACCCTGAATCATTGAAAATGGTCAATGGTCTACCATTTACAGTTATCATTTCAGTGCACGTCTCTAACAATGAATTTTTATTTAAATTAACATTTAATTTTTTTTTTCAATTTTAATATGTTTATCTAAAGGTCCATGTTTCTGTTTCAAAAGATTTTTAGGTAGATACAAAGTTAAAAATTAAAAAAAAAATTAGTTAATACTAAATACATACCTTATATGAGCACGAATTATCTTCATCATTTAGACGCTTTACACCACTATTTACGAACTTTAAATCTGCCTTAGCTTTATCCAACATGATAGCTTCATCGGGATGAGTTGTTCGTATGTGCGTTTCCAAATTATGACTAATACTGTTCTTAAGTACAGGTCTACGACACCCTGAATCTTACATACCGACTCATTTTTGTCAATGTTGTAAGTCAAAAATATTTTTTTTACGGGATTTGTTAGGTGTCTACCCATTTTAAATTATATGTGACAATTGACGACAAGTTTAAAATGTGGTAACTACTAACTAGCGTGAGCGGTATACACGGCACGCATCAGCAATCTGTACGAGTACGACAAACGGAAAAAATATAATGATGACGATCCGTAGCAAAATAAAACTATTTTAGGTTATTTAATTGCATATTATATTATTATTGGTTTAAAACACGACATACGCAAGCCAACGACTAAGATGTTATCTTATCTCCATAATACAAAATATCTAAATACGGAATAAATCATGTACAATATTGGAAAAAATATTTTTATAATAATAATAAGTCAAATGTGTGTAGGTACCTATAAAAATAAAACTTGCAATAACAACAAGTCAACAACAAACGCTCGTCGAACCCCGATTGCTATTGTAGTATTATCCTATAATATGTATACTATATTGTAAATATTCTATTCTCAGAAAACAAAATATTAGACATTAGTTATTAATTATTAGTAGTTATTACTATAATCCACACTATATTGCGCATGATATGCAATATGTATAGTCAATGTTATTACTCAATTTAACAATGAGTGTGCATATGAACAATATTAAGTATAAATAGACCTGATGTCTGTATGCTTATATACTTTTGATTTTTTTTTTAAATTTATTTAAAATCGATTTGATTATGTAATGATTTCGATTTTGATATAAATTATCGATTTTAACTTTTTTCAATTTTAATAGAAATTTTGAAAATCATTAACAAGCATTTACAATTTTGATATTAATTTTGATTATTTTAAAAAATGTTAACGATTTTTATCGATATTTAAAGTCGATTTTGAAATTGATTTCAAGCCCTGATATATACATATTAAAAAATTATATTAGAATACATTTTTATAAATCTTATTTATACTATTATTATAAGTGAAATCCTATAGATTAATGTATATGATATGAATTAATAGTGACATAAAATGACAAGAATTAATTATAGTTTATATAGTAATAGACAGTCTAATTGTAAATAACAACAAATCAATTTTAATTTGTGATTGTTTTTATATTTGTGCATTTTAAAATGTTTTGTTTTAGATGTGAACAACAGTTCAAGTGACACAATTGAATTTAGCCGTCTTCCTACAGAGCCAACAGAAATGTCATCTCTAGCTTCATTCTCTAGGAAATCTGCTTTTGACTGAACATCCATCCGAATGCCATGACATCTTCCTATGCCCTAATTTTAAGTTTATCATGACATTTTTAATATTTTCCTTACTTATTATTTTTATGTCTGTGATAGACAAACACAGTACAATTATCATTAATTTACACTTAAGATCTTATTTACAACAGTATTATTTTGAAAATTTTTTTTTGTACTTTTTTACTGAATTTTATTTTAGTTAGTTTATGCCCTTTTATAACTTTACTTAGTACTTTAATTTAGTACTGCATATTTATAAGTAACAACATTTAAAAATTTAGTATGCGTTGTATTATTGTATGAATATGTGTTTAAATTACCTACTTAGATTAATACTAGTTTTATTTTATATACTTTTTAAATTAATTTAAGTATTACTAAGTTTATTTGTGGATGTATTAAGCATATACATTTTTTTTAAACCTACAAAATAATAAGTTGTTTATGCACTGTAGATTTGTCACTGCTAATTGTGTTATTAATGATGGTATTTTAATTTTGTCACCTTATACACTTTGCCATAAAAAAAAAATATGAATTATTTCTATAATAGTTTTCAATTAGATCCATGCTTTCACTGAATTCTGTATTGCTTGAAACCAAAATAAATACATTTTATGTATTTTAAGTGTATAATTTTATTTTAATTCAAACATTTTTTATAAATTATTAACATATCATCATATCAATTATCAATTATTATTTTATTAAGAACTTAGAATAGAAAAAAAACCTACCAACATTGCGTTATACAATAAAAATACTTGCTGTATATCTTAATGATAATAATGTTGCGTGCCAATACTAACAAACTTTTAACTGATTAACTTCATCAAAGTTTAAATAATAATAACATTTATATAATAATAATATAATTAAATTAAATAACTTTTATTCATTTATTTAAATTAAACTTGAATAAATATTTGAAGTGCAAAATATTGAATTTTATTTAATTTAAATTGTTAATTTATATTTATAGTACCTGTCCCCCTCCTAATTTTATGTAAATGGTCTCTCCAGGATTTTATGATGGCTTTCTATAGTTATGACTTGTAACCTGGGCATTTTCATAATATGTTTATATGAGCCTGCTATCCACAGCATTTATGTTAGGTCATAGTGTGTTTCACATCAAATACAATTCGATCATAACGCACCAGGAGGCAGTTTTTGGTCAGAGTTATCTATAATAGGGCGTAAATGAGGCGAGCAATTTAGAACTATTATTTATTATTATAAATTTACGAACCATTGATTTGAGTAAAAACCATCAGTGGGTATGCTCTAATTGAGTCACATTTAATGTGAAACGCACTATAGTAAATTCTATATAATGTATAATGTATAATGTATATAATATATTTATTTATATGCTTAAATACTATTTTTGTGATTATTATTGTTAGAATAAATTTCTGACTGAGTGCCTATATGTATACATATGTATTTTATACAATAAATACAAAGTTCACAACAACACTAATAATTTGTGAATAGCTCTATTTTAACTGAATATCTATCATTAAAAGAGAAAAATAATTTAATTATTTTTTCAATACTATTATTCACAAAACTAAGATAGATAATATTTATAAGCTAGTTTAAACAATTAACCTTATATAATATATTTAAAATATTTTTTTTAATTATTGTCTGCATTATATATTTATTTGCCTAAATTAATTTTCAGTAGCTAATCAATAGTTTATGATAAATGATAAAGAAAATAAAAATTAATAATCAATTTTATACTTAAAGAAATACAAAATATAATTTTATTATTTTTAAAATGAAATCAAATATTTTGAAGTCAGCTTAATATTACAAATAAATACCTATGACGTTAAACTTAAATTTAGTGTAGTTAAAACTATTTTAATACAAGATATAATATTATACATTATTTATACAATTATTGTTTAGAAAAATTAAGTATAAATTATCAAATTATTAGAAACTTTTGTAAATATCATTCATTTATTTTAGTTAAAAGAATGATAAAATTATAGTTTAAGTGCTGTATTTAATAAAATATAATACCCTCTCATAGCAAATATGTGTTCAGTAGAACAATTTATGTGCTGTTACCATTGATATTGAAGTAAATTGATATAAATTATTTAATAAACATAAATAAAGTTAAATATTAGAACATTACACGTGAAAACATCTGTGCTAAAGTGTTAGTTTGTTTTATGTTTGTCAGTTGTCTTTTCATACGTATTATACAATTGACTTTTAAATTTGCTACTGCACATGGTGTGTGCTACTACTGCTACTGCACACAATTTTAGGCCCTGCGCCTAGGTACATGCAGCGAACGGTCACATGGGTTAGGTTTCCATTCTCAATAGGTAATTATTAAATTTGTACTTTCAAATTCAAATTATCAAACGAAATGATGTATATATATATTTAAATAACAATATTAAACATAAGAAATAATATTATTAAATAAATTATATAATAATTTCAAACATTGTCATTTTTACAAAAAATCGTTGTCGCCCGACGCCCAGTAATTAAATATATCATCTACCTGGCGACAAAAAATTTTCTCATTAATGTCACCCAGTATATTAGTTAAAATATCCACTGGTCACAGTAATGGATGTATTAAATTTGAACTTAGTGATAGGTATATTGTTGTATACGAAAAACAATAATTGTCAGTTTATATCATCAAGTATAAATTACGATGTGTCCTGTGATATTGCTATGAAGCAGGTAATTTATTTTACTATTAGTATGTAATACAATAAATTGAATTATTTTTTCTCAAAAACAATACATTTTAAAATATCATATTAATATATTATATCCATGTATAAAGTATAATTATATAAGCTCAAAAAGGTCCATAGGGAAGATACCAAACCCACTCCGGGATCTAGTATATATTTATATTTTTTATATTTAATTTAAATAAGATTCAATACATAAATGCAGAAATAATAATGTAGTTAGTAATGATAAAAAAATATGTATAAAGAGGACAAAAATAAATCATAAAATTATTTGATTTCAATTATAATTAATTAATTTCAAACATGCAGGTGACAACCGTGTCACACAGCTCTTAATTTCTACCATTATTTTTTTTTTGTTCCTTCCCTGGGATTCGTATGGGGTGGTCCTTATGATACTTATGTAATGGATATTATATTTTATATTACATTATTATTTTAATATATTTTAATTACCAACTGAAATTAGGTATTGTATTTGTATGATTGATATTTAATATGATTAATAACAATTATATATATTTTATATTAATTTTCTTTTTCTATATTTTTCATCGTTTTAAAAAATAGTGGTTTATTTATTAATAATTGAAGGGGATAAAGGTGTTAACTGACATCAAAATTTTGTTCTAGGGAGTAACTTACATTACCACTTTTATCAACTACTCGTACAACTAATGATAAATTCTTCTTAACACTTTTATTAGTTTTTTTATAATGTTAACTACTAAATAAAATCTTATCTAACTTTAATTTAATGTTTATAACACTGTAATACATTAATTCATGCAACAAAATGCATTTTTGTAATAATAATGTCAGTTAACACCTTTATCCATTGATCACTTCAATTATAATCAAAAAAATACTTATATTCGATGTTTATATCGTAAAACAGTTATAACAAATATAAACCTAAAGTGTATACAAAATATAATTGTTATTTGTTATTTCTCAGTATGACATTTCACGCGGCAACTTATTGGCCATCGGATTACAATGTCCGAAAAATACTTAAAATGTTATAAAATATTTATCAAGAAGTAACAAAAGCTTTTTATTTATTTATTAAAACATAAAGACGCTTGACGACAATTAAAATTAGGTATAACCATAAGCGCAATTTGAGGGGACTTGGGGAGCTAAGCCCCCTCAAAATCAATCGTAACCCTCTCAAAATGGTTTATTATATACAGTTGGTTTAACCTTCTGATTATTTGTATTATATATTTTACAGAATACGAGTTTCCAATAAAGAAAAAGAACGATTTAAGAGATAAATGAGTTTATGGTTCCCAGTACTCGGGTATATCTGTGAACATCCCACCTAAATATTATAGACATCATAATAATATTCAGGGGCAAATGGAAGTTCCTACACGAGACGTCGAGACCTAGCAGGTAAAAAATACATATGTTAGTTCCTACAAAGAAAAATAGGTACATATATCTAAGTTCCTACACAGTAATATGTAAGTTCCTATATACCGTAAAAAAAGGTACGTATATATATTTTATAAGTTATTAATCTAATATCAGTATTATATCAGGTAATCGGTAAAAAAACGACACGGAAAAAAACAACTATGTGAAAAACTCAAAAAATGTTAATTTTGGTTAAAAGTTAAATATAATTGTCGTCATAAATAAAATTATTTTTAAATTACATAGAAATTCGGAAGCACACTTATTGAAATAAACTTTACATTTATATTAATTTTTTTAATATGTAAGTTATATATATATATATATATATATTATTAGTAGTAGTAAGGCTTCAACATCACAGGTCATTAGCCTAAAGTTATATTTGTATACCTATACAATGATAAACATGGTTGCGATAAACCAATCGTAATTTACACCTAGGTACTCCATATTTTTACATGGACATATGTAAGTTACTATACGGCGGAAAAAGTTACATATGTATATACACAATTAAATATAGCTAACTAATATGCATTCAAATATACTTAATTTAAAGCAAAACGTATACGAAATTACGGGAAAATACGACAAGCTACAAGCTGATAATAGTACCTATAAATCAATTTAAAATACATATTTTTATAAAAGTATTTTTATATACTAGGTGTAATGTAGAATAATGTTATAAACCCTGAAAACAACTGAGCGCAATTGGTCTATCTATCCCAAAAAGACAGAGCGCAATTGGTATATCAACCCAAAAAAGACAGAGCGCAATTGGTATATTAAAAGGTCATTTTAAGCGCAATTGGTAAACTCCCGTTTTGATGAGTGAAGTTGCATCGATAATAATAATAATATAGAGAACAGACACCTATTACTTATTGAGTATAATAAAAGTTTAAGTTACGACTTTGGGTTTTATGGTAAGATTATGGATATAAACTATACTACTATAGGTTCTAGTGGTTCTACTATATTTTGTAAGACATTAGGCGTCAGTTACGTCTTGATCGTTCGACGTGAATACGCGATACTTTACGGAAATTTAATAATTTAATAAAAATAATTTTTTTTTTATAATATATTTATACTTAATTAATACCTATTTGAAATTTTAAAGTTAACTGCATTTAACATTTTTTGTCGTGTCGTATACTATTCGATATGATATCTATATAATTTATTTTTATTATTATTTATCTATTTAAATGTATATTTATTTATAAAATATCATATTTTATATTTTTTCCGTGTCGTTTTTTCCTAGATTCTAATATCATATAATACTGATTACTGTCATACATATTAATATAATAATAATTCATTGATTATGTGGTTTTAATATTTCATCTTTACTTACTCCACACTATTATATTCTTCTAAATGATATTATTTTCACATCATCAGTTTGATAACTTATAGTTATAACTAGGGCTAGGATTTATATGCAATAACAAATTGTAAAATATGCATTTGATTTACCAAAATATGCAAAAATATGCAAAAACAAATTTTTATTATTTCTAGATATGTATTTTTATCATAATTCATAATTTATTATTATTACATTAAATATAAGTTGTTGTTTCAAATTTTCAAATATGAACGACCGGCGAACGTAGAATAGATTTATACTGACTAAATAATGTTTAGGTAATCCTATCGATCGTAGATAAGATAAGATTAGATGGGTAATATTTATACTATATATTTACAATTCGACGGATAAACCAAAAACTATCGGTATTATGAAATAAACGCCATTTAAAATTAACAATAATTTATAAAAATTTAAAAATTTAAGTTAAAAAAAAAATAAAAAACCTTAAAATCTATAAATATGCAATTATATGCATTGTGTTTAAAATATGCAAAAATATGCAAAAAAAAATTGATTTTATTTAAACGAGAGTAAGCAAAATCGTGGACAAATTTGACAAACAATCGATTTGGACTTAAGGAAAAAAACATGCAAATGCATATAAATCCTAGCCCTAGTTATAACTTATAATATTATATAAAATATAATATAATATATATATTTTTTTTTACTATTAAAATGTATAAAAATAAAATATTTAATGATATTTAAATTTAAATTATTTAAGTCAGTATCATCAGTTTGATAACTTCCTAATATTGTATAAAATATAGTATATTTTTTGTACATATTTACCAACCTGTCTTACGCCGTGTAGTAACTAACATATACGTACCTTTTTTCCCGTGTAGGAACTTACACATCACATATGTATGTAATTTTTTACCAGTTACTCTATTTAAAAATTAGTTACCATAAAAAATAATAAATAATTAAACTACGCATTTTATTAGAAATATTGAAATGTTTCAGACCGGTTTTCATATAGGAAGCGGAAGTGATTTGCAATATAAACGTTATAAGTCATACGGCTGCATCCGAATTGCATGCCAAAAAAAAAAATGTCCGAATTGCATGCCGTATACCCACAATTTTATTTATCATGCACGATGCACTTATATGCACAACTTAGACTTTAATTTTGATTTTTCTAATTTTTTAAAAAAAATCATGAATAGAAACATTTTATGATATGGTTGTTACAACTGATTAGTTTCTAGATTGAAATATTTTTATATCCCAGTAAATATTTTACCGTATATTTTAAATATTTTTTGATTTATTATTATTATTATTTGTAATTTTTCAGTGTAATTTAGTTAATTAAATGATTTTAAACTATTCCCTCTTTTTTCCATATTGACATATTTTATTATTATTCATGAACTTGTACTACATTGTATTATTGTCAAAAAAAGTTCACCAAATTTTATAATATTATTATTTATTTAAAATTCCACGTAAAAATGTAAAATCAAAAATAAAGTTTAAGTTGTGCACGTAAGTGCATGATAAATAAAGATAAACTTGTAGGTGGTAATAGGTACACGGCGTGCAATTCGGACACACCTTTCTAAGAGACAGCGTGCAATTTGGGCATTTCAATTTATGTTAATTTTTTTGGCACGCAATTCGGATGCACCGATATATACATCTACTTATACATGGGCTTACATGAGTATATTAAAGTTAATATTCCTTTTTTTGTGGTTTATACTTTATACAAACTCAGCAATTAGAAAATGTTTTATGTTTTATTTACCTATATGATGGATCTTGTTCCAAAACTCAGCATTACCAACTAGATTTGAATCGGATTTTAACTGGTTATTGAGAAACATATAAGGGAAGAACTATAACAGGAATGTATGCTGTGATCGTAATGGTCGTTGAAGTCTACAACTACCGCCGTAGTTGCCACCGACGACGTGAAAAAACGAGTAAGCGCGTGCGCCCCTGGTATTCTGGACACAATTTTGTTGGTCCTTACGTTTGTTGGTTTACGCAATCGACCAACATAATAATATATATATTATTATTGATTTTTTTTCTCATTTAATGACCCTGATGCAGTGGTGCCTGAGGCTTTTTTACCAACAAATAGACGTCACTCATGACTCATCCGTCTTTTTAAAGAGTTCAAACAGTTCATTCAGGAAATTTAATAGCAATTTGAGAAAAATTAAAATTTTAAATATATTTACTCATTATGTATATTTAAAATTACATTTTCTTTTTTTTTGCGTTGTAATTTTATTAGTTAATTACGAAATATGTATAGTACTGGGTTTTGAGCAGGAAAATAACGACTCGAGAAACGAAAATGTACTTTTACATTTAAAAAACATTTTCAATGTTCTTTGTCAAAGATTTTAGTAGAATTAATTATTTGTATCAATTCAATAAAAATATTAATATTTGGATGTTTAATCCTGATAATATTTTGAAATTTATTGTTAAATACTTCGGATAATATGTTATTAGAGTGAGAGTGAGGGTATAACCTTTTTTTGATGCATTATGTATAATATACACTCCATAGATGTGATGGAAAAATTAGTGGTTTCAACAATGATTTAACTACAACTAATACAATACCGTGTTTGTTAGTAATATTTAGTAAAATATTACTAAAAAATGTTCACTGTCTCAAGAAAAAAATGGCCGGGAACCAATTGTCCGCACACGACACCAATATTGTCCGTATACCTGACACTTGAATACATCGACGCGCAACCTTAGACGCACGAGCCCAGGCCCGGGTGAGTACGTGACTGTAGTACGGTATTCATAACGCCATCTAACGATTTTTTCTTGAAACATAACTGCCTCGTAATCACAACTTGAGATATTTCTTAAATATCTTTAACCGTTTCTTGAAACGTGCTTGAAACCGAAATATACCACATTTTTTATCTGGACCGTTGTTTACTTGTATATCTCGGTACCGGCCCTCGTCATTGGTATATTCTAGTTCGCGATAATAATGATATAGAACTATGCATGATATTATATATTATATCATGGAACTATGTAAGACGTAAGTAATAAGTATTATCTACAATCGAGAGAACGTATCATGACAAAATAATGTTCACGCGCCCCAATCGCATAAAACGCATGCGACTCACCAGTTCCCCACTATGGGGCAACCTTTATGTGCGAGAGAACCGAGAGTTGAGAATGCTCAGCGGAAGACAAATTCCGGTCGGCTACAGTATGCGTTGTTTTCGCGTTGCACCGACTTTATCACAGTATTACAATATAATAGTATGTTTTATGGTGATAATGTATCAGCATAATATATCGGCAATACGCGTTTCGACAATTTTCAGTGTGAGAAATGATTAAAAAATTTTTAGGAAGGCAAGGATTTTTGTCTTGTTTGCGTAAGGCAAAAACTCCTTGTTAATAAAGTAGCTGTACATGTCTAAAAAATAACATGCTATGTAATAGTTGAACTCATAATAAATCTTCATGCAAAAATAAATAATAAGGATATTATGTATTTCATAATACTTCATAGGTAACATTGTCATTTATAAAATACGGTGCATCCAAATTCATGCCAACTTGTTTCATTATTTTTAAATTCCGTCATCACTGAACTTATACATTTTTCTTTATCTAATATTTTCCAACGTCTATTATTTAAATTTTAACTATGCATTTTTACATATATATCATATTGTACTTGTTTTAAGACATCGGCTAATTAAAAAATATTAGGACTTGGACAGTAAAACATGCTATTATAAAATATATAAAAATAAAGTTTAAGTTGTGCACATATATAAGTGCATCGTGCTTGACAAATAAACTTGTGGGTACACGACATGCAATTCGGATAGACCCCTCTAAGAGGGGTGGACATTTTTTTGGCATGCAATTCGGATGCAGTCATAAATTATAATATTTTTTTGTAATTGTGGCTTATGAAAAATAAATCAAATTAAAGTATAATATAATATAATTTATTATTAAATAACATAAAAAGATGTGTTTTATAATAATTACAATAAGTACACAATGTAGGTATTGTCCAGTTCATGAAATGGGTGATTTTACCTATGACACAAAAGGTTAGGTTAATTTTAGTATGAACAATAAATATTAAAATTAAGTTTCTAAAATGTGTAGTCGCTACTACATTGAAATAATACTGTAGAGTATAGGTACATAGACAAATAGTACTTTAATATGTTATTGTAAAAACATTAATAATTTATTAGATTGTTTTTAAATTTAACTATTATTACATATTATGATGCATAAATTTACTAAGAATTCCTTAATTTTGAATTTTAAACAGGTGTCTATTACTATCTATTTATTATTCTGGTTAGTTGTTTATTAAAGAGATGGTAAGTAAACTATTCATTTATGATCAATTTTGGATTTTTTTTGTGAAACATACAAGATTAAGTGTGTTTTGTTATTCAAATTTATTTACTCTGTGAAAACTTTACAACATTAATATAATTCTTGAGTAAATATTTGAGTTTGCGATTTAAATAGTTTTACTTCGTATTTTTCAAATAATATATTGTATAATAAATTAAAAATTCGTGCATAAACACATTGATAGGACAATTGGGTATAAACAATTATTTATTAGGAACTTAACTATATTGTAGGTACATACATCAGTAAAATCCTAAGTTTAAATAACTTATTTATTTATTTAAATGCATAGATTGTATGTGTATCATAATTCATAAGTAAAAGAAAGTAGGTCTTAAGTAGGTCCACACGATTGATTTACTTGGCCAATGTTGGCCACTAGTGTTTTTGTTATATTCTGTGCTAGTGTCTACCTACTCTACTTGCTGTGTGCCTGTGTGGAAGTTAAGTTAGTAGAAAAATGTTGGTTACTGCCTTACTGGTTATTTCTTGTCGATTGTCGGTAAATGGTACACAAGTTAAGACATGGTCATTGGTCATTAATAAATTATGATGTGCATTGGCAAAAGTACCATATGACTTAGTTATAAACTAACTGGTAGACTACTGAATTTTAATAAATATGTCACCAATTAAATAGAGTATATACCTAATATAGTAATATGAATTATAAAACCGGTGATTCGATGATGTTATAATTTTTAATATGTCTATATTACATGGATGATATATTATATTTATTATTAATTGTATACATAAAATTCATAGACGCAAATAGGGTTGGGCTTGGGGGCTCATCTTTCCTAGAATTTCTTAACCCCCTCCCCCCCAAAAAAAAACTAATGATTTAACTACATAATACATTGGAAATCCAGTACAGAACGAGCTACAGCCCCCTATAACTTCAAACTATTTGCACCTATAACATATATAGGTAAGTAGCTACATAATAAAAATAGTGAAGATTATTGCTATGGTACTTAGGTAAAACTTTATTAAATAGGTATGTATCATAAATGTTTCCTATTTAAGGAACTTATTAATAAAAAAATAAAATAAATAAATAATAATAATATCATAAATAGCTTATATAATAATGAATTGAAATTATTTCAAGTAAAAAATAGGGTGCGCATGAATTGTCTACCAGGTTGAGAAATATTATTCGCTTTAATTTTTTCCTATTTTTAAGTGACTTTCTTGTACTTAAATCACATCCGATAGATATAATAAATTGATTTCTAGACTTCTAGTTCAAATCACAAACATTAATATTTAGATTCTGAGCGGAGCGATAAATATATTGATTTTACAATGATGTATTGTTTTATTTTTATATTTGTGTGTGTGCGTGAGTAGGTGCATGATAAGTTGTCAATAAAATGTTTCAATTTTGAGTATGATTTTGGACTGGATCTAGTTTGTACTTTAGAGAGGTAAGAATTAAGGAAAAACGTGATTTAAAAATCATATCGATTATGGATTTAGATACTCATTTATAAAATATAATTGATAACAGATAACCGGGACGCAATTCGCAGCAGCTTTGAAAACACCCGGGGGCGATTCGAGTCACTAAAAATATACCTATAAATCTATGTATATTGTATACAATATTTATTATGTATTGTACCTGGTAGTGATATAGATGAAAGGTGTTTTAGATGTTGACAGCTTGTCAGCCTTTATCACTAAGTTTATTTTTTGATATAGCAATTAAAGCTATTTTTTTTTTCTTAGTATTACGGTAAGTTGACATTATTTTTACCAAAAATATTGCAATTATTATATTATTAATAAAATAGTAGGTATTTAATAATTATAATATTTATTATTATTAATTATTATAGGTATTTAATATTTATACTATATTATGTCAACAAATATAACTCGAAATGTAATAAAATAATTTTGTAAATACAGTTAGAAAGGTCCATACAAATACATTTATATAAATAAATAATATCTCCAAAAAAAAAAAATCATAAATGTTATTGCGTAGGTATAGTAAAAAACTTCATAATAATATAATAAACGATTAATTTTTTTTTATTTTTTATCTCCACAAATAGTGTTTTGGTTTATAAAAAAAATAATTAATTTCGTTATTCACGTTTAAATACGTAAATTTATATATGAGTAAATAAGAACAACGTATCTTTGTGTAATCTTGTATAAAATTTTCAATACACAAAGATTTATTGTCTCATGGAAAAAAAAATACAGTTTTGTTTGTTTAAGATTACAATATTGGCTACAGAAAATAAAACAGTGATGAAAATTAGATATAATGTTAGAACTTAATTTTATAATTGGCAAAAAACCACAAATAATTGTGTTTAAAATCAAGGCTTAAATCCATGGCCCCACGAGCAGGATCAAACTGTTAAGTGTTTATACCCTATGGGCTACGAGTCTAATTAGTAATAATTTACGTACAATAATATACATCTAAGTTCTAAGTATCTAATTTTTAAGTTGTTTAGTGCGTAAACGGTAACTGATAAATCGATTTTTCAAAATGTATTATTTGTCGTTATCATTTATCAATTTGTTAGCATTTTGGCGCACAAGTGTATGGTTTACCGTGGTTGCGGTGTAAGTTTTACCAACCGGACCGATACACTTGCCGCCTAAATATCGTTGTCGATCGGACTCCGTGGATCGAAGGTTTTGGAAGCTAGACAGGCATGGAGGTAAATAAATTGTAACACGTATTTTTGTGTCGGACGCGTGTGCGTCGAAAGTCGATTTATTGTCGTAATAAGTAGTTGGACATAAGTAAGATCACGTGTGACTAGGAGTACAATTATTGCCTTTTCGTCGGGTGCTCGATGCTCGGGCGTGCGGTGTTTGCGTCGGGGCGTACGCGAGTTCGTATCGTAATTCGTGAGCGGTTGTGCGAGGGCGCGAAAGCCATAGAGTTCTGGTCGCGAGACCGGGAACGTCGTGGACGTGTTGATCGACGGGATGAGATCGTGTCGAAACCAGGTTCGGCTTGAAAGTGCTCGTTCGCCGCGAAATCGCGAGATGTAACGGCACCATGCGCGTCGTAGCGCGTACCGGACATGTCGTGTCGCGGTGGTCATTGCATCTCGTAAGAGCGATCGTCAATGCGCGTGGTCGTGGTCACATACCCAAGTGTAAATTGGCGCGGAACGTCGGGTTCGGGTCGGCGGTTAAAAGTTCGGTCGGACTGTCGCGGATGTGGCTCGGTCGAACGTCGTGAGCAAAGAGATCGAGCATTACGTCGCGATTGGCGTCGTAGCCTTCGCGGGACGGTTTGGCGCGTACGGCGCGGAGTAGGGGCGCGATCGCTGCGTCGCGTAGATAAAAACATATATAAAACTCACAATGGTCGTATACATGTAAAAGTATAAAAACGAATATAATTCAAAATAATTGTGAACGAATATAAAATAGAAAAAAGGTATAATTCACGTATCAAAAGTGGTAACGTCGGTCGGGCGGGTCGACCAGTAAAGTGGTGACAATCGGTGTCGCCACAGCATGGCCGATTAGCAGGTGACCAGGTTAAATATAAATCTAGGAGTATAAATAAGTGCAGTTCATTTAACGGCGAAGCGACTGGGATGTCTAAGCAATGCCAAGAACGACAATAACGTGATTAATATAATATAATAGTGTATATTATAGGTGGTATGTAAAAAAAAAAGATTTTTACAATTATTAAAAAAAATGAAATACCTAATAATGTATAATATAAAATCCAATCAAACAAATAATGCTTTATAATATGTCCTATGGATTAATATTACTTTTATCTTAGGCTATGGTTTTGCTTTAAGAGGCATATTCTCAGATCAATTGAAAACGGATATCTACGATGTTAAATAATCAACATATTGTAAGTACCCATTATTATTTATAGTATCTTTATGAATTATCTTTAACGTTAGATGAATTGTCAAGAAAGGTTTAAATTGGCGATTTGATTAATAAGTCGAAAAAAGTTGAAAAAAACTAAGGTAACCAAGTGGATACCGCTCTGCTGCACATTAGGTGTAGTCGGTGTCGAGTGAGACATTATTACGGGTGTATTAAATTTGAATTTATTGTATACGATATACGAAAAAAGATTCTTAAACGGTGTGCCTGCTTATATACTAAGTAGATTTCATGATATGTTTTTTGACATAGTTATTAAAATCATTATATCATAATTTTAATTTTATTATGACAGAATACTTTACTTTTGGTCCCCCAAAGTACAAACTAGATACAATTTATTACCCAAAACCATCCTCAAAGTTAAAAATCAAAACAATTTTTAATTACTCTTTGTATATAGTCACAAAAACTACATTATAACATACAAATCGGTACATTGATCGCGCCTCTCAGAATCTAAAAATGTAGACAAATAGGTTCAAGGAGAAATAATAATTTAATCAATTTGTACGTTGTTCAACACGAATATGTTGCGAAGTACAAATTCGTTTCATTTTTATTGTACATGATACGTACAATTTAATTAAAATGGATTAGTCGAATGAATTGTCGATAGAATTTTTGGATACATATAAAAAAATCTATGATTTGTGAATTCCAAAGACGTCTTTCTACGACGCAAGCCACTATAATAGGCGCATAATTAAAACAAGAAACGTCTTCAGACTTCAAGTGATAACTTTTCAATACTATTATTGTTGTTGCTTATTTTTTCGACACTTCCTATTACATTCTGACGACAGTATTGATGTTATCGCGCCACCCAGACGGTTATTAGAAGTTATTTGACGACCAAAATTCGTGTTCAAAATTACTTTTATAAGGGGTTAAATCGTTTCTGAATAAAATTAAAAACAATTTCGATTTCCTTTTCATATAATATGAAATTTCTATGTAAATATATAGAAATATAAAATTTATAATCATTTTTCCTTAATTATTCAAAAATATGTAAAATAAAAAATTGACTATAAAATCTACACATTACAAAAGGTCGACATTTTTATTCAAAATTTTTCTGACTGAGTTGTAGAAGAATTTGTATTTGCATAAAAAATCTGGGCTCTAATTATTATAATTATTATTATTAGTTAATATATGAGGGCTAATAAGAATACAAATGTACATATTATTATTTTATATTTTACTTTTCTTTTTGTGTAATGATATAATTATAATATTTATATTTTCACCAAATGTTTATATTACTATTTTCTTTAGTTGGTATAATTTTTAAAATATTTTTACTTTTTTTGAGCCATTTATTAACTTGTAAAATGTTTGATGTTTCAGTTTTTTTTTTTTTTAACAATTGTCGATAATAATATTTTTGCTCTGTAAAACGTTTTAATATGAGGTTCATAGATAGTTCATTCTGAAATCAAAAAAATCTCAGAAATATATTGTGACCATGATTTTATTTTTAGTGATATTTCCAGAATTTCATATTTGAATGAAATTAGATATTAAAATAAAAAATATACATTTTAATCGGTTTGTTGTAATTTAAAAATATTATTCGTAGGGCTTAAAACTTTTTGTGTATATTATTTTATTTTATATACATATTCAAAGATATTTTTAAAACATTAAGATTAATTTTAATAAGCTACAATTATAGAGGGTGAATTTTTATAATTATTTTACATGTGTATATAGTTAAATGGTTGTAAGACATATTTTCAATTCAAAAAACACACAATTTATAGAAACAATTTTATTTTGCATAAAAATCATATTTTAGGGTTAGAGAATATTCAATACGTAAGAAAATATTTGAGAATAAAAAACAATATTTTTGTTTTTGTAAATAGTTTTTCGAAGAAAATAATTTTATCATTTATTATTTTTATGCACCATTTATGCACCAATTAATTTTTATTGAAAGCAAATAATATACATTTAAACTGAATAATTTTAATATTTCTTTTTTTACAGTATTTATATTGAGAATATATTGCCTATTTTTAATGAAATAAATACATCATATTTTAAGAATTTTAAGAGAATAATATAAATTCAACCTTTACCTATTTATACTATACAAATCTATTCATACTGTTCTTTGGTTGGGTGGTATTGATTCAAAATTAAATTAGTGATGTATAATATGAATATATATTATACAGAAAACAAAAATAAGAATAAAAAGTGTTTTTTTTTGTTATGGATTGGCACGAACAATAGAAATATTAACATTAATAAATGATAACCAAAAAGCGGTCATATGTCCTAGTGATATCTAGTGGTTGAATTTATAAATATATAATTGTACATAAAAATAATAAATGTTTGTAGCTTACACTCGTACACTTAAAGACTACTTAATTGATTTCAACGAAAAATTTCAATTGTTTTTTGAAATATTAAGAAAGTTTAAAGAGTAGTTAAAAGCGAGGTGCACACCGAAGCCAATTTGTCCGTATAAACAGTAGTACACTAAAACTAAGATACTTAACGTCGTATTTTTTTTATTAATTGCTCATTTTTTCATGGGTGAAATTTGATTACACAGCTAGTAGTTGGTACAAAAAATAAAAATAAAAATAAACAAAAAAACTAGATACATTCAACATCTATACTGTAGTTTGTAGGTACAGTAGTACAGTATTTATCTAATTTATCCCTTTTTAATTTTAATATTTAGGAATACAAAATTAAAAAAGAATTAGAAAAATAGACGTCTATTACAATTTACAATTTATTACAGAATCCTTTCATATTTTTTTTCTGGAATTAATACAAACATTTTTGACGAGTGATTGAAGTTGAAATGTCGATGACATTGGATATTAAAATGTTTAATAACGATTTAATCTCAAAGGATTATTGTTATTTTATTATTTTATTCCACTAATAATTATATTATATTATATTTTATGAAAAAAAAAATATATAGTCTAAATAAGGACGCACCACTTTGGCGCATCCAAATAAATCGCGGAACGATATCCGGACCCCTAGCTGGGTGTCTATTCTCAATGGTATCGAATCTGATAATCGAAAAATAGGGTTCGATTGACAATATTCAATCGTTAAATCGATTCGATTAGAAATTTTCGATCAATCGTATTCTTAAACATCTGTCCAAATACAGTAATTTTTCGACACTCATTTCGACTGACGAATAAAATCAAATTTTTTCCATGACATTTTTAATTGTTATTATTAATTTGAATGATAACAAAAGTTAATTAATATCATTTAATAACATCAATTACCAAATACTATATCTAAACCTATACTATATAATCACTCTGTGTTTGGTCACCCATTCGTCAGCTGTCGACAACGGCACGATCTCCGCCGTCGCCGATTATACAGGAAAATTAATTAATAACGTGTTAACATGTATTAATTACTAAATGTAGTGAAAATACGGTTCAAACTGTATATTATATTATTATATAAGGTGGTCAGCCACCGCCGGTTTCAGCGGTGGCAGCAATGCTTGTGGTGTGCATGCGCGAGTTTCGACCGGTTTTCGTCCACCGCCCGGTGCGTTCTTATTTTGGACCGATTTTTTTTATTTTTTTTAAAAGACATTTACAATTTGTTTACATAGAAAAAAAATAAGTAAATTAGATAAAATAGATTACTAGACGTGACAACGTGAGGGAAGGGAGCGTCCAGTGACACTACTTCCAATATTTTAGACAGACTATAAACTTACTATATTTCCACCCACCTCGAAATTTAACATATTGAACATTTCATCCTGTTGATTATCGTTTTGTACCTCATACGCATAATCTGGTACAGGGGATATGTCCATGTTCGGGGAAAAAATTGGTGATGAGAAAAAATTATCATTAGACATCTGAAATAAATTAATGTTTAAATATGAAATGAAAAATAAAACAGAATAAAATACTTACGTTTACTCGACGGATATTTCTCACTTTAAATATTTCGAAAATTGGAATAATGTCTCGTCCACTTTATAGCAGTATTGCGGCAAGATCAGATTGATAAAACAAAATACGAATGTTTCTTTACCTTTTCACAAAATGCACAAAAATGTATCCCCGACAATATGCACCCCGTTGTCCTGTACCCAGACGTGAGACGTCTCCATTGTTAAAAACTGATTCTTTCAAAATAACGAAGAACCACTTTTTCCATTTTGATAGCGTGGTAAAATGTTCACGGCGCCATGTACCCAGGCGGCAGGCGCCTGAATTTTCGATATGCGAGTCTTTTAAAATACCTAACAAAGAACCGCTTTTTCCATTTTGATAACGAGGTAAAATGTTCACGGCGCCATGTACCCAGGCGGCAGGCGCCTGAATTGTCGATTTGCGAGTCTTTTAAAATACCTAACAATAAGAACCGATTTTTCCATTTTGATAAAGTGGTAAAATGTTCACGGCGCCATGTACCCAGGCGGCAGGCGCCTGAATTGTCGATATGTGAATCTTTTCATAATAATGAATCCTTTCATTACTATATGTTTATATGATATGTTTTATTGGGGGGTAACTTCAAAATGACAATTGAAAATGGTCTGGCGTCGTTTATATATAACCGAGTATTAATTCTATCTTTATGAAAAGAATGACCTGGGGTCAATTTTATAAATATTGAAGAAATATATGATCCCTGGCGCCATATACCTTGACGCCCCATGTACCTAGTCACCTGTATTATCGAAATGTGAATCTTTTGTTAAATAACAAATCTTTTCAATACGATGATAAATATTAAATCTACCTTTATGGAAGGAATGAACTAGGGTAGATTTTATAAACATTTGAAAAGAAAATACATTACATTATTTCACTTAAAATATTTTATAAATAACAATAGCAAATGGAATTTCGGCTGGTAAAAATATTTTTTCCTTACCCTACAAACTATACAAAGGCGGTACAAAATGTTATAATGTAGTACAATTAAATATAATTCCGAACAAATATTTTACTTTGGCAGATACTCCTTGAATATAATATACTTATGTTATCATAATGTTTTCATGTGGTAAAATAACTTAACAAAATGTTTAATATAAAATAATTTATGCAAATTTTACTATTGGTTATCATAATATGATAAGAGAACTTAATACGATAAATTTATTCATTCATTACGTTAACGAGCATAAATGGATGAAATGGTGCCCCGGGATAAGTCATGGTGTGCCGTGGTGTGTATGGTGAGTATGGTGTGGACCTAGAACCGGCTTTTTTATCCTACTATTTAATTATTTATATTAGTATTTCCTATACATAATGATATTTTCAAAAAAATGTAATTAAAGTTGTTAATAAGTATTTTTATTTTTTTTACATTTTTGTCTATAAATATTGATTAAATATATTATGGACAGTCAAACAGCTTGATGATTTAAAACAAGTTTCGTCCAATGTGGTTCTTAATTGGGTATTTAAATGAAAACTAATAATTTTTCTCCAATGGGTTTAGTACTTATTTTGTTGTGACTCAAAACCAAAAAATATTAATCGTGATTGGAAACTTTTAAGTTAATATATCAATATATGATATACAGATAAATGGTAACACAACAATAAAATATTAAAGGTATAATTTCATAAATTATAATAACCTTAATAATATATTATAGGTATGCTATGTCTTTGAAAAAATGATTAAAACTATTGTTGTATTAAGAGCAATGTATAAAATATACATTATAAAATGTTTTTATAAAAATTGAAAACATATAAGGTATTTACTAAAAAAAAACGTTTTTTTATGCATTGATTAATAATTAAATTAATTTTTAATACATCTTTCACAGTAACCTACTTAATGACGATAAGGTATACCCCATATATAGGTATTATAGGTACCATTTCTATTATACAGCATCGCTACTTCGTTTTTTATTATTATGTATGTGTTCTGTAACAAAACGTATAAATATTGATTAATGAATAAAGCGTAATTTATACATAATATACATTCTACTATTATATGAAGACACATTAATACGTGGTAATCTAAACAAATAAACTTGGTGGTATAATAAGAAATGACACATCGTATATATATTTTATAAAGCTGGGTGATATGACTTCCTCTTAATTGCAACTGCAGTGTTGTAAAGTATCTATTTTCAAACCATACAACCGGTAATCAATTAATAAGTTCAGCCTTAAATATTCAAATTGATTATTTTAAATAGAGTTAATTAATAATAATATCAAATATTTTACTATAATTATTAGTTAAGTAGATAGTATACATGTTGTTGAATGCTCTTATAATTTTAAAAATGATCTTCAATTCTTGAATACTCCTTTCTTAATGATCATTAGTATTCATAATAGTATAATACTACCATATATTTAACTTAAGAGTAATATTTTTGTTTTAAATAATTCGCTTGTATATATTACATATATATAATACATTTTAAATCGACAAGTAGGTAAATAGATATTTTTAAATACTAACGAATACAAAATAAAAGTTTTTACGCGATGCTATTACCTAGGATATACTATAAAGTAGGGTAAATTTTTCTTATTTTTAAAATTTTTAAAACCGACACGATGAAGGATCTTTCAAATGTTATGATAAAATATATGATTTGCCTTTTTTTCGCATTTTCACTCATCTGAAATTAAGGTTAAATATAGTATTACTCTATAATTAAATTAAAATAACTTTGTTAATTTTATTTTAAATACTTAATAAATTAGTCAAATATATTTTTAATTTTACCAGTCTTAACAGAGCATATTATCTAAATACGCCATACCTTACGTATGTGCACCAGAATCAATACAGTTTTTCGACATGGACATAATCGACAAACCCGAATACCGACGAATTAATCTAACTTAATATTATACTAGATTTACAATGACGAAATTATTAGGTTTTTCGGAAATACCATCGTAATCAGTACGAAATGGTGCATTGTACATATTTTATAATAATTATTTTCTATATATCTATATTCTATATATAATGAAAGTGAACACTTCAAGATAAGTGAAAAATGTGACTTAAACCTACTCGCAATGCAAAGATACGTAGCGAATATTATACAATCAAATCAAAAATCGGTTTAGTTCACCCGTCTTGCACCAACAACCTATATTTAATTCGTATAATATTATACTTAGTAATCCATTTAACTGATTAAAACAATTATTGTCCGTCATTCAAAAAAAATATTATTGAATTATTTAAAAAAAATGTATTTAATTTATTTTATTATAATACTATATTTACCTACTATACACAGCTAGTAAATTATAATTCTATACTATTTGTTTTTTCCTTAACGGTTTTTTAATTTTTTTGATGGAAACTTTTGTTTTTATTTTATTATCAAGAGTAGAATAATATTATATAGTAATGTATACCAATTGAACATTGGATAAATGTTTTATTGAGCTTTTTAAGTTTAAATAACTGATGTAATGGAACACGCGTTCTCGGGATATTCCTAGCCACTCGATTCCTATTATCAAACCTTTAAATACCGATTAATAAAAAATAATTCATTAAAGTACATAATCGTTTTCAAAAAACTGATAAGCTTTTGATTGTGAAATCATTGAAATGTATGAAAAATCACTACGATAGAAAAAAAACTTAATATTATACCTACATTTTGGTAAAAATGAAGAATTATGTATTATATGTACCATTTTAAAGTTTAATCTTCCTATATTTTCTATATAGATATGTAAAAAAAATATAGCAACAGAAAAAATGTGTTGGCACTTCAATAGATTACTCCGTATTATAAATAGGTACCTATATAATATGTCCATTTACGATTATTGGCTGGGCCACCGTCTACATCGCCATGTTAATATGTTATATATTATATAACAAACGTTTGACCGATAATAATTATCAGTGTAGGTCAAGTTTTAATAATGGTTCTAAATCTACAGTACCAGAGAATAAATTCTAAAAATCTCAGGAGGATTCTTTTTTTAATAACTTTTATTTTATAGAGATGTAATAACCTATAAGTAGTAATCAAATATATTTTTATTGTTGAAATACTTTCTATACCAATGAAAAAAGAATAGAAGTAATCATAAAACAAAATAATAATATAATATAATATTTTAATATAAATTAAATGTGAATAAAATACCAATTAAACAAGTACCTAAATTATAATTTTAATTCAATACGTTCTGGCCTTTATGATTTTTCATAAATTCGCTATTTGTAGTCTAATTATTGTTCTCTTCGACGAACTCAAGTTTCATTAATTTATTAATGGTTTTTAAATTTACAAGTAAATAAAGAATTATAGATAGTGATATTTTTAAATTAAAATATGCTCGTGTCTTACTAGTTATTATATATGAATAAAGATAAGATAAGTTTTACAAAAGCGTTCGATGAGTTTCGGTTTCAATGTTTCATCCTCAGAGTATTATAATATTATATGTATAATCTTTATCTTTAAGGGTCATTTTTGGTTTTAAATTGAATCTAATTAGTATTTAGAGTAAAAAAAATGAAAAAAATGTCGGTACTTTTAAAAAAATCAAGAAAAACAAAAATGAGAATTTTTACGTAAAACCCAATTTTGACACAATCAGTTTTGCTTTATTGTTGTGATTAAAAAGTGAATAGTAGGACTTGAATTGAGTAAATACTAAATAACTTAAAAATTAAATAAAAGATTCTTTAAAAAGTTTTTTTTCTGGAATTTACAATAAAAAATTTAGAGCTTTGTTATATTAATTTTTTATGAGTGAAGTTCAAATTTTGTGGATATTTTCAAATGTAAAACAACAATGAAATTTATCATTAAGCAATTTATATTATTTTATTTTAATTTGAAAAATATTAATTCTAATTTCACTTTTACAATAATTATAATTTTCTACATACAAAGCCATTTAAAATATACTACTCTTTCAAGTTCATATGCATTACATTTTTTTAATATTTATTTCAAATTCAAAATTTTAAATTGTATAATATTTACACAAAAAAAGACATTAGTAATTTTATTGAAATATAAAAAAATATTCACAGGGATTTAAAACATCGCTATTTCGTATATTTATTTACACAATATTTCCAAACATTTAGAATTATTTTAAGCCATTTAAATGACGAATCTATTTACATTATTCTAATTTCTAAGGACCTAAAAGTTAAGAATAATTCCTATAGTATATTATATAATAATATAGTAATAATTATTTAATATAGCCATATAAGTGATTTGTGTTTAGAAAAATTTAGTTCAAGTTACTGTATAGGTACTGCCGAAAAATAGAAAAATAAATTTATTAGTAATATTTGCACTCAGAATCTTTTTTTGTATATGCAATAAAATCGTTGAATTCAAATTTAATACCTTGTGACCTATTCAGTAATTTCCTTGTTTTTTCGTTACTATTCTTTATTATTTTTTATGATTCTTTAGATATTATTCATGACAGCTACGAATACAAATTTTACAAAAATTTTAATTTTGCCACTGGTGATGCGATATGATAGCAAACCAGTATCAACATTTGAATAGACTTAGCTATAATAATATTGTAGATATAACTAACTTATAATTTATTATTATTGTGATTTTATTTTTTTAAATTTATTTTAAATTGGAGAATATGTTAAGAATCACTGGCTAGATATATTAGGACATAATTTTCAAATATTGATATTTAGATATACTGCAACAGCAAATTAGACTTAATACTATTAAAATGTATACATACATAGTCTATACTCAGTTTAATACAATGTATGAATTTAAGTTTTTATGAGAAGGTACAACCTCAATACCTCATTAATATTACCTACTATCGTAGTAGCAGTCAGTCACGCGTTTATATTTTGTTGTCGGTATAGACGTATTTTTTTCGCTCCATAATTTTTTTGATGACTTTGTAATATTAGGAAACGAATCAGTTTTATTATTTTGCTTACAAATGTAATGGAAAAATTTATTTTACAGGGAAATTAAAATTAATTAATACAAATCAAACTTTAACTAAGAGATCAAAATTTTAAAACAAACCAGTAATAATTATTCGTAAATCGCAATGCACTAACTAATGCATTCACGTGTAATAATAATAGTTACATGGACTTTTAAAACGTCGTGTGATCATTATTATGTGTAACACTTTTTCTATTTTACAACAAACCAATATTTAAATTTGGAAAAAAAGTAGTCAAATAAAATGTAAGGTAATACAAATTTGGTCATCACGAAAGGATAGAAAATGTTATTAAAATGTTTGTCTTATTCGTATTAAGTGTATGGCATGTTTATATTATAACAGATTCCTACTGTTTACGAAATATTAGACATCGTCGGGTTATATAAAGTTTCCAATCCAAAAAACACTAAAACATATATATATATACAGTTTACATTATTACATGTATAATAGAATATTAGAAATAATTACAATAATATACAATATAGATATCGATATAATATTTTATAATCGTAGAAAGTAATTATTTCCACTTGTCTGAGGTCGAGTGTACTTCGTAAAAGGCACCCAATAACATTTTGTTTGAAAATATTTACAACGTATAATTACTAAATACGATAAATTGTTTATCAATTGTGAATGTATATACATAAATTATTGGGCATTGCACAATTGCTGTACATAGTATACATACAATATAGTCAATGTATGTTATACACGTTTGAATATACGATTGTAATTTGAATACACAGATCTAGGTTAAGTCCATCTTAGAGCTTATGTTATCCAAACGTACCTATACATAAATATGTCAAGTTACGAACGCGATAAAAAACAAATATATATGTATATTGTATATAATATATTTGAAACGGAAGGGTTGGTTAAAAATGCAAAATAAATATAAGAATACGAGAAAAACAAGCGCTGTACCAATGCACGATAATTAAAGCGGAAGAAAATTATATTCAAACTTGAACGTAAAAGCTCAGAAGTAAAAATAGTAATTAACGTTAGCTGGATATCAATGTATATTTTTAGTTTATAATAAATTGCATTATTTAAAAACAATAATGAGCCATTCGTATGTATCTAGAATGTGTCTACGGTGACCAGCCATTAGTGATATAACAACACGAATAAAATGGAATTTTTATGTACATAAAAAAAAAAAAATAACAAACGTGTAAATTTCGTAAAATTAATTATATAACATTACTGGCTCGTGAATGCTTTTTGAGATTAACCTACAATATTAATTTATGTGTGTGTATTGGATTCAATAACTGTTTAAACGTATTTATTAGCAGTTTTTACATTTTAATTATTATTATTTAAAGCACTTAATATAAAATATATTTTATCTCGACATATTTTTCACATTACACTTATGACAAGAATTACCAATGTGTAAGATTTATCTATGGAATTTAGAGAATGTGTTTAAAAGAATGCAGCGAATTCATCCGTATATCTACTCAGTATTATAGTAATTTTCATAAGTATACATGTATACCTACATCTTTCAGTCCTCGAGTTTCTTTTAATGAGATACAGTGATGAAAGACTGATGATTATTTTTTTAGCATACTATTTTACACGTAGCCCGTAGAGCGCAGCACATTTGGATCAGGAATAAATATCTATAAAATGTATGATTCATAAATCATAATACAATAAAGTATGAATGATCAACAATGTTGTGATTTTACTATTGCTGTATATAGCCATTTGTTTTACAAAAATACTATTTAAATTAAATATTTAAATATTATATTATGTTGAGATATAGTTATTGGCTTATTGCGAATAAAATACAAAAATCTCGTGAGACATTATTTTAAGCTTAACACTATTTAATCATTTATATTCATTATTTGAAATACAGTAGGCATGGTAGTGCATGACAAAAAATACTATACAAATATAATTTAAGTAAATTCTTCGATAAAAAAAACAACAGTAACATTAATATCCTAGGGTTTACCCAATTTACTACAATTTGTCATAGTTACACAGATCGGTAATAATAGTATTGTACGAAATGATTTTGCTTGTTAGACTTCAATGACTTCAATACTTCATTAATATAATTTTCAGAATAAATATATTCTTGCCTAATATTTGCAGTAGGTAAACTACGGCTGACAGTTCTATACGTAGTTTAATGACACGTACCTATATAAATATTGTGTCTGAATAAATATTGCAAATTATAGAGGGCGGACATATTTTATACATTATACATAACTAATAGTAACTACATAAGCAATAATCTATTATATGAATATACTCCGATCAAAAAAATTCCACGAATAATAATAATAGTAGTACAATATAATTGAGATTCTAATTGTAGGTACCTATATTTAGATTATTTAAAAACAATGGATTTCAAGCGGTCGTACACATAAAATAATAAATTAAGCAATATGCATTCTTCATTAACAATAATCGAATTAGATTTATTATTACTGACCCACATAATAGTGTGTCGCTTACCACTTTCAGTTCATAATATTGTCGTACTTCGTGCACTTGGCCCTGGTTTGGTTTAAACGGGTCGTAATACAATACGTGGGTCATATTATTTTTGTTAGTTCGCGTTTATACATAATTAGCGTCTCCATGGTAGAATAACAAAATATCCATGTGTGTATTATTATTATTAAACTGATCGAATTTCAAAGGTGTGGACTATGGACTTACCTACACATAATTACGTGTAAGTCAAAACTATGTTAAACATAAAAATTTAAACAAAAATTTAAGCGGTCCCCAGAACCACGTATAATTAAACAGTTTATTTATCAGACAATTACTACCATTCTTGAACGTATTACAAACATTAAAATATGACATGTTAAAACCATAACAATATTTTTTAACGCTGAAAAAATATCTTTAAAAGTGTATAAAATACTGCTCAATACTAGTTTAGAAAAGTATTATTATAAACTGAAAACGTTAAACATTTTTTTTTTAAATTTAACAATTTAACATAAGTTCATTAAATTGTATGACAGAAGAGACAAAATCTGATGATAGGTATTATATGCATAATAGTCTGATTTCGTCATTAATTATAGACTATTTATAGATAATATAATTTGATATGTATAGTATAGTAAATTTTGTGTAATACTGTAATGTAACTACTTCGTTATTGCGTAGATTACTGTAATGAATTTGTTAAATTTGAATTTAATGATAAATAATATAATGTTTTGTACAAAATAACGATTCTTAGCGCGATTTATATTATTGTTCAATGTATTCTTTTTTGGTAGTATAACTAGTATAGCATGTTGAACTTTAATTTTAACTATTTCCAAAAACATCGCATATTACATATTATATTATTAATTATTGAAAAATTATAATCCACTTATAAATCAATTAATACCACATACCTTAAAGTCTTAAAAGTATGCAATTAAGTTATCGTAGTATAAATAGTTAGAAATGAAATATTTAACTAAATATATTTATTATATAGTAATTAGTATATTTTTGCAGAATATTTAAGATCTTAAAAACTCGTTAAAGACTCAATTAAACTAATAGAAACTGCACGAAGTAAAATATGTGAAGTTCGTGATACAAATAGCACTGATATTAACAAAAAATGTGCAGTTATTTAAAAAAAAAATAAAGGTTTTCATATTCTTACGAAAATTTCTAAAGTATTATCCGGTGATGTATCCACGTTAGAAGGTATCCCAGAATATTTAACAAGCAACGACTTGTTGTATTATAAATATGCACCTATTATATCCATTGATGTAGAACGTTCTTTTTCACGCTACAAAAATTTGTTAACGGACAATCGACGCTCAATGCTGTTTGAAAATTTATCCAAATCATTAATTTGTTCAATGCAATAAGATCAAGTAAAAATTAAAATGTTTATCATTTGATTAATGTTTTTGTTTAAATTATTATTTATTAATTATTAATTTATTATTTACATTTTTAATATTTTTTAATACCACACATTTTTATAAATCAATCATTGGCAATAATTGCATTATAGTATAATACATAAAAAATAATTAATCATTTAATAATTTTTACAATAACATTTTTTTTTTTAGAGCATATTTCAAGGGCATATTTTGGTAACTTTTAGGGTATAACTACATACATATTTTATAGATTTTTAGGGCATATAATTGTTGGCCTTAATTATTAGTATTTAAAGAATACTTCTGACTACTCAGTCCCGAACTCCAAAGCCCCCAAGATTTATCGGTAAAAACATCAAGGATTTTTATTGAAAAAATAGGCTACCAGCAATCATGATCTAAAATAATTTTGATAAAAAATGCAATCGAGAATTTAAACTTAAGATTTTTCGTTGAGGGTGTGTGACTATGTCAATTACAATATATATGAAAGTCTAGAAAATGATGTAGGTACCTCCGTTTAAAATGGAGTTAACGCAAACGAATTGCGTCGCAAGATCTTTTTTTCATACGAATTGCATCCCGATAATAATTAACAACTACACTAATTATTGCGTTCAATATTTACATTATTTTTCTTCCCATTTAATACAAAATTAGGATTGTTATTAATAAAAAAACTGTTTAAATATCTAATGTAATCAAAAATTGAGTTTTAAACTATTATAAAAAATGTATGTAACTTTACACTATTCTTATTTTTTATAGATATAAAATTAAAACTAAGTATTAAAAGTAATTAAACATTTAATTTTAAAATACTAAAATTTTGTTTAAAGCCTTAAAGTATTCATAAAATTGTTTAGGCTTGATCATGAAACTAGAAATTTTAATACAAAATTTCACATACCTATATAATTCTTATAATAATTTAAAAATGCATAGATGAAATGGATAGTTTTTAATTTTAAAATTGCGTCAAAATCCATTTTTTTTCAAAATTTGCTTTTGCATAACAATTCCTCTTCTATTTTTCTCGACTACATATTTTGAAAAGTATTGGATTTATTTTATTTTTGATCCCTCAAAGAACCAACTAAATCCAATTATCTAGCAGAAAACATCTTCAAAATTGAAGTATTTTTCAGTTTCTAAAAGTGATACCGGACCAATGAAAAACAGAACTTAAGAATAATTTATACAAATACTTTTGCTCATATAACTTAAAACACTGAATTAATGTTATATAGTAGCCTATAGTTTATATGCATTGTCATTAGTCGCAAAAGTATACTATAATATAATAGTATGTACCTACTGTAGTGTATAAATCTGCAGTTATAAGTTATTATAATATTTATAAATTTTTGATTTATGTGGTTGAATTAATTTAAAAACATATTTGCATATTACAGAAAAATGAGAAAAATTATACAATAGGTAATTTATGGGGTATTACATTAAATAAAGATTTTCATGTACATGTATAAAATAAATTTCTGGGGATCAAAATTATATATAAAAGAAATCCATATTGATGAATACAAATTAATGATTTTTTGTTTGGTATAAATATATTAATTGTATAATTTAAATTTTGATTGTTACAATCTGTTTCATAATATAAAATATGCATTCATCGTCTATATAAAAAAAAAGTTACAGTTATTGTGCTTTGTGATACAAATTCGAATAGATTAGGTTAAGTAGCTAACGTTTATATTTTATTAAAACATTTTTAATTTGTAAAATATATGTTTAAAATATTAATTGTATTTTATTGAAAATGTTTAATTAAAATAAAACAATAGTTAAAAATTGTATATCCCGATGTACATTGTACATATTTGAATTACTTAAATGATCAATATTTATTTTTATTTTATAGTAATTGGTTTGATGTAATGACCATAACATTTTTAAATATCTTTTAAATTTATCAGATTTTGATCAGAATGATTGGTTTTACGATGCATTTTTTTTAGTATTTATTTATGATTTGTGATTTCATTTTTTAGCAGAAAATATAATTAAGTTCAATCTCTGACAAATGACTGTGGTTCTGATAGAAAATTTGTTATAGTTGATACTAAAGTCACTTAAAGATTGGGGGACAAAAGTGTTCAAATACATTTATTAGTAGACAATTTTTTATTATTTATTTTAATAATTAGGAAAAACTAACAAAATACAGCTAGAAATTGAATTAACTATACGAAACACAAATTTTAAAATAGTTGTTTTGTTACGGTACTTTTAACTTTTATACATTAGTAAAAATCCTGAAATTTTATCAGCTATAAGTAAGATAGTTATAGATCATATAGATCATATACGCATTAAATTCAATTATTATCTTATTATTTATTTTCAAAGATTGGTTAAAATCAATAACATAATGGAAAATTGATTAATTTACACTTTTTTTTGCAATACAATTTATAGTATTATTTTATCTCATTGATTCTGAGCGAAGCAAAGAATGTATTGATTTTACAATGATGTGTGCTTTTATTTCTTTTTATCTTTGTATCTTAAGACACTTTTTTAGTAGAAAAAAAGCTCTGTTCATCTACTACTTTGAGGTAGTTTTCTGGTAGTAAATTGGATGTAGTTTATACTTTAATGGGCCAAAAAGAGAAATTTCTCATTGTTTTTTTTTTTAAATAATTGAAGAAAGATATATGAACATTTGTTAAAATGTTAATATTATTATTAAAATAATTGCTAAGCAATCTAAGTTATATTTTCTTCGCTCGAAATTGTTTTAGCCGTATGTGATGACTATGATTTATCATAGAATTCTAATTTAACACTTTATTCATAAGTAACTTATTACTCATTGATGAGAAATACTCAATCGCCATACACTGTACAGCAAACCTACTGTACCTAACCTATTTGATGCCTTTTAAAAATTTTCGTACTAATTAAAGTTGAACGAATTTTTATACAAGGACTATTAGTGTTAAAGTTATTTTATTAGGTGTAATATATTATTGGACCTAATATCGTATTATAAAATGGAAACTTCAGTATTAGTATTGGTTAATAGTTAGCACTAATGGTTTGGAATTTTACCAGAAAAATACGATGGGATGTAAAAAGGATATTATTATATTTTGGCTACTATACTAGAAAGGTAGACAGATGACGATTAACGTTTGGATATTTATAACACATTCTTTAGTTGTAAATAAGAATCTTAAAAAATAATTAATACGTTTGAAAATTCAACTGGAAAATACATCTGCAGAGAAAATATCTATATATTTACCATAATTTGTATTATTTTAATTAAAAAATTTTATTCTTGCAATATTATTTATTTCTGTAATTTTTTACTGATGGTGGAGCAAAATTAGAATTTTACGATTGCATATAGCTAACATCAAAAAGAAAATAAACAACTAATGAAAAGATGATTGATTGAATTATATCTTATATTTTAACAGGAAATATATTATATATTTATCAATTTATTTATTTTATTGAATTTTGTATAAAAATATAATATAATATTTTATAGTAGACCAGATATTTTTTTCTCCGCTGAACGTTAAGAACTAATTAAAATTATTTTTATATACGCAACACTTATATAAATTAAATGTATACTGATTATTCTATTAACAGTAAGCTCATTGTCTCACTCATTATCTCTAAAAGTATAACCGTTTTTAGAATATTTTCCTTACATAATATAAATTGTAGATGAACAAAGCAGTGGACCAACATTTTTTAGGATACATGTGCATGCTACTCCATTCCACTCATCTGAAATTTAAATACTTATAAGTTATAAAGTTATAACTAATTATATTTAACTACTCGTTTGATGTAGATTGAAAATGTAAAAAAGTTCTTAAAAAAAATATTTTGATTTGAAGTATGAAATTAAAAATGTATAGTGTAATCAAAAAGTATAGTCTTAACACATTGTATTTGAGGTACAAATATAAAAAAATATTTTTAAAAACCTTAAAACTTTTCAGTATAATTTATTATTAAAACAATTATCCTGTATAATACGTATATATTTTATGCAGATAAATTATTTAGTTCCAGCATTACCAAACTTTTATTTTACCGGACCCCTTAATAAAAATAAAAAACAATAATTAATAATAATAATTGAAATGTTTTATTTTCTTAACTAAAGGTACGTATTTTTATGATTTAAAATTGACTTAATAAGATAAATAAATTGATAAATATATAACTAGTATAATTAGTAAAAAGAATTCATAGTGATGGGTGGTGGTGGTGTTGTTTCTTTAATACTTATTACTTAACCGGGTTTATTAGGATATAACATATTATAATTTATAGTTGTATTCGTAAATTTGATTCTAATTGTACCTAATCGCTTTCAATATTTATTATTAGTATACACCACACACGTTAATAGAATGAGCATTTAATTATTCTTATTGAATATATAAAATTCCTTATAGATTTCTTATAAGTTATAAGTAATACGCTTGATTAAAATCATTTAATAATTAAAATATTTAATTTTTATAACCATAAATTTGTTAAAATTAAAAGTAACTTATTTATATTAAAAATTTTATCTATATAGATATGGTATATATTATAAATTATATTTAATTCAAAGTTTCAATAATTTTCTTTATATAATATGATGTTTTTATATACATATAAAAAACAGAGGATCGTTAATTATATATATCATTTAAGTTTTGTATTATGTAATTAGATTTGTTTTAACAAACAAAAAAAAAATTACGTCAATATATCCAATAAACTTTTTAAAGTATTTTTATTATGTAAGTATTAAAAGAAAAACTAAAAATCGTCCAAGATTAATCTTAAGACAAACTTTTGTTACGAATTACAATTATTAATCGAATAGATACGCACGATGTCTACTAAACTATTTTTTCGCTATTAAAACGTTTGATATAATATTATGGTTGATATTTTAAAAATTTTATTTAGTTTATATTTTGATAGAAATTAAAGCTAGTCACATTTTATGAATGTTAAACATTTAAAATGTTTTATTACTAGTTACATTATTCAGTTTTACATAATATGCAATTTAAAGCATATTAGGTAGATAGTACAAAATAATGTGTAAAAACTAGAGTTAAATTTTAGTTTAAATTATTTTCATATGATACAAAATAAATATCGGTACATATTCATAATATGCATTTATGTTAACATTTTTCACATATGTGTATAAATATATTTACAACTCTATACCTGAGAAGTATTATTTAGACAAAAAATACGTTGTCACTTTTTTTTAAATATTTTTTAAAAACAATTTTAAATTAATATTTAATTATATTAGGTCGTAGCCAGTAAGTAATTGTAGTTTTTCTCAATATTGAACTATATTATAATGTTTTATAGATTAAATAGCTTATACGAATTGTAACATGTGTAATGTGTATTTTATTTAATTGCATTACTGTAAGATTTTATCAATTAAACACATCATTTAACAGTTCAAAATATTTATATTTTATACATTTCTAATGGTATTAAATGTATAGCTATTTTAAATAATAACGCGTTGAATTAAAAACGGCAAAGTACAATATAGGGATTGTTTTCAAGTGACCGTTAAAACAAAATCATAATAATAATAAAAATCCATTTACCATGTCAGCAATAATGGCTGAGTAGGTACGTTTTATAACTGTATATTATGCACCATTTATTTTGATAATAAATACTATGGTTGTATTTGATTTTGTTTACGGTCAACATTCATTAAAAAGCACAATCATTTTATATCAATCTGTTGAAAATATGTTCGATAATATTCCCGCCGTTGTACCTATTACACTCAATTTATGCTAGTGACTGTGGTGTGGAAAATGTTATGCAAATTTTTAATTTTTTTAGTTAAATTATTGTAGACCGTAGGTTTTCGTTTTATATAATAATATGTACTACGCTATAGTATGTGATGGACATAATTCAAATACATGAGCTGTATGTTGTATGTACTATGTACTATGTAGGTGGGTACTTAACATTTTGAAACATAAAGAAAATATTTAATGAATATGAATGTATACTACTGTTACGAGTATATAACAATTTATACTTTAGTTTAATTTAAATTCCGATCAAAGTAAAAATGTTTATTTTTGATCGTTTACATTTATATATTTAATTTTTATATTATTCAAATTAAATAACAATATAACTATTAAGACAGTGAGCAAATTACAAATTACAATTTTATCATAATAATGATATTGTTTGAAAATTCATTAGTAATAATGAGTACCTATTTAGTTAAACAGTGGACATAAAAGCAAACTACATAATAAAAATAATAGTAACTTTTAGATTCCTTCTTTTGTCTTGTTTTAATAAAATAATAAGTACATACATACAATATCAATAACGTTAAGTGGAGTCAGTGGAGACGATAGTTTACCTAACTAGTTAATTTTATTATTAAAAGCTATAATAGTATAATTTATTTATTTAGTAAACCAACGTATACTATATGTATGTGTAATGTATATAATTATAAAAAAAATAATTTTTATTATGTGATAAACTGATAAGTGATAAGACATTTTTACAATTAAGTACCTATTATAATTTATACATTTTTAAAGATAGGTTATTGATTATTGAAATATTGAATAACATAAAACCACCTATTTATCTTATTTTTGTATCTTTAAATAATTAATATAAAAATATATAATAATATAATTTATACATAATATAAAATATAATATAATAACTAATATAACGTATTAACGTCCTATTATTTATTCCGCGGCAGAAACACAGAAAAAACAATGATTATTAATTACTATAGTTATTTTGAACATCCGAAGATAAAATAAGGTAAACTCTTACATAAAATATCGTTATTACTTATATAATTAAAAATGTATTTTATATTTAATTCTCTAAGAAATATTTTGATCATGTCAAAGCAAAACTTGCAATTTGTCGCCATCATCCACGAAATGTCTAAAGAATCGTTTTTACTGTCAAACAGTGTCAAAATAAGTGAATAATGGAAAATAGAAATAAGAACGTGAGAATTTTCCTGGAAAGTATTTCCTTCGTGTTTGTTTAACCGAGCAGAATAATAATTATTTTTGTTCGGAGAAAAATGTATTTTTGGACTGATTTATGTAAAGTTCAACGTTTATATTGTAGAAAATACCGCGAGGGTAGGTAAATATTTATTTCTGTTTATTCTTTAGAAAAGAAAACGAATTCTTTATTTTGATTATTAGCTCGGTTAACTGTTAAAAAATCCTTTCATTCTCACACCCTTTTACAACAGGCGATTAGGTATATAATAATCGAGAAAAATGGATTCTATGTGCAATGTGCAATATATATCTTATATTTAACTAATACGTACATAATATATACCTATTATACATTTTAATTGGAGCTGTCTGCTTTATATACACGTATTGTTAAAAATACATATTATTTGTTAACTGTGTGTTATTTTACATTGAATGTGTGTATTGTTCACATTTACCCTGTATGTACAGTGACTGATGTAAAAAATCGAATTAAAAATTGTTTTCTGTGACTACTTTAACCGGTACATTATGCTATTGACTTTCCAAATAAATATCATACTGTTTACAATGAAATATTATTTCACCATATGGCATATTATGCTGTACTTATATTATATTAAATATGGTGTAATATAAATGTTTTAGATGAATATTCAATACCTATTCAATATTATATTAAATATAATCGTTGTAGTGAAATTTATTTTAATAATTATTAATTTTTTCTTAACTTCCAAAACTTTACGAGTAATCTTAAAAATAAGTTTTTAACCGTTAATAATTGTGAAAGATTATACTTAAACATTATGGTAAGTTAACGTATATTTTTCGTATTACCAAGAGTTCAATTCATAGTATGAATTCTTAAATGTCCAGTGAGCTACGATCCAAAACGCCCAAAACAAATATACCTAATATTATATTTAAAAGACTACTTTTTTGCAGTTGTACGTGTATTTCACAAGGTATTATAGTATAAAGGTAATAACATTTTATTACTGTAAATTACGCGCTGGTTGAAAAAAAAATTTTAATTATTTTAACAATTTTGTACATTATATGTATAATTTGTTAATATTGAACACCCTACTATATTATACGAGATTTACAATTATTAAAGCCGAGTTAAGACTATTAGGGTCATAAGAAAATAGTATATACATAATTCTTGATTACATACTTATTTAAATGTTTATACTACGTTTTATCATAATAATCTCGCTTTTCAAAAATATGTGAAACTATACGCAAAAGAATATGATTTTTTTAATTAAATTTTAATATTGGTACTTACTTGTAATTTTTTTTTTTAATATTAATTAAGTAGGAACCCAATAATATAATTAGTTACATTAATTGTTTTTGATAATATGTTTTAGGTTATTTATTGTATTTGGTACCTATATTCTTTGATTTTTTTATATAAAATGCCCAGGTATCTGATAAAAAACTGCATGTAATATACTTTAGTGACATTTTAATTGAAAAAATTACATTATAATGGAAACAAATATTATTTTTTTAATTTAAAAATATCAACTGAATTTTAATGTATTGGATCTTCAGTCCAAAATTATTGCTTATTTTTGTCTTTCTCTTAATTTCGCAGTCCCGCCGATGACTAGATAATAAAATAGCGTATCATATCATACTAAATATTCAATCAAAAATTTGACTATTTGATTAAATATATACTCAATCATATATATAAATAAAATTATACAGGTAGGTAAATCATACCTCTCTCTACTTGATCTAAATTTATCGCGCGCTTTTTGTGAGCGCCAGTCGCTCTGGTACTGCAGTTGTAGCGTTGTCTCTGTCGTGTCGTTCGTATTTCACCGATTGTCCGGAACGCGACGACACCATATATCATCATCATATTATTATTATTGTTATTTTTTTCTGACAAAATAATGTTTATGCAAACATTTATAATCGCGTGAGGCCCACACATTCCTCGGTGTATTTGGTTCACGCACACACAAATGTATATAATATATATAAATATTATATACGTGTAGTAGTAATGATAATAATAATAATCCAATAATGCGCCTAGACAGACACGACGACCTATCATGGTGGTGGTGGCGTCGGACACAGTGACGGTGGGGATAGAGGGAAGAGGGGTCGTCTATTTCGTTATTAAACTACTGCGATACTGTAATACAGTCATGTATAATATTGTTATAATATTATGACGAAATCGTGAGCACGGGTTTAGCCGTCGACGAGGGTTTTCGCAGTGGCTACGCGGCGGTTATTGCGATTTTTCACATTCGCCGTCTCGCCGATCGGTGGTTGTCGCTGTCATCGTCGCATTAGTCCGCTGCTGCAGTCCGTGCATATTATATCATATTTTACCTCTTCCGTGGGACCCGAGTTCGAACTTAAGTCTGACTCTATGTAACATCCCTTCGTCATCATACACCTCTGTCAGAGTAACCCCTTAAAACGACCCGCATACCGAGTGACTTCCGATATTATAATATTATCATAGGAGTATATTATTATATACACCCATCGTATGCTTACGCGTTAAACTGCGCGTTGGTCTACTTTATATAGGTATATGTACCCGTAGTGAAAACTTACATTTGCTGCTGTCGTCTGACCGTATAACTGCAGTCACGTGCCTCACCGTCATACCTCGTGCATTCCGATCCGTGCTTCGAGTCAAATTTCAAACCATTTCACCGGCATGACGTCGACGAGAACGCGCAACAACAACACTTCTTAGTCGGTGACTTATATACTTACCACAATCATCGCGTTCATTTCAATATAAATATATGCCAGAGATTACCAGGTAAGAACTGTCTTTGACTAATTTACGGAATTTATTTGTTTTAAATGAGCGAACAAACTTAAGCTGTATCATTGTGCCTAATAAATATAATTATTAACACGTATACAACTTTTTTTTTTTAATAAAAACTATATGCACTAATTGAAATGAAAATAATTGCATGGCTATATTCCATACGATATATAAACATCCATTTTCATAAGTGTTATAATATTATAGTTGTAACTTATGTAGATTATTAAAATTATTGAAACGGTTTTATAATCAAAAATTTTAAGGGTGAAGCCTAATTGCGTGTGTTATAATTTGGGGTTAGTGTTTGAAATCTGATAATATTATTATATTCAGTATTAGATTTTTTTTTTAAACAAATATTTTAGAAATTTAGTGCATTAAAAGGTGTTGATAAATCTAGAAATTGATTTAATAATTCTTACAATTAAATATATTTAATTATGCCCGTAATATCATACAACTTAGTTCTTGCGTTATATATGTATGTTTGACATGCCACACAATCAGCACTTGTTAATATCGGATTTCGGGTTTAGTTCACCTCCATTAGTTCACAAGTTCGTTAATCGCTTTATTATAGGTTAGGTATAGTTAGATACTTATATATTATTATCATTATTGAGTCATATTGAACATATGGTTACAGTTTTATTTCATGGATAAATAATATAATTTTTTATTTATTTAGTTTAATAGTATTATAGTTTCCTACAGTCTACATATAATAACGAAAGAATATTGCAAAATTGTAAAACCATAACTATTTATGGATTGACTATGGTCTATGTTTAAATGGATAAAATGTTGTCAAGTCTATGTTTAATAAATATCAATAATAATAAAAAATAATTAATATAATTTAAAAAAATTTAAAAAAATTAAAAAAATTAAAATTATTGTACACAGGTTAATTAAAACCACAATGCGCTGTTTTATAATTTTTACTCTATTGTTTGAATCAGTTATATTGGATAAATCTTGTTTCATCTTGTGATATAATAATAATAATAATAAACTCGTGATTACATTGTTATATATATCTTGTATAAAAAAACAAAATGAAACTAATGTGTTATTTATAGTACAATAATTTTATATAAAAAGTTTTGATTAATTAGATGAATTTAAATTATTTTATCGTAAGTACAATGTTCCGTAGTAATCAGATATTTTTTAAATATACTCTGTAAACATTAAAATAATAACACAATTTATTGTTGTTTGAGAATATTTAGCTGTTATAAAAATAACAAACTTTTTTGAAATTGAAATAATGTAATTTAACAAATGAAAAATTCTTACCAACGTACAAATATAAATTAGCTCATTTTCATTACAAATATATATATTTTCCTAGAAATTAAAAATCGAGATTCTTAATTTAACAAAAACATACGCAATTTGTTTGGTGTATTTTTTCCATAAGACATTTTATTAATATAATAATCGATAACTACTGACTACTATCTGAATTTTATTTTTATATTATATTCTATATTCATTATTCAGTAATACTGATATAATATGCCTATATTACACCTTCATTATTTATAATGTGAAGTTTTTTTTAATAATTTGACATTGTTTGTATTTTGACTATAGATATGAAATACAATATAATTAACTAAATAAATGATGAATGATAATTTGGGTTTAATAATTTTTTTAAGCAAGATTGCTCATAAGTTTTTTACTAGAAATAAGTTATAAATTAAAAAGCTAGTTTAACTTACCACATTAATGTATTGTGTATTGCAAGTAGAGAAATAAATTACTAATTATAATATAAATACATTTTACCACCAGAATCATTTAAGTATAATATGATTTATGATTAATTTGTTGAACATGTCCATACAATGACTACCTGATGACGAGATACATTTAAAACTCACTATACAGCAAAGTGACTTTTCTGATATTTTATTGTTGTGGTTATCTGGAGTATGAAAATGTATAATTGAGCTGAACTTACACAACGCTAATTATACATGTTAAAAATTAAATTAAATTAAATGGAACATTTGAAAAATAATGGTATAAAATATAAATTATAAATTTTATATTTTTCATAAATGTTAAAGAAATTTTTCTATGTAATGTTGATGTATTCGAACTTGATATCAATTAATTGGAATCATCCTGCATTTAATTATTAATAAATAATTTATTATTTTAAAAACATTTAAATTTAAAACAACGTTATTAATTTGTCAATGTTTTCCTTTATTTAAGCTACCTAGATTAAATAGGTTAATTTTCTTGGATATATTTTGTAAACCAAACTAAGTAAAATGCATATTCGGAGTAAATTATGCACAAACAAGTTGTTTTCTAAGTAAAATTAATCAATTATATTTTAAATAAATATTTACAATTTAATCATTTTAGTGGTTATAATTGCTTTAGTTGTATAGTTGAGTGAACTTATTTTAACGCCCGTTTTAGACAGAATTTCAATGCTTCCGTGTCATTTATATTAGATTTCAAAATAATTACCCACCCTAGGTCGAGTAATAACACTTGAGAAAGGTAACTTTTATGGCTTCTTCATGTACGTAATAAATTAAGAATAAAACAAATTGATCCATTTATGAGGTAGAAATATTCTATGACCTGAAACAATAATAAAAAAGACTATTGTATAGAGATAATAAATATTTTTCCTAACTTGGGACTTGAGAGTTCCCCCACAAAGGCATGCAAAAACATTAATCAATGTGCAAGACTTATTTCCAAAAGTATCAATTTTCACGGAAAAATTAATTTTTAATTATTAAAATATAGAAATAAAAAATTCTTATCCTGTACCATGTATATAGGTTATCTATAATAAATAATAGAAAAACATTAAACACTTATTCTAAATTGTTAAATAATATCATACTTATACTTAATGTACTATAATTTAATTATATATAATATATACTATATCATTTAGACTTATAATTATTGACACAATGATACCTGATGTATCATTTGAATAACAATCTATATAATTTACAATAAAGCTGTAACCAGACGATTTTTTTGTCCTATACATACAAATTGATATAGTAATTATTTTAGATTTTGGACAAAGTAAAGAATTTATTATTTTTATAGTGCAGTTTATTATTATTATTATTTTCATTGTATATTTTTCAGAGAGCAGAAAGCTTAAAAAATTCACTGCCTAGTCTGTAGCAAATATAACCTTTTGTTCATTTACTTACCATAATAATAAAATACGTCCATCAATGATGTATTTTGAAACTGAGTAGAGCAAGTTGGTTTTGTAATAATTATGTGTTTTTTTGTGTCTGATGAAATTTTTTAGAGCAGAAAAACTGTTGAAATCCTAAAGGTTGAGAATGATTTTCGGTAATAAATTTGATTTATGTATAACAAATAAAAATGTTGGTACATTGTGAAAAAAACAAAATTATTTTCACTAAATCAGATTTTGATGTAATCGATTTATTTGTTAATATATTTATTCAGTGATCGACAACCGGCGGCCCTCGCAACTATTCTATATGGTCATATATATGGCTCCAGAATAACAATTAAATTGAATATTTTATATACATATTAAATAAAATACTGGCAATTTTTGTTAATACATTTGAGTATATGAATAAACTTAATATAAAACTAAAAGGTAAAAATAAACTTATTTTTATATATGGTCTTTAAAATCTTTTGAAGTAAAGTCGAAACTTTTATAGTTTCATTTTGAAGAAATGAACTAACACATTTTCTTGTTTGTAAAAATCTTTTTGAATTGTCGAAATTTTTATTTTCATCAACTAAATTTGTTGAATCTATTTTGACACTTCAATACAAATTTAATAATTGTTTTCGAGGTTTTAGATTATGTTCACAATATTTTCAATTACTCGCCAACCATTTAATATCGAAGTTGACGATGTTCCTGTTGAGCTTCAAATGGAAATAATACGTAAATTTGCAGCGCTAAGATGTTCTTAAAAACGCATTTAAACCATCGTATTTACATTTTCATGCTGAACTTACTTCATTATATTCAAAAATTAAAAATGTAGCTGCAAAATATTATTGTATGTTTGCCGTTTGGGTATATATATATTATATATGTGTGTGAACAGCTCGGCCTTTTCTCATATGAAAAAACAATTTATAACCCTTACCGATCACGTTGAACACATGAATCATATGATCATCTCCCTCAACCATATTATGCTTAGAGCGTGAAAAAGTAATTTTGATGAAGAAATCGAAAAAATAGTGAACAATATACGTTCAACAGTATATTTATCAAATATTCAAACAATTGTAATTGCATTATTTTCTAATTTGTAACTGTTAAATTGTTACATTTTTACATAATAATTATTAAACAATTTTAAAATAATACTAATCATTTTTAATCTTTAAATGTAGCCCCAAAGTTCCAAAAGGTTGTCAAAAACTATTTTTATTGATATATTTTTGATTATTGGAATTATGCCATATAGTTGATATTCGGGAGAGTAAAAAATTCGTCAGTATTTTGCATGTTAGTCTGATAGGCTTGATTCTAGTTTCATTTAATTTGTGATACTTATATTTGGGTTTCTGTTTTATCTTATAACCGAATATTTTATTTGGCTTAACTTGTTTTTGTGACTAACTCATATATTTAACCATAAAAAGTAGTGTTTTGTTTAATTTTTTATTTAATATCGATGTATGGAAGATACATGCATTGTATGTTAGGTGAATGCGTAAATGGATGGTTAAATTAGTTTTTATCTAAAATGTCGCAATTAATTATTCCAAAGAGCTCAGGTAACCTAATTAAAACTGTGTTATTATTTTTATTATTATTATTTTGCTTCTTCGACTTCGAGTTTATTTTGGATTTAGAGTGCTAGTCGTTGAAATTGAGTTTATTTTTTACATTTATTAGTATAGTGAGGCGAGTCAATTAGTACATTTTTGTTTTATTTTTTGCTTATATCTTTAATTGCCTGTAACTGAAGCAGCTGTCAAAATGAAGCATATCGTTGGGAATTTAAATGTTGATTATAATTTTTTACTTTAAATATTCCTACATCCTTGTGATTTTTAGTGGCCTCCATAATTATTTCCTGAAATTCTTTATAAGATTCAAATTTATTTTTGAAAATATTTGTAAATAGATTTGGTGGTTTTTTTTTAATTAGTACATTTAGTTCGGTGTTTATATTAAATGTATTTATCCACGGAGGCCTTATTGTCTTTTTTCTTTTTATTATTTGTGGTGTTTGGATAAAATTTTGATTTTTTTTTAATGTTTTTAAGGTTATATTGTTTAATGATGCGAGGTTATTTATTGATCTGGCTAGTCTTGCAGCATACAATAGTGATATCTCTGGTCTTTTTAAATCAGAGGTTGTTTTGCTTGCTATACTATAAATACTTTTAATGGAGCTAACTTTTGAATGTACCTAGGTTTAATCATTCAAATCTTTGTGTTGTGGTTCACGTCGATGCATTTTATTAAAGTGTTAGAAGCAGTGATGTATGTTATATTATCCAACTATATTAAGTTTAGCTTGTATTTCTGATTTAAATATTTTGTTTATTAAGCGATAGATGTTCATAATTTGACAATATTTAATATTCAAACTTTTAGTTGTTATTCAAAAATATTAATCATAGAGATTTGAAACTTTTTGGTATTATACAATAAATATTATTATTTTTTATAAACAAAGAAAAATTTTCAACAAATATTACAGTATTATACATATTAATAGATAATTTTCATAGATAACAACGAATTTATACGACAATTAATGTGGTTGAAGTCAAACATCAATTTGAATTAATTAATTAAATAATTACGAAGTATTAACAATGAATAAACCTCCTTTTACAATATGCTTTATCATCATAATTAATAGTTGTATCAAACTATTATACACATTTGTCTTACATTTTAGTACCTAATAAACAATTAATTAATTTTACAATTTTTAATTAACAATTAATTAACTAGGTAGGTATATATAATATATATTATATTATATTATATTATAACACATATCATGTATATTGATAAATACATAATGAATATTAGTAAATTATATCATAATACAGTTTAAATTATCGTCTAATATTAACTGTTTTGACATAAATAAAACATGGTGTAATCGATAGGTTTAAATAGTTAGTACATAGTTCGTATGGACGTAGTGGATTCTGTATAAACAATGTAATGATTGTAACATATTTTGAAATAGTATGTTTTGGTAAAATCGATAAATCCTCGTCAAATATCTTTTCCCGGACATTAATTTAATAGTCGTGTCAAGTAAATTATAGTAAAAACTGAAAGGCATTGATGTTTAAAAAAATGCACTTTATCGTTTTTCCGTATTGAACTTTATCAAAAATCGAATTTCAAAACCATTAAAACATTTTTCAAATTGTAAATGAATGTAAATAAATGTTAAATATGCAATCCTTTTTTACTTGGATACCTGTGGCCACCAGGATAATTTATTGGAAATGTAAACGTTTTCTTTTTATTTACATTACATATGATAGAAATTTTCAATAAAGTAAATTAAATGCAGTTCAGTGAGGTATATAATTATATTTTAATGCAGTAATCAAAAGGTTATATGAAAAAAATAACAAACAAAAAAATAAAGAAAATTTTCTCTGGTATCGAAATCACATCATAGAGAAATATACTTGAAATATAAAATTGCATATAAGTTACGTACCATTAGGCATTAAAATGCGTGTACAATTATTTTTACTGTAAGTTTTTTATGCAGTTCGCTTATAGTATTCTATTAAATATTTTTGGCCCAATTTATACTTTACGTTTTCCATTCTGATTTTGATGGTTTTGTAGTTTGTTGCCATATTTTATTATAATATCCCTGTCATACATTTAATCAATGTTGGCCTTTACGAATACTGTTTATAGAATTCTATGAATTATTACACAAAAGTAAATATGTAACAAGTAACCACTACACAGATATTTCGGGTGGGATTACATCAAAGAGCATAGTTTATTTGGAATGCACATATTGAATTAATTTAGATAATATAAATTCCAAACAAACCTAAATATAATTTAATATATTATTTTTGGTTTAAAGCGTGAGATGGTGATGAAATATTGAAATTATATTGATGTTATACTATTATTGTGGATGCACCTACTATTTTATCATTTAGTTTAAACGTCTAAATAATAAACTATTTTTTTTTTTTGTCAAATTAAACCTTTGAGGCTTATACAAAATTATTATAATTTTAAAAATACCTATTGATATTCAATATATTTATGTCTTTTATTCTTGTTAAATAAAATATCATGGATTATATTTATTGGATTATTATTGTTAATAATATGAGTAGGTGGGTTTATTATAAGTTGTTGAAACTAAAAATGTACTCTTTAAAAAACGAAGAAAATGAAGAAGTTCATAATACTTGTAGGTACATATATAAATATTTTAAATAAGTTTATAACTTTTAATTTTTTCATTATATCTGTGAAATGCTTAGGTAAATAATGAAAAAACTTTAGAAGTGTCTAGAGTTATTAATTTTTAATCAAAATATAAAAGAATTATAATAGGTTATGTTCATAACGGGAAAGCTATAAATTTCACATTTCTCCCAACATACTTTTTTTTTTTTTTAATTTTTCGATGTTTTCTTAAAAACAACAGTGAAATAATAAATTCTAGTTTTTTTTTTTTTTATAAAATAATTTATTGTTTAATTCACAGTCAATAAAATGATGAAATAAAAGTTTGGGACATTCCTTTTCTCATATTTACTAAGTGAATTGTTTTTAAAGTATATGCAGTTGCATTAAAATTTAAACACCGTAAATTTCTCATCTTGAAGACAATCTGGGATTGTCAGATTTATTTTATAGGATAAAAAACAATCTTTTACATCAATATATCTGATTATAAATACATTTACATATCAAACTGCAGTTAAAAAATATTTTGAAACTTGTTAAATAATTTCTAGAATCACCCGATTTATGAATAGTCGAGTAATTAGTTTTAATTAAAATATATATTAATATAAAATAATATTTTAATTAAATTCAGTAGTATAATAATTGTTTAAAATAAATTAATGAATACCTATCTAAGGAAAATAAATTTTTTAATTATATGAAATAACAAGGTCGGAAGTACATGTAAAAATTAAAATTAATTACAAAACACGTAATGATCGCAGTGTTTATACTTCTATGTATTTAATTAAAAAGTTCAGTGATTAATATTAATTAATCTGCCAATATTTTTATTTAAAATGTTTTATAAAATCATTCAATACTTAAAAAATTAATTAATTAAATTCATTTTTAGTGTTAGGTATAACTATTGTAATATTACTCTAGTCATGTTATCGGCTAATTTCAATGGTATAGACATTTTACTTGAAATTTGACTAATTTCGCATGTATCTATGTGTTTGTTTTGAAAATCAAACCTTAAGTTAATAAAACCATAGTAGGTAACTGAATAATTTCAATTTATTTAGACCAACAAGGAATTTATGGTTTCTTTTTAATTTTTTTATATTAAATCTATTTATTTGCTGTAAAACATAATCGCCGATTATTCAATCATAATAAGCATAAAAAAATATTTTTCATAAATCGATGGGCGTTACTCTGTCAAAGAATGTATGAATATACTTTTATTTGTTATTAGTTATTACTGTCATAGTTTATAGTTTGGCCAATAAAAAAGTAAAGTCATTTTATTAGGTACCTATTTACCTATGTAGTAGCCAGTAGGTAATTTACATGCACCGGTCGTTATACAGACTAAAATGGCCTATGTCATATTTTTATTTCGAACCACTGAAACCATAATCAATTTAGCTATAGGTACGTTTTCCATTACAATAATATTATAATAATTTATAACGCTGCAGATAATATGAAGTGATGGTAATATACAAAACTACCTAATATAATGATTATTTCATCAACCCTATACAATATAGATTAATACATTATACGTAAATACAATGCATCCTAATATTAATATGCATACGATGCACTAAATTATCGCTATTCCTACAAAGAATCTGTGAAGTATTATATGACTTATAATATAGATGACAGTTCACCGTTATTCCTGATAACTCAACATGGGTACATTATGAGCCACAGGGGATGTACTTCTCGGCTAATTGGTGAAGTGTTTCACTGTTAGGTCGGGTCGATGATTGTATAGAGGCCCTTTCAAGACGTTGTTTTGTCAGAATTTCGTCGCATTGCACAACAATAATATACATATATATATATATATATATATATATATATATATATATATAGCGGGAATGGAAATGCTAAAGCGTGTTCGATTGAGAATTATTGTGAATCGAACGGCGGAGACCAATGTCGTAATACTAATGAAGTAATGAGTGATGGCCATCCGAAAATATCATAACTGCCCACTCTCCGCGAGCTTATCACAGTTTTTAAAAATGTATGAAAGGCTACAAGCTCATTCTATGTAACCATATTTCAATATTTTAAAAATAATGATGTCAAAAATTGTTTTTAAATCGTTAGAAATTATTTGTTTATGAATTATTGTTAATTATTAATTATGTGCAAAAATTCGTGAAAATAACGTATTTTTATATTTTTGTGAAAAGAGCTAAAAATATATATTTTACTACACGCTCACTTGGAAAATGTATCATTTGAAAACATACAGTACTTGTTATATTATGCAAAACTACCTTGTAGGTTTCTGGGTAAAAAACAATTCTGTTTTTCGCCTTGTTAGAATCTATAATATGTTCAAGATAGTAGTCAGTAGATACCAGACTTGATCGCTAGACTCGCTCGGACAGTTTAAATCGAAAACATGCATTGACTGTTATGCAAAACAATTACAAGTAGGTCACAGGGTAAAAACAATTCTTCTGTTGGCCCCTAGAAACCGACCAGGGTAACTAGCTCGCTACGCTCGCTCAGAGAGCTTACGTTGAACACATTCCTCGATTTTGTATATGCAAAACCACCACGAGTAGGTCACAGGTTAAAAACCAATTGTTATGTCAGAACCTAGTAACCGGGTGAAGTTATTCGCTCGCTCAGTTTTTATATGCACCACTAATTTTAAAACGTTAAAATAGTATGTTCTTGAAACAAAATTCTAAAAATTAATTTTTTTAGTGTTTTTTGTGAAAATAATGTTTTTTTATAAAGTTACCTGTGTATAAATTAAAAACCTGATGATTTTTGAAATTTTTTTTTTGCATCATTGTTTTAATATAAATTGTTATAATATATTTTGTTATTGTACCTAATTGACAATATTATGTATGTATACATCGTACTGTAAAATGTTAGTATTATTTAATATAAACCTGATATATTTATTTACATTTGTATATTATGTTTAACTTTATATGTTTATGTATAAAAAATTGTTTAAATAATATAATATTAAATACGTAATAATAAACATTTGATTATTTAGATTATAAAATATAAATAATACAAGAAGAAACTTTTCATTACAGCATTAAAACTAATCAAAAACATGGTTTAAAATTACTGTCATACAATTAAAAATATGTTAGTGTTTTGAACTGTACAAGGTATTTATTGATAATAATAAAAAATAACTAAAATATAGATAATTGTCTGAGTTTTTAAATCATTGACATGCAGTTATGATACGTAGAGAGAGAATAACGTTGAATTCCGCTCATAGTCTCGTATTGCATATTATAGGCATAAGAAGATAAGATTAACTATTATACAACAATGAAATTCAAATATAAAATACATATCATATTACCTATAGGTACACAACAAATTTGTTAACAAATTGAATTGAACTTAATCTAATAGTAATAAGTATTATTACGTCTATAATTATTAATAATAATATTGACTATTAACTATTAATAACAAACCTTGATATAGTTGATTAAGACCTACAAAGGCCCATTGGTTGATACTCAGTTGTGGACCTGCATTAATAAAAATACAGCCCAGTTTTTATTTCTGTTTGAACATTTTAATATTATAATATATAATTACTATAGACGTTGTCTTCAACAGTTGTTATTTTCTGAGAAAAAAAAGTGCCTACACATTTTCTAAAAATAGACAATATTCGAAAATATAAAAAAACATGAAATATATGGTAAATCATACTAGTACGGATTAAATATAATGCAGTTATATTAAAATAATTCCATGGTATTGGAATATAAAATTTGCATACGAATATAATACATATTATAGTGTATCTATGGTATTATATTCTTTTTCTCTTTCGTTGAAAAAAAAATGTTAATGTTTCTTAAAATGTAATATTTTAAATTCTTAGCGGAACGACGATGAATATATCGATTTTACAATTATGTGTTATTATTTTTTTTTTCTGTCATCACCTTTTGGAGCAATATAAATGCTTTGATTTTAAACTTTTAGGGTATCGGGCAGCAAATTGGATGCAAATTAGATCTTGTTGTTTTTTTGATAGGGGTTGTAAAAAGTAAAAATATCATACAATTTTTGAAAATATTAAAATAAAACATAATATCTTTTTTCTTTAAAAAGATCTATTTTTCTCTAGAATAATAAAATTAAAATCTATAATTGTTTTTCATAAATTATAATTATATTTTACAAGATATCACTGCATGATAATATAACGAATTATCTACAAACTTATAAGCCTATGTACTCTATCTATTTTTAATTTGTTTGGTATACACGTAGTTAAGTAGTTAAAAATATAACATTAGGTACCATTTATATTCTATTTTTTTTTTTTTTTGATTTTAAGTATATATTTTTTCCTTTGGTATTTTTTTAAATAAGTGTTAGATTTAGTTTCCTGGGATATCAATTCGGATACTCGGATGCAATAACTTTTGTCCTAATAAATATTATTACAAAATAATTAATAGCTATGATAATAATACAAATAAATGTTAGGTATATTGATTAAAAATTATTACAATATTATATTTATTCAATTAAAATTTACTAGATCTTTGTTTTACATTATGTTTCGTAAATGTTTATATTTTAAGAATAAAAAAAGACCGTTTAAAGAGTTTAACAAAAACTACGATAGTTATGAACTTATGACTTATGATTTTATCAACTTGATTGAAAATTCTTACTAGTTATTAAAATTTAAAATCGCATTTATCGTCATTCAATTTTCATTCACCGTATCAAAAGTATATTGTATTGATAGAAATAAACGTTGGATGTTAAATTTCTTACAAATATTTAAATAGTTACATTGTAAAAGGTATAGGCGATTGTGGCGTAATATTAAGTAATAATAGTAACTAATATTATATCATAGTCGATTGGCGAAGCGCGCATACCTATATATATATATATATATAAGTACTGTGGGTCGAGGGATGACTTTCGGGGGCATTCGGACGTACTGCAGTCCGCGGGTACCGGAACGGGGTCGATTTTTTGTACCGTTACGTATACAAAGTCGCAGTATTCTTTTACTCTCGGACCGCGTTCCAGCAAAAAAAAAAAAAAAAAACTCTCTCACCCCTTCGGCAAACCGCGACGAGAGGAAAACAAAACTCGGCACCGATATAAAACACACTCCCTCCCCCCGAAGTAGGAATAAATGCATACACGGTAATAATGAGCGTGTACACAACACGCATTACACACAGACGCATAATTATTATGCATATAATAATAACAACGTACTTATAGGTCGTCGACGCCGAGTGGACGTTTTTAAAAAACCAGACAGCGGTGGCGGCCTCGGGTTTTCCGCGTTTCCCGTACACCTCTACACCTATTACCTTCCTATTCATATCACGGGACCGAGGCGGCGGCGGGCGCCGCGATGTACGCGAAAACAACACTGTACAGATTAACCGGCGCGGCGGTAGATGTTTATTCGCAGTCTCAGGGCACACACACACGCAGTATTACCTATACGCAAATACGCACCCACACACACACACACACACAAACAAACACACATACTTTTATCCTGCCACCCACAGATTTATCGACACGCCGCGACGCCACCACCACACCCACATCCACCCCCCACCGTGTCGCTCCTCCGCCGAGACCACACTACAGCCGTCCACCGCTAGGCCCATGGGCCCAAAGACACGGGGGTGGTGTGCGAATGGCACGATAGGGGAAGATACCGCCAACGCCACCTCGGCGAGGGATGACGCGACGTTACTCGAACGAGGGGAAGGCACGGCAGCTCTCCGATTTTTTTTTTCCAGTTCCGCCGCCGCTCGCACACGGTGGAACGTGGGAAGGCAAGCGCGCCCGCCCCTTTATCGAATTACCATTGCCGCCGCCGCCGGGATGGGGTCGTGAGTGCGTACGCGCACACATACGCGCGCGCCGACACACACCGACACAAGGCGCGACACGCACGCGCACTTTGGCCGCAGTTTGCGACGGCGACGACTGACGCTCTCAGGCCTCAGCTGTACGGTCGCTACACCATACGGTGCGCAGCGCGTATCTACACGCACACGAGCGCAAAACACACACATACACACGCACACACGAACGCGCGTGCGCGCACTCTCTATCTATCTCTCTCTCTCTCTCTCTCACACACACACACACACACACACACACACACACACATATCGTCACGTTGTGTACCGCTCGTGGAGTGTCGTAGTCGCCGTCGCATCGTGTTGTCCTGCCGTCGGCTCTCGTCCAACCGTCCATCGGCGCGTTGGTTGGTTCACAAGTCGTACACTGAGGTACGTTGCGGCAGTCTCGTATCCGTCATATCCGTCCGCGGTCGTGTTTTTTTTTCGTCTTACCACATCCAAGAGGACCACCCATCTCTGTTTGGTATAATTAACGACAACGACAACGATACTATCGTTAACAGTAAATATTTATTATTGTTATTATTATCTTGTATATATATATATTTGCCATAGATATATGTGTAGGTGATTTTTTCTCTATGATTTGAACTCGTGAAGTTCACCCCACATTATTGTAATATTATTGTATTATTATATTGTTGTATTATTATCTCTCCGATTAACCTCGGGGACGGCCGCCAACGTCCGAAATGCGTTTTGTGCCGATCCAAAAACGCACCGGATTCACCGTCAGAATTCCGTCACCGTCGACGAGTGACTAATGTATAGGTAGAGTGGTCTCGTATCAGAGGATCCGGAGGGTGTAAGTTCTCACACGCGCCACGTGCACGTCACGCATATAATGCCACTATTAAAGGATATAAAAGGATTTCACCGTCTATCGCTCTTTTCGTTTCTCATTCACTCTTTTATTATTCGAGAAAACAATATCTACCCTACGTCGCTCGTTCTGTGTATTATAATCATCGGCATACCACTACTGCTTTTCGTATTATTTGTTGATTCAGAGTCATAATAATGATATATGATAAATAATACAAAACGATTATATTTGAATTTATTTTTATTTTTCAGTTGTGCTGCAAAAAATATCAAAATGGCCAGCACGTCCAGCCCGATATCGGACTTCTTTCGTGGTCGACATGTACTCATCACCGGTGGCACAGGGTTCATGGGCAAGGTGTTGGTAGAAAAATTGCTACACTCGTGTCCGAACATCGCATGTATATACCTATTAATCAGGCCTAAACAAGGCCATGACGTCAAGTCTAGGCTTGATCAACTACTCAACGCTGCGGTAAAATAAAATTATAATATCAATAATTACAGTAATAATTTTGTATATACATTTATCGTAATGTTTATTTTATTTTTATTTTATTTCTTCGATTAGGTAACTATTTCGGTTTATGTCACACTATGTACAAATAATTTTCATCTTTGCACAGTTAATTTATAACTACATTGTAGCATGCTGCATGTGTACCTTTAACATTTTTATAAATAACTAAGAGCATCTAATATATCTTTCGTGTTTTAATTAAATTGATTCGGGAATAGTGAAAATAATAGACTACGATCTATATAATATTATAGTTCATTCAAAACGCGTGCTAAATTTGAAAATAACACTCAGTGTTTGGCAGCACTCGTTGATATTTTTATTCCAATTAAGGTCTTAGTAGTCATATAATATAATAAGCTCTTTTCTTGATTTGTTATATCCACTTATAATATTTGGCCTGTGTTCAGTCTTATTCACTTTAATTAGTTTTTAATGTACCTATTACTTTAAAATCTTTTTAAACTATATTATTTCGTGTTTTCTGATTACCAAATAAAAATGAAAAAATGAATATACATAATAAAAAGAAACAACTATAATATTGATATTTTGTATCTATATGTACATATTATAATAATATTATTATACGAAACGTAATGATACTTCGATATTAAATTTATTAAAAAGTAAAACTAAAAAAGTGGATACAAAATATTTTAAGTTTAGCTGGAAATTAACTAGAAAAATAATCTGGCAATAAACTGACATTATATTATACATAAATAGGTATTTGATTTTTTACGTAGGTACTCGTTGTAATGTTTGAAAATTGCAATTGAAACTTTTTGGTATTTTAATTTTTCGTTTTTTTTTTTTTTTAAATCTTTTTAGATATTTGATTGGGTGAGGAAAAATCAACCCGAATCCCTAAAAAAATTAGTGCCGATTAATGGTGATGTCACTAAATACGAACTTGGCATCAGCTCATTGGATCAAAACACGTTAATTAATAACGTATCTATTGTGTTCCATTCGGCAGCCACCGTTAAGTTCGACGAAGCGCTTAAACTTTCAGTTGCCATGAATTTGTTAGGTACTAAACGATTGGTTGAGTTAAGCTACCGTATGACCAAGTTAGAGGTAAGTGTTACATGTATACATAGTTTCTAATTATCCTAAAAACTAGTTAAGTTAATAGTAGGCAACGGACCGTTAATAGGACATAATAGCCAACGGTAATTTAATTATTATTGGTTTTTTTTTGTATTTTTTGTATTGGTTCAAACCAAAAATATAACAATTACTATTCATTACTCTGATTAATGGAAGGGTTATTAATATCGTAATACAATTGTTTTTACCTCACTTTAAAAGAAATCGATCATAATAATAATCTATTTCTAAAACTGTTGATTATTAGGAATAAATCTAATAAAAAGTATCACTTTCAAGGTACTTACCTAATTTAAAATAGCTTATGTAAACTACAAACGAAAGTTGAACAAGATTGGTATACTTTTCTGACGTTTCAAGTATGAAAAAATATATTTTAAATCTTTAAAATTATATCAAGATAAAACGATATTAATTAACGGATTGTAGGTACATTATTATTTCGGGCAATTTTAAGACAGACTAAACTTAAGGTTGTTATTAAAGATGCAAGTTAATATTTTAATGGATCCTATGTGGAGTTGTTTCAGTAGTTATTTTAGTTTTCTAGAAAACAAAATACTAACTTGAAAACTATTTTCGTTTTTATTAATTAAAAACGTATACAGTTCAGCAAGTACAAAATACAAATATTAATATTTAATTAAAATTTAAAGACTTTACTTTAGTTAGAACGTGTTACAATAAATATAAGTTTAATATACTTATAAATAACAATATTAACTTTAAAATAAAAATACAATTGAATGATATGAGTTACAACAGTTTTGCAAATCATAAATCTTATTTTGTAACAAATTTACTAAAAACCGTTTTATTTTTATTTTTTTAAATCGTTTAAAATAATTTAACTATAGTTTACTAGGTATACGGCTTCAAAAATATCGTAAAAAATTGCATAATTAAATTTATATATTATATTATATTTATAAAACGGAAAAAATTACAATAAAATTACAATTGTATTTTAAATTTAAACTCATTGTTATTTAAATATATTATAGACCAATTCTATGATTAAGCCATTTTACAAGGGATTTATCAATTTTATTGGTTACTATTCATTTATTAGGGGACTACTACTTTGATATAACATATTGAATCGACGATTGTTGTTTCTATTGACTACTGCTCATCATATTATCTACTTACCAATTTCTCCAAGTGTTAAATTGTTAAAAATTGTATTTATATATACTCATATTATTTAACGTATTATTAAAATAATTAATTTACAACATATTTCGTTGTAATAATTTTAAATCTACTTTTTAATTTATAAAATGTATTATGTTTAATTTATTTTTAAAAATAAATATAAATTAAAACGATTAACACAATATTTGTTGGTAGGTAATACGAGTAAAATAAACAAATTATTAAAACTTTTTTAAATTTATTATTTTAAATATTTATATGAATCATAAAAAAGCTCGGCTACCTGCTTGTTTCCCTCGCCAACCCCCAATATTGTTGCTTTGCGTTTTTCATAATACTTTTTGATGTTCAGTTTTTGTCGTAGCTTTTTTTTTCTTGTCAGATAACTTATATTTTCTTTTTATACCCATTATGTTAAAGTTTGTATGATCTGTGTACAAGGTGATTTATCAATCATGCTCACCACCAATCTTTCATTTAAAAATGAATTTATTGAAATCCTGATATTTAGAATTGGTAAATATATTAAAAAAACAATATTTTCAAATTTTTAATATTTTTATACTACTTAGGGAATGTTTTGTGGCAATACAAACTTTTGTTTTTTAAATGAGAATTTCTTTTTTTTGTAAATTATTACTGGATAATTTTTTTTTTAGTATTGATGAACCTTAATCAAAATTCAAACGAACCTCATCAGTTATTAAAATATTTCTAATAAGGTTAATAGTCATTGAAAATAGTTTTACAAAAATATAAAAGATATATAAAATTGGATCTATATACTTGACCATTTTCACAATTTATTAATTTTGAAAAATAAATATTAATCATAACAATTTTCAAAATCAGCATAGCTCCATATCGTTCAAACTTCAAGCTAATCATGAACCAATCATCTTTAGTACACAAAGTTAAATAATGTAATAACTTCTTGATCTAGTTTTAATTCGGATATTAAATCAATAATCTCAAGGATTAAAAAATATGGTATAAGTATATTAGTAATTAGTATATACATAAAAATTCCAAAAATCAGAATTTCAATAAATGTATTATTAAATTAAAAATGGCAGTGACCACCTATGCTTAGTGAACTACTGTCTATAAAATATGTGAAATAAAAAAAAAAATACGGAAGAAAAATGTTATATTTGTAGCTGGATAAAGTTAAAGTTACTATAGCTATATTGTAATCATGTCAACTTATTATGAACAATTATATAGACTCAATGGTATTGCACGATAAAATACAATTATAATAATTGTTATTATTATTGTTTATATTATGAGGAAGATGTAAACATGAAAAGCATTATAAGAGAGATGCACAATTTAAAAATTGTTATATAATGAACAATAATCGACGGAACCAATAGCCGCCAAAGTCGATAAAAAATTGGCCATTTTTGCCACTATGGATTAAATAATAATAGTTTAATTATTTATTTCAAAATCAAGGTAACCCAAATCTATGATAGTAGATTTTATTTTCATTTTAGTCACTATAAAAACTGATATTAGTTGGGCCAAATCTATGAAATAACTATACGGTTTATAATTAATATTAACTAAAGTGTTTTAACTACCATTAATTAAATAATTAACTAAAACTAAAAAAAAAAATTGTCAGATAAAAATAAAATATTATAAATCATAATATTATGCAAACATATTATTATAATTTTACCTACTGTTATTTCGTAACAAAAAAAAATTAAGAATAGATTAATCTAAAAAATATGCAATAGTTATTACTGGAGTTCTATTAAAATAATGGATATTATGGGTCTATCAGCCCGATTTCTTCCTTATAAAAGGGATTAATATAAGGTATTTACATCCTGCAGGAATTCAATTCTTCCCCATTTGAAGTTACAGTAAGCACCATACCTTTCTAGTCTAACTAGCGTTACTCAAGATGCACAATTTTTTTTCCGGTATTGATGTAAACATTAAGTCTGTTTATTTTTGAAATGGTGTCATGTCATCATTTTTAAGTCATCGTGTATTTTTATCATACCGTATTATAGTTATACATATTTTTTAAAACGATGTGTTGCTATACAATATAGATTTCACAAACTAAAATAATAATGATAATAATAATTCATCACTCGTAAAATTATTCATTTGCTGCTGAATGTATTTTATTTTTACATTTTGTTTTTTCTTTTGTTTTAACTGATGCATTAATTTCGCCATTAGTAGCAGCTTGCTTTTGCAGTACAGTTTCAATAAATTTATAAATATTGGGATAGATTGAATATAATTTACTTTGGGAAGGAATCAGGTTTACGTGCGAGTTTATCAGTAAACTTAGCTTGGAAGGAATCCAGTACACTTTGACAAGCTGGTATGTATGGGAAGAAATCGAGATTCGCCCATTCTAGTATTTTATCTATAATTCAAATTTCAAATGTTAAAACTGTTAAGTACTTATAAAATATTATATTATAATTAATTTTCCTATGAAAAAAATGTATTGTTAGATTAAAGTATGAATGATTATTATTTAAAAAGTTTACGTTCTTAGGTAAATACTTCCTCTTAACGATCGTATAATAAAAATACTTTAATTTTTTTCTATTATTACTTATCAACATTTTTTTATTTAGTTAATGTAAATGTAGTATGAACTTTGGGGTTTTTTGGTATTAAAATATATATTAAATAAATAATATAAATAACATTGATAGTTTAACAATCTCTCGGCAGAATACATTTTTAGTTTAACATTAATCCAAAGAAGGTGACATTTATAAATCAAGAAATACATTTTAAAAAATGTATTAATAACGTATATAAAATCCATATAAACGTTATGTATACAAATACTAATTAGCTAATGGATGTATAGTGTAGACATTCTTTAAATAGTTATGGCAGTTGTAGAACATATAAATGATTTATTACAAAGAAGTCGGAAATGTTTGAATTGACATTTCTTTAATAAACTTTAGGTTGTGTTTAAAGAAATATATTTTTAAATATTAAAACTTCTAGTACCTGATTGAAAACACTTGTGTGTTATAAAAAAACAATAGTTCGTCGAAATACAAAGAAAAAACAGGAATTTATTATTTTATGTGTATATTATTCGCCTTTAAGTTTATCTATATTATTTTACCACGTATACAGTTAAAACACTATTTTACATAAGTAGATGCTCTTAAAAAGTTAAAAAGTAATATTTATATATTATGTTATAAGAAACAAACAAAATAAATTTAAAATGTATACATGTGTAGGTAAATAAATACAACCTAGAAATTCAATATAAGAAATTACGTTATTGTCTATGGTTATAGAATGTGTAATTAATATATTTAAATAATACTATTAGTCCTCTTTTTACTTATTTATATTACTTAATACTAATTTATAAAAAATTAAAAAAAAAAATCATCCAGTAAGTAGCCGCTCTGCTGTATAGTAGCAGTCGGGTTTACCTAGTATTGAGCAGGTCATTGTAATGCATGTGATCAATTTGAATTCAATAAATTATATACTTTATACTATATAGCATATGAAAATTGATTTTGAACGGAGACGATTAGACAGCCTATTGTCATATATTACTATTAATTATTATAATAATTTATTTTACTATTAGTGATACGTTAATACGTTATACATTATAATAAGGCAATATTGTAAAATAAATCTAAATGTTTTTGAAATAATATACGTAAAAGTTTCAATCCCCACGAAAATATTTTTGATTTGCAACAAAATTATTAAAATTGTTATACTCTGTTTAAATATTGTATTTCATCCAAATTGAACTTAAAATACTTACAAAAAATTTATTCAAATCTAAAGTTTATAACATTTTTAGATTATTTGGTTTTATTATAAACTACAAGGAACTATTTGTATTAAATTATCAACCTTAAGCTATAAATATTGAATAGGTACTTTAAACATTTTTAATTACAAAATAATTTACACATTTTTATGATTTTGACATTAACATTTTGCTAAAATTCAAATGCTTATAAAAAAAAAAATCATAAATCTTTAATATTTTTAAATTATCATAATAAAAACCTATGAGAAATCTTTGATAAAGTTTTCAAACTTTTTGATTCACTCATATTCATTTTTTGAATGTAACGATTCATCATTGAATTCAAATTTATCACTTCCACAACTATGACTTACTCAATTACGATTAATGACATACTAGATACTTAATGTACAGTAGAATTCAAGTATTTGGTAAGTATTCTGGTAAAAATATTAAATTATAATTCATACATATTTATTTTTTATTTATTATTTTTTTTATTTATAATCTGTTAAATATTTAATGGAACTATTATTTCATATATTAAATCTATATAATATAGTGAAAAAAAGACTTATTTCTTAAAATGAAGTATGGTTCTTTATAATTTCGATTTCAACAAATATTCATTTTTTTTATTAATTGTGTGTCTTTATTAGACGAAAAAGTAATAATACAATGTTTATTTGATTTGATTTCATACAATTATAAGCAGATATTAACTAAACGATAGGTAGGTAAAAAATTTAAAAATGTATGCTATTTCTAAGCTGATAGTCTCTTTATCCATATTCTAGAATTAAGTACTTTACAATAAATAATACAAAAGGATATAAACTGGAAGTATGTTAATAATTGATAATTGAGTACAAAAAAATTATGGGAGGGGTTTGTAGGGATAAATAGGTATTCAATTATGTAGGTTATACCACAATTATTGTTTTTTTTCACAAAATGTTTTCATCTGACACTGGTACTCATATTAAAACACTTAAGTATAATATGATTATATTTGAGTGAGTATACTAATTTCATAAAAATATAAATATTTATTTTTGATTAAGTAAGTTTTGCCAAGTATATTATTTTTTTATTTTCAAAATTGCAGGTTATATAATGAGTATTTTATTATTAGCATTAAATATTATATTATTATTAATGGTATTACTGACATTTGTGTGCCTGTAAATTGTAACATTTAAATAAAAACACAATAATGAAATTAATAATCCATTTATCCAGGAAATTATTATACTGTCATGTATGATACGGTGTATTTAACACAAATTTTCCTTCATGTTTAGATTATGTAAGCAAAATGATAAACTCGCCAAGTAAAATATTTTATGTATAGTTTGTTTTAAATAGATAAAACTTTGAAAAAAAGTAATGTTTGTGTCTGTTTGTGTCTTGTTATAAACGTGTATGTGAATCAGATATTTCATGGATTTTTAACTTATTTATTGCCCAATGCGAAGGAATAAAATGGTCAATGTGCATTTTATTTATTTAATTATGTGTCCATATTGACATAAAAAGAGCTATTTTATTTTAAATATTTACCAATTTTATAAATAATAAACATCGCCTGTCCAAATGGATCTGGAAAAAAGTAACACGCTTTATGAACTGCGAAATATCGTACTTTTAGGGCGTAACGGTAACGTTGTCATATAAATTAAATGTTATACGTTTAAGTACATATAATACATTTATATCACATTATGTTATATAAATATGAGTATACAAATAGTTGTGAACATTGTAAAAACAAAGATTTTGTTGAAACAATTAAAAGTTAATAAATAAAAAAAAAATAATTTGAACTTTTCAAACTATAGGAACTGTATTCATTTAAATATACTTCACAAATTATTTAAATATACTTCACAAATTTCTCTACAATATACGAGGTAATCCATTTAAGAATTAAAGACTCGTTATTAGGACTTGAAAGTTATATCACTAAAAAATTTAATTTTTAGAACTTTAATATGCAATTAAAAACACCTACATTAGTGCCGAAATAGTACCAAAAACTGGTAAATGTGAAAAATAAAATTGTTAAAAAGTTCATTTTTAGAATTTTAATTTTATAAATTATCTACTTTTTTTTATATAGAATATGGTAGTAGATATTTAGGAATTTTAGATATTTAATTTGACTGAATAAATTGTTCGATACGATTAGCATTAACAACCGATAACATACTTGCTATTTTAAAATCAAAATAATGTTTTTGTTCGCATATTTGTATAATTTATTGGAGTTGTATCTTGTATTGTTTATTTCCATTATTACATAAAATATTCCTATAACTAGTACTTAAAACTCTAAATTACCAAAATAGCACTAAAAACCGTAAATATGCATAAATTAGCATAATTATATTTTTTACACAACGACAAGAGAGTGTGAAACAAATTTATAAATTACTTTTGATGTTTTATGGTCATTTATGACTTATCAAAAAATATGCATTTGCTAGAACTTCCAAGCCCAGCTCATTATTTTTAAAACTTAAAACGTATTTGCTATAACATCAAATTATGTAAAAAAATTATATTTTCAAAAAAGTTTTAACATTTTGAAATAACGAGTTAAGTGTGTTTAGACACTTGTGATTACCTTGTAAATATAAATTATAAAATAATTAAAAACATAAAATGTTCGAATTTTAATTTTAATTTACATAGTATGTAATTAAATAAATCATTTAAATCGTTATATATTTTAAACTATATCTTATAATAAATAATTTATCAGAAGGTATTAAAAAACATCGAAACTATTTAAATTTGTTCATAGATACAAATATATTGTCTATATTTTATGTCTACACTTTTGGATTTAGAATAACTACCTATGATTTAATTTTTATACGCCGTATCTCTTTCTCACACATACGCTATATTATATTATATGTACATATGTTTTAGGCTTTTGTACACGTTTCCACTGCGTATTGTAATTGCAACCGGCAAGATGTTGAAGAACATTTGTATCCCATTCCTGCAGACCCAGAAAAAATTATTCAATGTGTCGACTGTCTTGATGAAAATCTTCTGGAATCTATAACACCAAAGTAAGTTTATTATTATATAGTTTAATATTATAATTGTTTGAATGAACAATGTATAAATCTTACATTCGTTGACAATATAAAAAAAAATAGTACTTATATTATTTAAGTGGTAAAAATACATATATTACCTTACCATATTAATTGATAATAATATTTGATGTTATATTTTTCTCATCAAATATACTTTACCCACGGACTATATATATTCAACGATTGACTATTGACAATCTTAACTAATTTACGGCTTAACAGTCAATTGTCGGGAGATATACAATAATAAACGACTAATAAGTAACATTTTACGTCGAGACAGTTACTACCGTGTACCTATAATATCTATATTGAGTGACTGTGTATAAATACCTGAACTCCGTCGAATGTAATTAATTAATATTTTCATGTAATTTATATAGTTCATAATGGATGAAATAAAAATTATTGTGATATTACGTAGTAGTAAAATGTTTATTTACGAATATTTAAATCATTCGTACACGTTATAAAAAATACGGAGTGACATATATTTTTGTTGACATTTTCATTTAAAAGAACCTTAACGATAAATAACGGAAAACAATGAAGGAAAATAATAGAAAACAATATAAGTATGAAAGTTTAAGATAAAGATATTTATAGGTAATAAATTAATAATTATACGTTATACTATTTTAAACTTTGAAGTCGTTGATTCTATATTATTACTAAAAATGTTCTAAGCTCCAATATAAAATAAACTGGGTACAAATGTTCCAAACTTTGAAAAAAAATGTCCTAAATTATGTTATAGAATTATGATTCATATTAACAGTAGTAATTTAGTAATTTACATAATCTAGATATATTTTAAGTTTATTTGTTATTCCAAAAATGTTTGCTTTTATAGCAAATATGAATTAAATAGGTATTTTATAAATGTTAACGTCAGTCGTCTATGTCGCGAATCATGATGAAATGAATATACATGAGTTATATAAAATATTTTAAGAAAAGTAAATTATTTTAATTAAATATTTTAATAGTAGTTTTACATTATCTTTGCATTTTAAAGAATAAATAACGTCAAGGCAAGGAATTGTTTAAAATATACTTAGATACATTAAGTAGGTATATAGATATTCTAATACAATGAATAACCGTCTTTATCGGTCATAAAATAAAATAAATATTATTAATAATTATTATTATCCCATAAATAATGAATAATCATTCATGATTTTTTTTTAGTAAAAATATTTAATGCATATGACTTAAAAAAAACAATAAGATACAAATAAAAATATGACAGTTGTATTTGTTATAAAACTTACTACTTAGTTTAAGTCTAGGCTATATAATAACATAATTATCGAGGAGTAAATACAAATTAAAAAATACATTCATTATAAAACTAATGATTTTCACTCAAGATAATGATTATTAGCAGTAGACAGCTCTTATAAAATAAATATAACTAAGCATCTAAATACTGTAACTGTTCTGATAGGACAAGTAGTTACATTATATGAGGCCCAAGACTTATGACAATTTAGAATATTTTAATATGAAGAAACATAATAAGGAAAAGTACTTTTTTAAATCTTTTAAAATTGTATTGCATTTTTTTTACGAATAAACACTGGTTTGAAAAATCTAGAAACTAATAGCAGTGAAAAGGAATATGTTTAATATATAAATACAGGTACAATATTATGCATGCGCATAACGCTATGAGAAATATAATGTATTTAGTTTTAGATTCTGAGAATAGCGATCAATGTATTGATTTTATCATGATGTGTGTTTTTTTTATAAATTAGTACACAATAAGTTGTTGATAAAATTCTTTGATTTTCAAATATAAGAGTAGTTTTGGATATCAAAATGCATTTAGTTTGTACCTTAAATACGTCCCAGTAATTATTTTTACAATTAAGAAAAACAAATAAAAATTAATGAAAAATGGCAGTTTTTACGTAAATCCAATTTTCGACAAAATCGATTTTTTTTTAATATATCCAAAAAAAACAAATAACCACAAATATTTGGATTTTTCACAAAATATTTATATTACTGTTTTTCAACAATAAAATTAGTTGTAGCTTCATAAGAAATTTATTTTTATTTTTTAAATGTCGATTAAAAATTGCTTGTTAGAAATGCTTTAAAATTGAATACAAAACTTTTCATAAGTTAATCATTTCTCAGTAACAAAATATAAAAAATCTATTGACACAATATTTTTTATAAGCGTATAAAGTTAGAATTTAGACAAAATTCATAAAAATCTCGAAAATTAGTAAATTATTTTGTAGTTAAAAATTCATAATAAGTTATTTTTTTATCTAACTTTTGAAAATTTAATACAAGATTCCTCAAATAGTTCATATTGTTAACATAAAATCTAAAAATATATAAAGATAATTATGTTTTATAGATATTTAAGTTTGCATTTGGACGAAATTACTTATTTAAACGATAAATAACGATATGTTAAGTATTTTGTTACAACTTAAAAATAGTATTCGCGTGAACCTTAACTGTTATGTATTTTATATTATTATGCTTTTTACAATACACTATACCACTTTTGATTTCTTTAAAAACTGATTGACGATATTTACAGAAAGATGTTATTAAATTTTTTGTTATACATTAATATACGTAGTACGGAATAAATATATCATATTATTATTATTATAATTAAATACTAATAATATAATAAACACAATATTTTAGAAAAATTTATCAACCTGGTATAATACTAAAAGTAAAATAATTGACTAATAGCTATATCAAAAAAACATTATCACTTAGTAATATAAGCTGATGACCGTTTCCGCTCAGAATCGCTGAATCGTTTTTGTATACAATGATATTTATCATTGAATTCAAATTTAACAGACCTATAATAGTGAACCACTTAAAATTTAATGTACAGCAGAGTGGTACTCACTTACCTACCTTTTTTTATCTTGGTTATTATTTCTTAAACATACCAAGTGTTCAAGAATTAAAAATAGTGTGTAAATATTATACACTTAAAATAAATAATAAGAAACAAAACGTACGTATTCAGTATTGTAGTTATTGTATAACATACATACTGGACAACTAATTGGACATTATAAGAGGCAAACAGTTTTTTACGTCTATTCGTATTGAGTATGATAGCTATAACTACGGTATTGGCATTTCTATAAATTGGACCTTATTATTATATATTTCGGATTGTAAGACATTATATTGTCAAACTGACATTGTCAAATTAGAGTTTTCTTCGATGGTCGATCCAAACTAATTTTAAGTATGTTATTAAATTATAAGCATCGATCAGATATGTTGTAACAAAATTACATCTCAAATCTGCAGTTAGTATAATTACGGTCAACGATATTGCAAACTAAAAAATCAGTTAAAGAATCTAAGAGAATGGGGTTGACAGACAAACGTTTAACTTCGTTCAATCGTTTCCTTAGCTTAAATTTCTTTAAAATGTTACAACAGTTGTCAGTCAAGGAAACTATTATTGAACAAATCTATGTACAATTTTATAATTGTATTTAAGTATTTTTATTATCTAGATTTAGTTCACTATAACATACGATATGACATTTTTTGAACTTTTTATCTTCGTTTAGTTGACATTTTATCAGTGATAATCATGATAATGATTTTTATTGAAAAATGGTTTATATTTACTAGATGCAAAATGGGAACTTTTATACCATATTATTATAATTATAATTGAACTATTAACAAAAGCCCCTTATGCCTAAAACGCAAGGGAAAAATACTAATCAATAAAATAGTATTATACTCGTACACACACATATATTTTTTTTTACTTATACAATTTATTAGTCAAATTTTCCTTCCTTCCGTTCCAGCGTTAACACTTTAATTGGATACATTTTTCTAGAATTTTATAATATTATAATTGTTTTCTTTTTTTTTTTAAATATATTTTAATAACACGATTATGAAACGCGGCGTTATAAATAGGCTATTTCGCTACATCACTGTCCATAGACTCATTTTTCAGACATGTCGGAGTGTGTTCAATAAACACGATATCCGATTCTATAGTAACATTTAAAATTATATAAAAATCAAACTATGGTTTGAAGTTTTGTGGTTACTAATTTTGAACCTTATCACCATCCTATTAAATTCAAACATCGATATATTGGATAACAACGTTTAAATATCTTTAAATTGTTAGTATTTTTACATTACAATAGGATAACTTTACTCAGTTTATTGAAAATTTTTAGATGATTATTTTTTACTTAATGTTAGTTTAAAGAATTTTGGTAAATTTATTGCATATTTTAACAAAATGAAATGCATATTTTTATGTTGTACATACTCTAGCAATGGGTATAACACGATTGCGCCCCGATCCCTTTTTACCTGATTAAATCACAACACGATTACGCACCAAATGGTATGTGTATATACGATGTATAATTTAGGAACAACGTAAAATAATATATACAATACATAATATCTGTTGTTTTCATATTTTAGAATTTTCTATTATCAAAACAAATTATCTTCGTTGGTTTAGTTAAAAATTGTTTTTTATTCTAAATTATATTATATAATATAATATATTATAAATAATATTATAGTCGGATTATTTTGTTGCTTATATTATATATATATATATATATATAATATTCAAAATTAAAACTTACTAAATTTTGACTATTTTTATAATTTTATTTGATCGTCTACTCGGTGTAAAGCATTAAATTAATTTATAGGTACCTAATAAAGATAATACTTTCTTAATCAGTGATATTAAAAATAAACTACAAAAGGAGCAAGAATAAAAAAAACTTTAAATTTGTAACGGATACTTAGGAAAAAAAAAATAATAATAAAATATACTAATATACTAATATACTTTTAAAGACATCGACATTGGTGAATATTTTTGATAATCTATATCTATAATGATAATCTAAATACGTTTCTCACGAACAAAAAAAAATTGTTTCAGTATTTGTTTTTACTTCCATATAATTGAAAAAAAACAGTAGATATTTATAAGTTAAAACCAATCGTAAATGTTTTTAATATATTACTTTATAAAAATATCGATATTCTCCCAATTGCTTGATGAATACTATATTTTAAGTGAAAATTGAATATCTACGTTAGATAACCATCAGACAACCGTCTGATTATATCAGATAACCGTCAGATATAATAAATAGTTCTTAAGCATGCTATTGATGTATTTCAAAATTGCGATGAAGATGTTTTATTTTCAATAAATAAATTATTAAAATATTAATTACTTTACTCATCAGTAATTCTAGTTCTAAATGAACATTACTTTCATTATGATGTCTTAAAACATGATAAAATCAACCATCCGTGAAACACGTTTGACTGGCCATACACTATTGAAAATTCACAGGGAATAAACGTTGATATTAAAATAGTAATTTAAAATATTTCCAAAAGTAAAGTAAAATTTCCATTTGGTATATGCAAACAAATAAACATTTTTTTTCCATGTATAAGTTGAACATTTAAATACATTTTAATAAATGAGTTATTTATAAAAAGTAATATACTAACATTCGGTAAACAATAAAAGAAAAATCTTAAGTATTATATTTTATCTTGTTTTTATTTAATTATTTTAGTTATTATTTATTTGAGTTTGCTGTATGAAACAAGAACGCGATGATTTGACCTTAACCTTGAAAACAGGCTGCCTACCTGCATATAATAGTTTGGTTTTTATAATATATAAGGCATAAGTATTTATTGATTCAAAAACAAGATAAACTACACATCGGTTATCTTTATCCTGGTTTCGATCAGTGATATGGTCAAAAAAAATTATTTTGGGGCAAGAAGGCATATTTTATAGATCTCAAGTTTAAATAAGATATTGATAACAAAATGGTTATTTATTAGATATATTTAAAACACAAAAGATAATATATAATATATACCAAACATTTTTTCCTTTAATAACGTATTAATTCAAATTCCAATTTATGGAATTTTTAAGTTTATTTAAGAACTACTTCAATTATATATATTTTATACTATTCAAGGAGTGTCTTTTGATACAAATATTTATTTTCAAATGAAAACCAACATTCTTTAACTGTACATTTTTTAGTAAATAATCATTTTGGAAATAAGCATAATAGTCTTTAAAAATTGTTTCATAAAATTATAGACTAGTTTTATTGAATCTATTATTTCTTAAATTCTGGAAAATTTTTACTAACTATACAATTTTAATAAGCCTACTAGTATTTTAATATATTTCAAATTATCTATTTTAGTTTATGAAATTAAATAACTCAAGAATTACTCAACATTTTCAAAAAAGATATAGGATTAACGATTTAATAGAAACAAAGTGAATTTCATTTGAAATAAAAAAAAAGAAATGATACAGGGTACTCCTTAAATATTATTAAAATCTTAATATATATTTGAAAATATATACTTTATAAGGTATATTAAAATTCCAATATAAGAATTTAATTAATTCTTTATTAAGTGAAAACATTAGGATAATCATGATTGGCGAATCATTCTGTATATAATGTAATTAGAATTTATATTTTTATATTCTATGTTTTATTTATAGTTAAATACTTAAATATATTATAGATAATACAAATAATTAATTATTAAATTATAAATTATCTTCTCAAACACAGAACCTAAAATTAATATTAGATCAAATTTATTATTAAATACATGAGCATACTATATATTTTTAATATGTACCTACCTGTTTAATGAACCTTTTATTTTATTTAATAAATCATATTATATTTGAATAAGTTCATTATCCAAACAATATCTCGCTATTACGTATTTGCCCATCATACACTTTTGTAACATAATAACAATCTGCGTTAAAGCCCACAGGGCACTAAATACAATTATTTAATTCTTATAATTAGGCCCTTTTTATACAGTTTTAAGAATAAAGACGAAGTATACATTCATTCAATTTAAAACACTAATAAGTAAAAATAATGAGTTGAAGATAAAATTAATGAAATTGCTAATGAAATCATGAGACCGAACATCTCGTACAGATTGACGATGGTTAAGATATGAATTCTAATTAAACCCAGTAAAATATAACTATAATATACATTGGATCTATGGTATTACTGCTATTGAATATTAGTTGATATGTCTTTAGGCTATCGTTTAGAGATTTGTGTATACCTACATAATTTTAGGTTATAAATTTCAATATAATTTATTATGGTGATATAAGTCGAAACGATAAAACCGTGAATCAATTTGATAAAGGTACATACTCACACTGTTTGAATTAATAAATAAAGTTGCGAAATTGAGTAAATTTATTTATTATAACTCAGTTAAATAATATACTTTGTGTGAATTTAGATGCGTATAGGCGTGCATTTGGTTGCAGTCAGTGTGTTTGCTGTATAAACCATATCGACATCACTTCAAATGGCGAATCAGGGAGGGTTTAGTTTCTATGGTAGTCCGCTGGACATGTTTATGATAGGATTAACATCAGCGATTGGGTTCAAAGATATTTTTGACATTTTAATACAATACCAAATTACAAGTATATTAGAAATACACATACCTATACTAAAGAACAATTTATATGTAGTATAATTATTATGAGCATTAAATTTATTGTTGTGCGGGGGTGTAGCGTACGTATAAGTACTGCAAGCCTTGCTAACGCACAAAAAAAAAGAAAAAGTTGTTTAAAAAAATTCTAATCTTGTTTAAATTATCAATTTGATAAAAATTTTCAGTTATTTTTAGAACATGTATCATGTAACATGAACATGTTTGATGGTTACACAATGCTACAATACGATACCCATAATAATTGTTGGTGATTTATTTTCGTAATGCTTTATTTATACTTATCGCGGTGTAATATAAATTGAAACTGCTTATATGCGAGCCTATTAAATTTGCATAGGCAAAGTATCATAGGAAGGAGCATGAATTATTACGCACAACATATTTTCAATTTTTAGATTTATAGTAAATGTTGATGCTGTTCTTTCAAACCCAAGACAACTTGAAACAAGTGATTATATTTTTTTTTTGCCTCCACATATTGGTTGTTGTGCGCATAGCTTAAATTTAATTGCAGCTATTATTTCTACTATTGAAGATAATAAATACAACAAAATATCTGAATCCAAATTTCAAAAATTAATTAGATTTTTGGAATCTATCTTAAAGAGTACAGTTACAACTGATAAAGTCTTAGGTAAATATGTGGCTGTAATGTGGTTCTCATAACCACCACCATGAACAACGAAGAGCTCGATTTACCCAATGTACCATTAGAATCATTAGATGTTTCAGGATCCCAAATAGATACAGAAACCTTTAATGAGTGACTGACTATAAATTAGGACTTGATTGAGTATTGAAAAAAATGTATACTATTTAATTAACACATTTATTTATTATATTATAGTATCTCTATGTTAAGTATGTAATAAAGTAATAGTGCACAAAAAATTTGTGTAATTTTTAAAATTAAATGAAATTATTTATATATTCATTTTTATGATAATACTACAATAATGAAAACAGTCGTCTATAATAACTCAAAAATATGTTTATTGTTTAAGCATTTTGAACATAAAATTTAAAATATCTATCAAAGTATCTAAATATAAACTTTTAGATTCTGAGCGGAGCAATAAATGTATTGATTTTATCATGGTGTTTTTTTTTTTATTATTACATGTTGTCGCTAAAACTTTTCGCTTTTCAAAAATAAGGTTTTGGTTATCAAAATGATTCTTGTTTGTAATTTTGAGAGGTCAAATTTAAAATTTCCAATACTTATTTTTATAGTTGAGAAAAACAAATAACAAATAAAGAAAAAATAGGCATTTTAATGCAAATCCAATTTTCAACAAAATCGATTTTTTTTTTTAATTTCTAAAATCAATAACTATAGAATGTTTTTATATTATTGTTTTTTATTTATAATAAAATCAAATTATTTCAAACTATTTATAGGCATGAGGCTTTTTTTAATTTAATTTTTTTATAAATTACAATTGAATAAAAAGCTTCTCATAAGTTAATCATTTCTCAGTTACAAAATATCAAAAATCTATAGTCACAATATTTTTTTATAATTGTTTTAAGTTAGAGTTTTTACAAAATTTATAAAAGTCACGAAAAATAATAAATTATTTTGTAGTTAGAAATTCATTACAATTTTTGTTTTAATACCTTAGATTTAATAATGTAATACAAGGTTCGATATTAGTTGGTCGATCTATACGTGAAAAAAAATTAATACATTTAATGCATTTAATGGACAAACTCAATCCAAAATTAAGTGGATATCTTTCAACATCTACTGTTTTTATGGGCTCTTTCGAGGTTATTTACTCGTATAATCTAAAACAATCAATTTCTAATTTTTTACTAAAAACTATCAAAAACGAAATTATTGAGCATACAGATTTTGTTTCTGTATTCATGAATAAAACAATGGATACCATGTCCAAATCTCAATTATCTACAATTTTAAGATATATTATGACTAATGAGTAATGAGAGGTAGAAGAAAGATTTTTAGATTTAAATCACGAACTCTCTGATAACTGTTTAGCTAAATATGTTTTTTGTTTATTACATTAATATAAATGCAAAGATAAATAAGTTGCACAAACTTATGACAGAGCTGCCGTCATGTCAGGACAACATCATGATTTACAGACATTAGTTCCCTCAAAATGTAAAGATGCAATATTTGTTCATTGTTATACTAAGATACTAAATTTAATATAAAAATAATCTGTTGTTTATATGAAATAATGTAAAATATTTTTCATGACTATATCTAGAATTTCATCATTTTTTCCAAATTAACAAAAAGAATTAATGCATTTGATATAGAATTGACTTATATATATATATATATATAGATTTCAGTCTGTGGCTTCAACACGGTGAAATTAAAATAGTTAACTCATTGAGATGATGTCTGAGTACAGAAAAGTATATATTCGATTGTAGAAAATAGACACGGTATAATGAAAAGATAGCGTGTGCTACAAGATCTTGACAAACAATTTAAGATTTTGATTTCAACTTTTTTTCTTTTAATATTTCAAAATATTTTACATCAAGCAACAATACTTTTTAATAAAATACAAACAAAAATGTTTGATGTAAATAATAGTAATAAAAAAAAATTAATTTTTAAATTTAAAAGATATATACAAGATTGAAAAGGCAAAGAGTGAAGTATTATTACATAGAAAAACAAATTAACGAAGACTATTTTGAAATTATCGACGTATTAATTTCAAAAATTAATGAAATTAGTTGCAGAAATAATTCAACTGAATTGTTTTTCTTTTAAAGATATAAATATGGTGAACATTCTGATTTTGCAATTGTACCTCATATTTCATACTCATTAAATTAATTTCATATAATAATCAATCATGAACTTTGGATGTATCTCAAATTTAATAACAATCAGATACCTTATCAAAAGTTATAAAATTTGATCAATAACAATTTCAGCAATAAGTGTAAGTACTGAACGCTGATTTTATTGTTGAAAAAAAAGAATACACCTATAATTGTTTATTTTATCAATTAAGAAACGATCTTTGACTAAAATTCAAAACCAAAATTAATTTTATAATGATGTAATTGTCGATTTCATAATAAAAAAAAAAAAAAAAGAATTGATTTAATATATAAATAAAATATTTTTTTTTATTAATTATTATGCATATTTTTTGTAGTGATGAAAGTAGTTAATATGAATCATTGTATATCACTCAAAACAGTGGCATGGGAAAACAAAGTTTTAACTTTTTAACTGAATTATTTTTATCGAGTGAATAATCTTAAGTATATTATATGAAGAAGACACCTTTATATTTTGTAAGAGTTATTTATAAAATAAAAATAAAACAATATTGCATAATTGAAATTATCTTTTTATATAGTGAACATTTAATAATTATCTAAAAAATTAATTCTTATATTTTATTTTCCGCTTTTCTTTTTTCTTTATAATTTTGTAATATTTATACTATAAACCAAGTTACTGAAGTGGGGATACTGTTAACTTGTAAATTACTTCGCATAATTATTCAAATATTTTAATTTAATTTTTATTTAAAGAAATAAAACTACTGAGGTGTGCTTTAATTATGTTTATCATATGTGTATTGTGTATATTTACATTTAATATTTATAACTAATTGATTATTATTATAAATGTTTATTTATTTTTATAATAATCTAATTTAAACGATGTGCATAATGTTTTCGTTTCCAAATGTTTGGTATTGAGACTGATATATTATGTAGATAGAAATTTGGAATACATATATTATAAATTCATGCATATTTAATTGATGTTAAATTTTTAAAATTCTAAACTCAAAAACAAATAAATAATTATTATTTTTATAAAATATAGAGCATTGTTATTGTATTAAGATGTACCAGTAAAATGAAACATTGGTTTTGTTTTTCAGGATTATCAAAGGATGGCCAAACACATACACGTTTACGAAAGCATTAGCGGAAAAGATGTTATTACAACTAGGCGATGGATTGCCTATAGTAATCGTCAGACCATCAATAGGTAATTTTCAGTTGACATTAGTACAGATAATTGTAATAGATTACATATTGTACATAATAAGTGTTTGTACTAATAAAATACATCACCTATTTCAATCACGCATTGCACTTAATTATTTATTTCTATTTTTTTTATTTACTGCATTGTTTTTTTTTTTCTGTACAAACACAGTTACGGCATCGTGGAGAGAACCGATATTAGGATGGGTAGACAATTTAAATGGACCGACGGGCCTGTTAGCTGGCGCCGGCAAAGGGGTTCTGAGGACACTGCTATGTCATAAGGACTTGATTGCTGACCTGGTCCCAGTAGATATATGTATCAACTTATTAATATCGGCTGCCTGGTACACGGCCATCAATAGGTAACATATTTTACTATGACATCATCGGCTTTAGTTTTCGTAAACGTGAAATACAAAATAAATTTATTGACAGTAAATAAACCAATGACGTGATTTGCATGTATTCAAGTTAATTGATTTTTCTAATAACTATAATATCTTTACAGTTGTCCGTCGTATAAATCCTTTAAGTAAAAAGGTATATACATAGATATTACAATTAAATTATATATATTATAATATTGAATACTTATACAAAATCCAATATAAATTTAGATAAATACAAATGCGATTATGTAAACTACGACTGTCAATTGTATTATGATATTGAATTTCATTTCATTTAAATCTTGAAATGTATATTTTATTTTGACACGTATATCTTTGATTCTAATCAAAGTAAGAATTATTGGTTTATGCGTTCTTATTTTTTAATTTACTTTTGTTATCTTTTTCTGTATATACTTTTGTTGGGTACAATAATGAGTGTTAAGAAAAATATCATGTACCGTCTTTAAAGATCAGAATTTGAGTCAATACATATGTTTTTGGTTTTCTCATTAGTTTCTTTTACAGAAAAAATGTTAACGTTAATCAGTTATAACTACTAATCAACTATAGTTTTTTAAACAAACTCGACTCAGAATTATTTTTAGAATGCAAAGATTTGTTTTTTTATCTCAAATTTAACTGCACAACACTATCCAACGCCAAAATCATTAAAATGGGATTAGTGTCCCAACACCTTTGGTACACTTATACTTAGCACCATTTCACTCTGATTTAAATTTCTGCATTATTAAATGTTTAATGATTGATTTTTATTTCCATAATTTATCATTTAAATAATTATTTAAGTAATCACTTTGAGTGGTTGATACTTTATCCTTAAACAGTAGTTTACCACCTTGCATCCTTCGTATGGATCTCTGCATCCGTATTTTTCATACGCATTATTGAAATGACCAGTACAATTGATTATCTCAAGCTCAAGTAATACAATATGTTACTGATATTTCAAAACCACAATACTTAGATATATGCGATATATATATAATAATATACATAATACATATGCTATATTATATTGTATATCGTATATGGTTATAAATATAAGCCGCATAGAAATATTATTCAATAATATCCAACTAATTTTTTTTTATTTAAGGCATAAAATGCTTATTGCATTTAGCTATATGATTAAATACAGTTTTAGTAGTTACAATAACATAAGCATAACATAGTAAGATGAAAAATTATCTTTGCTACAAATTATAGCAATTTATTTCAACGAAAATATTAAACAAATTTTGTATCTTCTTTAATAATAACCTTTAAGCTTATCTACAGATAATATATTATAATATATTATTAGGTATTTAATTACATACTTTAGTCAAAGTTGTACAACTGTTTTGAATGTAACTGAATTAAATGGAGTTTTTATATTACAAAAGCTTATATATTTCCCTATAGTCTAATACTAAGGTTCTATTGAAATAATAAATAATATACCTAGGTAGCTAAAAAAATTTATTTTATCTATAGTTTATACAACCGTTCGTTTAATATTCGTATTTTACAAATAAATCACCAATCGTGATTAATATTAACCACCACTTTCCAATGTTTTTATTACCTAATTTTTTTTTAGTTATTATTATCTTGTAATATCTTCTTTATTCTTATAAACGTAAATATTTTATACTAAGAAAAAATAATAGAATTTATTTGTCGGCCCATTTTAAAAGTGATGATATATAACTGTCTCAATGAGTATTAATTGAGCAACTTGTGCCTGACAAAAAATCAGTGACCAACCTACTCTTACTTTACCATTTACATGTATATGTGATAGACGTACTAGAAAGAGAAAATCAATTCATGCCACTTTCATTTAAATCAAGTACACTGGTATGTGTAAATCGAAAGATGATCTTAACTTTTTAAAAATCCAAAGTAAATATTTATTTGGTTTAATAAATTATAATTGTATTAATTGATTTTATTCAAGTATTTGAAAATAATATTAATGATAAGAGTGTCCAATGTGATTTAGGCAGTGTAAGTGTTGATCAATATTTAATGAAGACTAATAAGAAATAGTCATTTGAATAATGTGAAAATATTAGTGGAGAAGATAGGTAGTGATGAAATTAATATATATATATTGAAGATAAAGATTTAATTTCAAAAGCATACATTAACAACGATAACAACGATATATGTTTTAGAATTGTTTGGGTAAATATTTTATGTTTATTTAAATATTGCCAAGAATATTCAATAAGAGATGTACTTATGGAAAATTATGTAATGGTGCATTTTAGTCTGTTACTATTGTTACTAAAATTTGCGAGAGGATACATTGTTCAATGGACTTCTCAGAAAATCCGGATTCACACACATGGTTAAATTGATCCAATATGGTCACACTGTATTTACTAATTATCACATAATTTTTATATCAATAATCAGATAGTATTATTATTCACAAAAAAAACTATTATTTTATCCTCAACTTCAATTTTATTTATTTATATTTATAATTAATTTTGTTAGTTGTTATGTAATATTGTTATTCAAAAGACGTTCATGAAATAGCTGTGAAAATATACCACCTTAATATATGTGGTTCTACAGATAGATTGAAGAAAATATACATAATAATCATGATCTATCTGATTATAAATATTGATTAGGTACATTACTTTTTAGTTAATATTACATTAAGTAAGTTGTGTATTACTTTAAAAAATAAAGAAGTCATGTAATATTGTGTTGTAAGAAATAAAAAGGAAAATAATTCCAGTAATATTAGTTTTATTAGTTTTACCAAAGATAAGATTTTATTTTGTCATTATAATATTTGTATGTCAATTGTTTTTTTTATACCTAACTCAATTTAAAACTTAAGTTACCTATTTTAATTTATATACAACTCATAAGTATTCAAATAAAAATCTAAAAATGTTGATAAATTTAATTTAATTGCTACTTATTGGTGTATTCAAAAAACAATATGTTGGACACAACAATGCGATTAATCCATAGGATCCATAATTTTGAAATGCTTTTGTCTAAAGATAAAAAAGTTAAATACATTTAAATTCCACAGTATTATTTATCATCATATTGATAATTAAGCATGTTAATTGTGATAATTTTAGCATTGATTAATCATAAAAATTAAAATAAGTTTTATCAGCCCTGATCAATTTAAAAAAATGAATTAAAAAATAAATTACTTATGATTTTGAACTTTTTATTTTTTTAGATAACTTGATAATCTGTTAACAAAAATTCATGAAATCATTTCTTTTTATTATTTGTATGTTATAATCATATATTTTTAAGCTATTGACAATTATCTTAGTTAAGTATCATAAATACATTGACACCAAACATTTTACTATCTTTATTTATTTAAAATAATTTATACACCTAATTATTAGGGTAAATTTTTAATTGCATTTTTTTTAAATCAGCATATAATTCATCCTATTCTAGATGGTTGTGTTTTATTTTTTTTTATTATAGAGGGAGGAATTATAACTCTCATGCCTACAATTAAATACACCTTATTATTATACTGAAATTTAACTACCTGGTCTAATATAAAGTGACAGGTATTATGTTCTTTATGACTATGAAAAGTTAATTTTGTTTTGAATAAATACATTTTAATTTAAACATACCTTTTTCCAATGATGTCTACGAATTAACCCAATGAATAAATTGAACATAAAAAATGTATTTCCATATTTTATTCGGTTTATCTAATGTGCTCAAATGCTTTTTTCTTCAATTTATTTTTCGTTTTCAAAATCATCTGTTGACGAGTATCTAATATTCAATAGTTTTTCAACTATAATATACCTATCCACTTATAAAACGAAGAAAATATAAATTAATTTATAAAATAGATATTACCATTTTATATAAATTATTTCAATACTTATATTTTAAAAACTTCGTTAAAAAATCGACTTAAAGATTATTATTACTACATTTATTATTCTCTATCCAATCGATTTTCAACTGGATTTCTTTCTCATTAATTCGATTATGTTACAGTTGGCCAACTATCACTAAAAAATAAAATTATTTCATGTTTGTTCTAAAATGAATATGTTGAATCCACATGGCCATATGGCATATTTATTATGTACATCACAAATAGCTCTATTTTCATTTAAACAATTTAGATGTGTTTCTCTAATAGTGATAACAATTTTAATATCAATCAGAAAGGAACAAAAATATTGCAATGTTTCCTAATTGCAGACTAAGTAATAAAAACTATGTGAGTTCTAAAAAGGTGACATACAAATTGTAGACAAATTTCCAATCATTATATTCGATATAAATATTGCAAACGTTGGAAAATTTGTATTAAAATTGGACGATTGGCGAAAAAAATGTCTTGTGGTGGGGTGGGGGAGGTTAAATCCTCCATCCACTAGATACGGCCTTATATCCAGCTACTCTATTAATGACTATTTATTAATATTAGGATTGTGACTGTGCTTTTGAGTTCTAAGTACTGAAAAACAAATTTTTCCCATGTTCGCAACTGTCTTTCGATTTGACTCTCTTTTAACTCTTAGGTTAATTTTTACAAAATAAATACTATTAAACTTAGATAATTTTATTTATAATCTTTACATAATATAATATATATATTTTCAATATTTACGAATTATTTGACTTTTTGCAGACCAAAGGGGATAGACATCTATCATTGCACGTCGGGCACAACGAATCCAATTTACTGGAAAGACATCGAACGGTTAGGCCACGAGTTCATATTAGAGAATCCATTTAGTGACATTTTGTGGTACCCGGGTGGCAGTTTCAAAAGCAACAGAGTCGTCAACTATTTGTGTGTGGCCGCTTTTCAAATGGCACCTGCCTACATCATTGATGCGCTCGCCAAAATTACCGGTAGACAACCGAGGTAAGATTTCACAAATAAGTATAATAATATTGCATATTTGCATTGATTACTATTTCAGATTAAAGAGACAATTTAACTGGGACAAACGCTTGTTTTTTTTATTACCTATACAACATTATACATTTTTTTTTCATTTAATATTAAGAAAATCAACACATATTATTTAATCAACACAAATAAAATAGGTATTCTTAATTACAATTTTAATTTACCTAACTCTTTTAAGGTTTATCTTGTGTAAGGGGTGGAAAATTACTAGGTATAATTAGGTACTAAATATTAAAATAATAAGATAATATAAACAAATATATGAATATAATATAAATTTGATATAATATGACATCTGAAAAATAAATAAGCAAAGAAAAAAAAATAGGAATTTTAACATAAACTGCAGGTGTTTTTCTCCAATTCTAGAAATAAATATTTATATACTACACATTTAACATTCATAAATGTAGGTTAATAGTGAACTATATATAGCTTATAAATAAAAAACTATAATACTGACTTATTTCCTTAAAAAAAAAACAAAAACAAATATTTATTGGTTGTAAACGATAAAAGTTATTATTCCATGTAACAGAATTTGATATAATATCATTAACGCTTAACAGTAAACGACAAGGGCTTCGCCTCGTTTGACATCAATATGTGTCAAATTCACGTATTTTAGCATCAATGGAGGAATATTTGCTTGGTAGTTAGTATAGGTAGCTCGACCGTGAACGACCTTTTTTACGTTGTTAGTAGGTTAATAAGTAAAATTTGAAAAGCAAATGTTAATTTTAAAATTTTTGCACCGAGAAAACTTTGGTTAGGTACTATACATGTTTGTTTCAAGTAAGCAACAAATAAAAAGATTTTTATTTAATTAAATTGTTTACTCAAGTAGTCAAGTATCAGAAATATATACAGATCGGCGGATCACCAAGTTTTCCCAATCTATGTGTTAGCATTATATGTAATCACGGTTTTGCATAATATTAAACATCAATACATTATTTACCATTTACCCTTCAGTCCTTGGTTCTTACTAGTTAAAATTATATATATATATAATTGTTTTAAACAATTATCAGTTTATCACTCATCGAACAATATTTTTTAAAAAGGATGTTGACTATATTAGAGTTCAACTATTGACTATGTTTGGGTTCTGGTCGTTCTGGGTATATGTAATATGTATAAATTATAACTCAGTTCACACTTTCATAGTTGACATGATAACAATTTTTCTTCAATATTATATAATTAAAATAAACATTTATCAAAAAGTATTAAATAATAAACGAAGTCGTATTCTAAAACGATTCAATGAAAGCATTAATAAATAGAAGAATATTTTAAGAATAAATTTTTTATATTATTATAAAAGAACAAATAATATTAGAAAAATATCAAATATGCGTAAATGAAATGCTGTATGATAAAATTAATTGCATAATAATAATTTTATTTTAAAATTAATGTACCTACAATATTATGCATTTTTTGCGTAGAGCTATGTATTATACTGTTGTGCGAATAACTTAAAATAAACATATACAATATATAATCAAAATTATATCATAATAATATATACTTTAGAAAAATAATTTTGTATTTTCATATTTCAAAACAAAATGTCCACGTTATATATTATTTAAGTCTCAAAAAATATTGAAGTTCATTATATCTATATTTTTACTTTTTTTTAAGCTTAAAAGTAAAATTAATATCAGGTTAGGTTAGGTTAAATTGTGTTAGGTTTAGGTTAGTTTCGGCTGTGTCAAAGCTTACTTTTAAATCTTGAAAAACCTATTCACGACCTCAATATTAAGATACCTACTTACAAATGGTGTCTTGTTAATAAATTTAATATGACGATTGATGAAACCTAGTGTACAGAACTCATATTATTCCATAACTTAAAAATAATATTAATTCTTGGACTCTTTGTTTAAACCTATTTATTCCTCACCCAGTGGCGTCATTTCAGTTTTTGAGAGTGAGCAAAAGTTTTGACCGGCCCATAAAAAAAAACTGTTCGCTAACAATTACATTTTTAGTCCAATACAAACAACCTTCTTACATAATTGTATACATATTATTTATAGTAACTAATAGTTACTATCACAGTTATCTGATATAACCGTGGTTACTCTAAGCATAAATAACACATTTTTTTAAGAAATAACAATGACTAAATAATAAATACATAATTGTATTGTGATACCCAAACCCAATATTACCTATTAATAGCATTGAGTATATATTGTATACTCAATGCTATTAGCTACTATATGATGACTTTATTTGAGGGGAATTTTACCCCAATATATGTCCTATTTGCGCGAAATATGAGTTTAAAGGTATTTACAAGAAATAAAACAAAACATACAATTAAATTATTAAATATTTATTACTAACTTATGATTTTCAAGAGTTGCTTTGATGCTAGGCAATAATAGGGTATCTTTTAGTTTTCATAGCTTCAAACATGTCAACAGCTTGATTTAAATCTATTAGGGAACTAGTGAAGCTGTTTCCTTCTCCACAGCTATAACTAATAAATGAATAAAGATACAGACAAATTAAAAAAATGTTTAGTACTTTTCAAAATAACAAAGAATTACAACAAAATAACAAACCACTTTGCTGTACAGTAGGAGTCGGAGATAATTCGTCATTGAGTAAATTACAAACTGTAATGTATGTGTTAAAATATTTGTGGAATTACGGTCAACCTTTTTTTAATTTCAGCAATAACAATTTCTGATATTAGATCAATTGTTTAGATGTAACTTTTCATACAATTTTGATAAAAATGTTAATGAAAATCGTTACGAATTATACAGTAATAATTAATATTAGTACGAGCAAAAATACCAATTACCCCAATGTTTTATAAATTAATACCAAGTAAACTAAATTAAATGTACAAAGATCATAATAAATAATTATTAATTGATTTGTCTGTGCGTGCACATGCAGGTTGATTCGAATCCACAAACGGCTACAGAAAGCGGTATCGTGTCTAGAGTTCTTCACCACGCACGAATGGAACTTCAAGAACACAAACGTGCAGAAACTGTTTACCGAACTTGACCCCAATGACCAAAAGACGTTTTACTTTGATGTATCGCAACTGGAGTGGCGGAGCTACATCGAGTCGTACATATGGGGTACCAGGCAGTTTGTGCTTAAAGACCACCCAAGCACAGTTCCCAATGCCAAATTGCGATTGAGACGGTATGTTTAGTTCGGAATTTAAGTTTGATTTATACTTATTATTTAACCGATCTTATGAAATTTTTTGACGACCTATATAAATGAACTATTTGCATTACTGGGATTACTGGAGGCCCCTTTTTTATAGCTTTAAACGCATTTGAGGACAATTTTTGAAAAAAAAATAAACTTTTTTTTAATAAACTGTTTACTGAAATTTTCTATATTCTATAGCCTCCTCCTAATTTTTAATTGTACTTATATAATTACTTATGCCAGTCGACATTTTCAAATAATGTTGTGAAATTTTTTAACGTTATTATTGTTTTATTCGATTACACAATGTTTCCGATGTAACTCTAATTGTTACTATTGTTTTCTAAGATTAGCAACAAGGGTTTTGTAAGCTATAAATATTCACAAGCTTAACAACGTTCGTAAAACCGATCACTCAATATATTATTGATATTTTACATTGCTGGAGCGAGGTTCGCAACACTAATAGATTTTATATTCTATTCCACAACCCTACCCACCATTTTGATTTTTAATCATCACCCCCCCACCAAATTCAACTTTCTTCTTCTTCATCGGCATCACAACTCTTCAAGAGTTTTTGCCGCCACCGACAACTCCCTCCACTCTTCCCGATTTTGTACCTTTTCTTCCCAATTTGATATCCTTAATTTCTCTAAATCCTGCTTTATACCATCTATCCATCGCTTCTTTGGACGTCCTCTTGGTCTCTTCCCCGTGGGTTTCCATTCGGCAGCCGCTTTAAGGTAATCAGAGTTTGATCTTCTCATCACGTGCCCAAACCATTTTATTCTTTGTGCTTTTACAAAGTTGATTATTTTTGGTATTCCTGTCAAGTCTCGGATCCCTTTGTTTGTTCTTCTGCGCCAGCACCCCAGGTCGTTGTCATATACAGGGCCGCAGATGATTCTAAGTATTTTGTTTTCGAACGACATAAGTTTTTGTTCCATTTTGTTTGTTAAAGGCCATACCTCACGTCCATATGTTAGTGTTGGTCTAATTATCGCCGTGTAAAGGTTTACTTTGGTTTTCCTAGAAAACAGTTTAGATTTTAGGTATTTGGTTAGCGAAAATGATGCCTTTTCTGCTTTGATGATTCGGCTGTTTAATTTGATGGACCAGTCGTTATTACCACTGATAGAGGTTCCCAGATATGTAAATTGCCGCACTTTTTCAAATGTATGTCCTTGAATCACTACATTGTCGACCTGGTTGTTTCCTGGTAATAGTTCCATCACTTTGGTTTCGTTATCATTTACATTCAACCCTATGGTTTTTGCTTCGTTGATGAGGACTGCGGTGCACTGCTTCACACTCTCTTCATCATCACCAATTATGTTCAGATCATCTGCGAAACCTAAAATACCAATCTTGTTTGTGCCGATGTCGATACCATGGTTATCCCTTTGTATACTCCGTAGCTTTCTCCAGGGCGATATTGAATAGTAGTGGTGAAAGGGCGTCGCCTTGTTTTAATCCTGTCACCACTTGGAATTCTTCGGATAATACATTGTCAACTCTTACTTGATATTTTGTACCATTCATGCATACTTTCGTTAGGGAAATCAGCTTACATGGAATTCCGAATTCGTACATTATATTATAAAGACTTTCCCGGTGAATGCTGTCATAGGCCTTTTTAAAATCGACAAATACCTGCCACACATTTTGTCTATATTCAAACTTTTTTTCTATGATTTGACTAATCACCGACAACTGATCTACTGTCGATTTCCCTTTTCGAAATCCGCATTGGTACTCCCCTATACATTCATCTGCGAAGGGTTGTAATCTTCCTAGTAATACCTTTGAGAACACCTTATATTTCGTGTTTAGCAGTGATATTCCTCTGTAATTATTACAGTTAAGCTTATAAATTCAACTTTATATATATATATTTTTATTTTATATAATTTTGAGTTCGTCGTTACATTTAACAATGTCCGACCAAGTCCGTGAACAACTTCCACAACATAATGTTCACCATCGCGCTTATAAGGGTCCACTAAACAAACAGCCTAACCCTAACGCGCCGAACGCCTGGGTTGAAAAACCACACCAGGACCGTTCCCAGAGAAGGGGAAAGCCGAGTACCAAAACCGCTCCCCCAACTCTGCCGCCACCAACCAAACTACACGACACCTCTCAGGTTAAACTGACCGAGGTGAATCCAGCGGATGCATCGTTGTTTGGATTAGGTGTGCGCACTCGGGAGGCTCTACCTCTAGAATCGTTTTCCACAATGAACTCGGTTCTAGTCGATATCTCACGAACTATCTATTCTGAGTTAATAACAGATGCTTCTGATCTAGAAAACACCATTTTACCAGAATATCTAGATTACTACTCTACTGCCATGTATTGGCTTAGAATCATCACACTCAAAGACAGGAATTCACAAGTATGACCCAATCCGAGAAAGATTTTTTACGGCTGACCCGTAACATATCATTTTGTTTACCAGAACCACTTTACCTACAAGTCCGACAAGTTGGTAACATTTTGACACTATTGCGACAACATTTAAGACCTCGGTGGCTCATTGTTACGAGACTGTCACCCCAGTCTCGTGGGTCACGGGTTCAAATCCCGTACCGTGCATGGCCACATCACGTGTGGTCGCGTCAATTTTTAAAGTTTTTAATGAATGATTGATGTTGACACTGATTGAAGTTTGATATAGCTTATGTTAATATTTTGAAAATATTACCAGTTTTATATACATACATTTTTTTATTTTACTCCGTCTTGTGATTTTTTCAATTGCTATTGGAAAATGAAAAAAAAAATAAAATAAAAATCTCTTTAAATCACAATGTTCATTTTTTTAATCTATTAAAACTTGTTGAGTGCTTTTACTAACCCCAAGCCTAAAAAATACATTACAAAATTTATGAGGTAGCTCTTTTGATCCATTAGGAATTTAAATCATCCTTAATACAACTTGAATATTAACGATTAAAATGGTATATTAAAGGAATGTGAAGGTCAAGGACGACTACTTAATCTAAAAATCTAACCTCTTAGATACACGTATTTAATCAGTTTTTTTCATTGTTTCAGAATGTACTACCTACACCGGACTAGCCAAATGGTGTTTGTCGTGCTGGCAATCAGATACATATTGCTAGGCAACAAGTCTATCCGGCGGTTTTGGTATTCGGCTCTGTGTTTCCTAATAAAATGTATCAGTAACGCTACTTCTTCTCTGCGTCTGCTGTAAGCCGCAAACTCGCATTCAATAGAATAATATTATACTGTTACTAATATTTTATACACAGTGGTGTCCGCCATACGACAGCGCAATGATCGTATAATATAATGTAACACGCATAATATATTTCTATATTAAAATATTACATTATTTAGGTATATTTTTAGACGATTACGTATTGCTCGACGAACTTAATTCAATCAATGGTATAGGTTATCATTATAATATATCATCAAGTATATCAACCGGCCATAAATAATATATTATACTAATTTGTCTCATTCCGATTATAATTTCCTCTATTCCGTTATACTTTGTAAGATAGTAATCAGTTACATTCTTATTTATTATTTTTTCCGCGTCTCTAACAAATCATAATATGTTATTATACCTAAACCCATATAACAAGTTCATTATGTATCTTTTTTTTTAATTATTATTATTATTCTATACTATACACATATTATACACCTTATGGCTTCTGCCAATGTAAGGCCGTTTTAAATCTAAAAATTACTTACTTGCATTACATACTTAAATGTAATGTACATTGAAAGACATTATTGTATAATTAATTGTATGTCACACTTAATCATCTGCTTTAGAAATAAAAAACAAATACTGTACCTAATTTACCTATATATACCAAAATGATAATGGTCGTTGATCGGTAGTTTGAAACTAATTTCAATGATTCGTTTGGTGAAACCCCCGTTTAATAACATATTTAGGTATATCATGATAATTATTATTTTTCCATTGATTTAATTAATATTGTTTAATACGTTAACTTTAGTGGTTATTATTGATAGTACGTGATATATTGTAATACAATTTTATATTTGTGCTTTGAATTGCATTGCGATAATATTAATTTATATTCAATTGTTTGTACACTTTGTTAACTATGTATTTGATTCCATTGTTAGACAATAATTTCCATTTTATACGAAGATCATTATATTATTATTATTATTATTATTATTATTATTATTATTATTATTTTAGCCGTTTCGATAATTAGGGTTGTATAATAATACTGATATGGCGTTGTAAAATAGTCTTAAATGCCTACTTGGTATCCTACAAATATTCTACTCTTAATTAATACAATAATTTGCATATTTATTTATTACGCACATAATCACTTATAAAGAGAGAATGTCATTGTAATCAATCCACAAAGACATTGATATATAATTGTAATATGACATAAAAAGTGTAAAAGTTCACAACATGTTAATTAGGTACACATTAATGTATCTACTCACACCAATGAATAAATGAAATGCACCGGAAATAGGTACAAACATATTTTGGCTGCATCCGAATAATTGGTTCCCATACCTAAAAATTAACGTCCGAATTGATTCCCGATATTTTCAAACAATTGTAAAATGTGACATAATAATTTGAAAAATTCAAAACCAATTTTCATTTTATTGATATTTAAAAAATGTTTAAACTGTAACATACATTAAACTATAAAATACGTAAATATTTAAAATTAAAGAAATGGATAAATGTCAACAACATGGCGTTTCTAAATAAGTACCTTTTTATAAAAAAATTTCAAGTTTTTTTTCATTTTTACTTAGTCAGTATTTTTTTTTTAAATTATATGTTTTTATTATTATTATTATTAATTATTATATTAATATATTGATAATTATTAATAAGCGATTTATAATGACATAACATAATATTATATAACCTGTTTTAAAAAATAATTTAAATTAAAGAATAACATATAATATTAAAACGGTGTTGGAAAATTGAAAATAAAATTAATCTGGATTATAAATATGATAACTCTTCATAACAACCCGGGAACCAATTCGGATTTACCAAAACATTTTTTTTCTTATTTTTGCTAGCCACCTATATCTTACCTATTGATTCAGTAAGTACCTACCTGCATAGATAGGTACGTAACTATATAAGTACAACTAGAACATACATAGTATACGTCTTTAAGCTTGGTGTATAAATTTTCACCGATAAGCTGTTTTATAGTGGATGTAGATCAGTCAAAGTATACCATGTAATGTTGTATCATTGCATATAATAAGAATTCTATTGTGCAACGTTTAACTTATCCTTAGGTAGGTATCTCAAGACTTCAAGTAAAATATTTTCCGTTGATATATTATTTTTTAATGCGATACAATCACTGTTAAATTAAAAAGAATATATTTAATTGTAAAATGTTATTTTATCCTACATTGTTTCACACACATCAACCTTAGTCCTTAGATTTCAACGCATTAAAATGTTGTATACATTGTTTATTATTATATTTTATTGTGTTAAATTATATTGTTTTATATAATATACAATGGCGTATTTACATTTTGGTTTCATAAAAACGTTGGGTAACTATACGATAGTTAACTTAAATACGTTATGAAGTTTCATTAGCTGATGCGCATTTCATTTTGTTTTCAGAGAAAACAAATCGAAAAATATGAAAAAAAATTATTTGTTGTAACTATATGTGTAAAGAGCTTTTTTACGATTAAAATGTTTGTTTTAAATATTTAAGCCACAACTAAGAAATATTTGTTAAATATGTCATTGTATAAAGTGTATCGGTACAAATATATTATGTATCTACCTATATGTTATGTAACAATACATGTTATACGGTTTATGTAATATTTTATTTTTTAACATGTTTTTTAGGAAAAAAACATTTTATAATAAGCGCCTTATACTTGCACAGGATTAATAATAAAACATATTAATTGTCAACATTCATTGAATGTGTGGCCTACGGTAAAATGTTCACTTGTTTGTGGCATACAATATTTAATCTTACACAAGTATTTTATTAGATAGAGTATGTGATGTATCTTATTTGCTGGATATTTTATAATAAATTATATTGCATAGATAAATTAGACTAGACTAATGGTTATTGATATATACTACACAAATAATTCAACTTCAACAGTGTCATTGTAGTGATTGCATGTTTTCGTATATTGTTTTTTTTTTAAATGTAAAAATATCAGTGGCCGAATTGTATTCTATAGTTTATAGTGGAATCACAGTTATTCCATCTACATTTGAAACTGGTTTAATCCTTGTAGAAATTTGTGATAGCATGTTGTACTCGTTTCAATATTTATACCTACCTATCAGTGAGTAAATTCAAATAAGTAACACATTATTAAGAATAAAACGTAAATTAAAACCTAGGATATATATTATTATGGAAACAACCGACTGAACAGATATTTTAATCAGATTCAGATAGAGAAAATACCAGCATACAAAAAACTATGAGAAGCAATACTAGACGTATTGAAGGATTGTGGATTTCGGTATGAGTTGGATAAAATAAAATAATTTTTGTTTAGGCCACGTTGCACGATGGCCTTGTTACACTAATTAATACCAATAATTTAAAATTGCATTTTGGCTAGTAAATATAGCTGTTAAATTGGGCGAGTAAGAAGCGTATGCAAATCTCCAATCTCTACTCTCTAGGTTATTACAGTAAATCATTTGGAACATTTTTTTAGTCTAAACACTCAAGCAATTGAGGCGATGTGGTCTGTTTTAAAAATGAACTATAGACGTGAAATGCATGGCACCACCTCAGAATTATAACCGTGGCACTTGATCGACGCATGATGGTATCAATAAATAATTAAAACAGTACCTAATTAATTAAATTGTATAAAAATGTATTCCGTATACATATATTTTAGTAAGTTCTTATTTTTTTTTATGTTTATGCAAAATTATAAATTTGAAGAATAAAATTAATATTTGATTGTATTATTCTTAAAATATATAAAAAATATTTAAATTCAATTTTTATAATATACATTTTTAGTGCCTAGGTATAAATATTGTATTACTTATTTTGTGTTAGTTAAATGGGTAGGTTATTAAAAATTACACAGTAGATCATTTTAGATGTTTTTTTAGGTCACACATTCGATGAATTTCTTAATTTTCAAAAATTGAATACTCCACATTTACACGATTGAGAATAAATAAATGGCACGATTGCGATCGAATTTACCTATCCTTTTTTATATGACGTTGTCGAATCGTTTACGTGCAACTTAGTACATACAATTATATACAAAATGAAATGCGTGAATCGAAATGATTGAAAAACTTATATTCTATTCAATATTTATTTTCTAATAATTTTTATGAATTACCTAGTATAAATAAAAAAATGTGATTAATAAGAATTATTGGCTAAATAAGTTGTGTAAATAAGTCTCGAAGAGAAGGAAATATTTTTTTTTTAATCAAACCTTGGATTTATAATAATGGTTCTTGTGTTCAATGATACTTTAAAAATACGATCTACCATGCAATATCGCACGAAAAAAAAATAAAAATTATAAAAATTACCACAATTATTGTGCAACAGAAAAAGTATTTTCCAAATTGTACATCATATAAAAAAAATGTCATTATTTAGCCGATAAACGTGTGCATTCGCGTTACAACAAAAAAGGTTACACAATCGCAATCGTGTTTTATCAATTAAAATACATAATTTGTATCAGAGAATGTATACTTTATATACATTGGATAAACAGTCGTTGAACAACAAATGCTTTTTTTAACAACAATTTATTTTTCGATCTCATTGTGTGAAAACGGCATGTTTTCGAATTCAAACACCTTCAAAAAATATTAATAAATGTGCTCAATAATATTAATTATTATACTATTTAGTAAAACATTCTGTTAAAATAATTTGCACGCACCATGTCATGTTTAGTTAAATAACAATGATATATTGTTGACATTTTGCATTCCTTTGTGTTAATATTGTATTATATGAATAAGAAAATTATTATTTATTACTTAAAATAAACTAGGTATTACAATATTGTATTGACGTCCAGATCTACCAGCGTTGTTGGTTGTTATTTTGATAATTGATAAATAATTATTAGAAATAATAGTATAATTAAATGATAATAAATCAATGTTTTATACGGTATTTTTTTTTATTAGAAATTTTAAATTCTTAAAAATTAATGTATATATTAATACATTTTTGGTTTGCAATTTGCGGTCATTGTACATTTGCACCACACGTCCACACAGAAACCCTTCACTAAATTGTATCTCCTTATCCCTGGTATTATTTAAGTTTCTTTTTTCCGAGTCCGTTGGGTACGGTAATATGCCTACATGCGCACTCCTGCTGCAATGCACCACTTAGTTTCCTATTAAACCATTCAACGTCATTATTCAATTTATTTATAGGGATATTTGCCGCAACCAACGCGTTAAACAAATCGTAATTGAAATCTGACTTAATGGTATTTTTATTAATGAAAAGTTGAATTTTTTTACTATTTTCAATTTTTGCAAGCGCATTTTAGTGTTTATCTCTTCCGATATGTTGCTGAATATGGAATTTTTTCTCACTTGACACTTTGACGTCACAAATTTTACAATATAAAATTAATCCATTAAAAATTTTAAATATTAAAAAATTAGGTAAAATATTTTCACCGAATTCTGAAACATACTTTTTCAACTTGGAATTGTGATTTTGTTTAACTTTTGGCATAATTAAAAAAACAGAATAAAATAAATGCGTGGAAAAATTATTGAACGACAATTATTGCGATCGACAAATGCGGGCGGACTGACGAACAATCTTGAATCTACGCATTACGAACATATCTCAATCTTTAAATAGGTATACGGGTAATTTTATGACTATACCAAATAATCGATAAGACGATATCGATAAATATTGCGAATAATAAAACCCATTTGTAGCGATAATACGCAATCTGTGTATAAAATTATAAAATCAACTGAAAAATTAAACACAAAATAGGCATTTATAAGTACAAAAGGTAAAAAAAAGGCAAAAAGGCATTTACAAGTAAAAAGGCAAAAAAGGTAAAAATCCATCGTCTAAAAAATTAAATGAAACACATTTTTGTATAAAAATTATTTTTCTATTATGGTTAATAAAAGAAACGCATTTGCCTTCAAATCCGAACCCTAATTATGAGCCTCCATCGGGTAGGCAGCGCTCCCGGCGGAAATCACAACTGGTGTACATTTTTCAATCAATTTATAATCTAACTACTTCTACGTGTTTACAGCAGGCACCGGCAACTCGCAGCCAGCGGAACTTTTTTCTGCGGCCCTCCAAATATATTTCATGGTGTTTAAAATTTTAATTGTATATCTTAAATTACAATAAATAAAATCGAATCATGATATTATTACAACAATTTGAGATAAAGTATGAGCGAGAACGTAATCTAGGTCGTAATCTAATCGTATATAATGTATATATCGTCGATTACGACAAATACTTATCTGATTTTGGTCTCATTGCAGTTCGTTTTAAAATATTCCAAATTACAACGTCCAAAACATCGCATAAGAACCGTGAAGATTAAATTTTAACTGCTCAAGTTTTTTGTAAATTAATAATTATCAATGTCGAAAAAACGTAAAATTTGTGATGAACGTCGTACATACAACGAATCACGGACGAATTTATATTTTTTTATCGAAAATAAAGGCGAACTGTTATGTTTAATTTGCCAAAAAACTATTTTATCTGTAAAATAGTATAATGTTAAACGACAGTAATGAAACACGAGCATTTATTAAAATTTGACAATCTCACTGATGATCTTTGACAAATTAAAATAAATAATTTAAAGTTCATTAAATAATCAACAAAATAGTTTTAAATTACAAAATAATCAAAACGAATCAAGAGTACGTGCTATTTTTGTAGTTGCTGAAATGATAGCCAAGTGTAATTGTCCATTTAACGACTCTGAGTTTATAAAAAAATGTATGTTAGCCGTTGTAAATCAAATATGCCCCGAGAAAAAAAAATCAATTTGAAGACATCAGTCTCTCAGTTAGAACCTGTGTTAGACGTACCGAAGACTTGGGAGCAAATTTAATTTTAAAACTGAAAGAAAAAGTTTCTACATTAGATTGTTTTTCTATTACAACCATGAATTAAGATATACTGGATACGGAACGGAATGTGATAAACTAAATACACTAGTTGCAAAGATGTGTCAAACCACCTAGCGCTACTTTAGCGGCTAAAGTTTATCCCTAGTGTATAATATATGTACTTATTATCAGAACTATCAAAAAAAAAATATTCAAAAGTAATTTATGTTTAATCTGAAATATGTAGTATGTAGTTAATACTTATTAATTATTGTGTTATACCTATTATAATTTATAATATATAGATACCTACTTAGGTATTTAAATTTTAAATATTTCAAAGTTTTAATCATAAATAATAATATATATTTAATTTATTACATAAATTATATAACATCTAAAATGGTGGACTTTATTAAAGTAACAGATGAAGTAGGATAAAGCATTTCTAATTCTTCAACAGATAGCTTTACCTCAAGTACATATACAAGTACAGACTCTAAAAAAATATTATAAAATATATGTTGATTCTTTTAGTTCAAATTATTATGTATACATAATACATACTTTCAGTAACTACTAATTGCTTTTCAACAATACGTTGACACCTGTTGCCATAACATCCCATTTTAAAAAATGTTATAAATTTAGTTTTAAGGTTTTTATTAGTTGTAAGGTCATTTAACCAACAAGATGGCAATTTGATGTTATAATTGTTCTTCAGCATAAGATTATATAATTCCAAATTTGCATTATTATTATTTGACAAAGTTGTACTGCAGATTTTAGATGTATAACTACTATTAATATCAGAAGAGATACTCCAATTCATATTTCCATTAGTATTCTAAAATATATATATTAAATAATCATTATTTTTATTTATTCTCATGTATTCAGTTAAGATCAGAGATTAGAATTAACTGTTTAGGCTATTTAAGAAAAATGTAGATTGTAATAAAAAATAAAAATAAATTTTTGAACCTGATTGATTTCAACCACTTTTGAATCAAAGTGAATACTAGGTTTCGGTATTAAAACTATTGGAGGAATTAAGAGTTATGGGTGTATCACATTTCCAGTGTTGCCATTTAAAAGTAATTTAGGAACTGCTCCATCTTTTAATCTAGGTTTTTTTAAGCATATCTATAAATATTTTAGAACAAAAAAGTTAGTCAATATCAATGATAACATTTAGCATTAAACTAAGTATATGTTAGGTACTTATAGTTTTACACATTTTAAAAGTTATAATTAATTATCATGACAATGATTATTATCAAAAATTAAACTTACGACTTACCGAATACTGACTTGACCCTTCACCAGAAGTCCAAGTATCATAAATATCATTTTTATAAAAATGAGCTCCACAAATTCTTGATCTTTTGGTTAAGGGTGTTCCAATTGCTTCTTGCCATTTATTGAAGAAACGTTCTGGGATGCTAAACCTAGATTTATGTAACCCTGGACAGTTTTCTATACAACATTTGTTCTCCCTTACCATTGCAGACGCATAAATATATTATAATATAATGTATGAATAAAAATATTTAATACATAGGTACAATGAAATAATGTGAAAATGCAAATTATCATCTAACATTTATAATCACGTCACACGTGTAATAAAACCAAACTACCTCTAATTGTTATCAAAAAACTATATTACATATTTTATTTTAAACATCTTATAAATATTATATTGCTATTTTAAACAATAAACACATTTATTTTACAACGATGAGTGTTTTTTCTGTCAGTACACATTTTTGCTAATAGAAATAATGCTTCGATTTTCAATTTCATCATATTTCCTGGTGTAAAAAATAATCTAGTTGGGACTTTTGAGAGGTCATAGACTCAGAATTTTACGAAAAAGCAGCTTCGATTAAATTGATTATTAAGTTATAGTTTATAAGTATTATAGTTTTTTTGATGTAACTAAAAAACATATAACCGCAAATTGTTTTATCCAGATGTTTGAATAAGCATTTAAAAATACATCATACAAATTTCAAAATACTTTGACTCTTTTTATGACACAAATCAAAATATAATAATATAATATTTTCAAAAAAGCGCAGGAAAAAAATATTTTAATATGGCTAAAGAGATCCAAATGGGTTAAGTAACATAGAAAGGACGTTCGGATTAAGTTCTCCATATATAAGTACTATTAGCAACCATGTAATGTCTATCATAGAAACCACGGTATATTATAATATACCGTGATAGAAACTAACCATGGACATCTTTTACACAATTTGAATAATTAACCTTGGCTAAATGAATCAAAATTAAAATACTATGCAAAAGTGAGGCATAATACGGATTAAGAGTATAGGCAACTAAAACGTTTGTATTACTTTATTATTGTAATAGGCAATATCAAATAAAAAAGCACCAAATCAAAACTGTTGGGCTTTTATAGACGGAACTGCCAGACAGGCCCGGCGCAAGGCTAAATGACGCCCCAGGCCAAAATGCCAACTAGCGCCTTTTTCATACAATCCATAATATAATATTCGGAAAAAATGTTGTTCGTGGACAGAAATACGGAAAAATGATATATAATGCTTAACTTGTACATTATTTGTTATCGTCATAATTAAAAAAAAAATAACATATTATGACGAAATATAATGTAATAGGTATAATATTCACATATAAATACAAAATACTTACATACTAGTAAAAAAAAAAAATAATAGTAATACAGAAATTAATAATAAATGGAAATAGAATGTACAATAAAACATAACATAAATAAAATATTTATTTAAATTTGTTATCGATCAACACTTTTCTTGATTTTCTCTCTGCAAAACTCCGTATAATTGTAGAAAAATCAATTTCCGCAGCTATTTCGTTTTCTATAGATAAAACCGATAGTGAGACTAAACGTTCATTAGCCATAGAAGATCGCAAGTATGTTTTTATGAATTTTAATTTTGAGAAACTCCACTCACCACTAGCTACGTCACTGGTAACGTCAATAATAATCTTAAAGCAATCCAAAGATTTGGAAATATGTCTTGGAGTTCATAGTCAAAAATGTATTGGAGAATATTAAGAGGTGAACTTACGTCCAAACAAGATTTTAACAATTGCTTGATGTTCACAATCTCTGTGCATAATTCGACACCATCAATATCAGAGTCAGATCCATCTTTAAGGTGATTGTGTAGATCCATACAGTGTTTCAATAATTCGTTTTCATTTTCAGGTACATTTTTTAAATCATACAAAAAATTCCATAAATCAACAAGGATCTTTAAAATTTCAAAACGATCTGTCAATGATGTAGTAACAACGTCCATCAATGTGTAAAAAAATTCATGTTTAAATTTTTCGACTGCAGTTCTATGATCAGTATCATCTGAACTCTCATAAACAAAGTTTTTTTTTATACGCTTCCTAACTATTTTTATTTCAGAATCCACCCCTAATTCATCTGCTATTGCTTTTGCTTTGACCAAAATACGTGGTTTGATTTGTCATTATTTTTTTACTAAGCTTCTTGTAGCGTCAATAGCTAGTCTACAATATGGTTTTTGAATATGTTTGTAAACTACCAATTGACAAGGAGTCCAGTAATTAATAAAAAAACTTATCAGCACTTATGGTATAAATTGAACCACTAAAACAAAGAGAGATTTAATTGAGCACTTTTCATTTATTTCTAAGCATATACTTCTGTTTACATTTCCTTAATACTGGTTTACTAAAGATATCTGGTGGAAATTTGACACCAAAATATAATGATGCGACTGCTTCTTTGCCAATTACTAGCACAACTTGTAGATACATTTTTCCCTATATCAAATCTTTTTGACTCATTCAATTGTCTTTTTGAAGTATATTCAGTCCATTTATCACGAGTATCTTTTGTGACAACTGTTAAAGAGAGGGGAAAACCTTCCAATGGTTCTTTATCAGCCCATCAAACCATCTCTGACAAAGAATCTTTACATCTTCCGTTAAATTCTAAATAATGTTTGCTTCGGTAAATATCTTTAGCGACTCAGCATCTTTTATAAATGAACGTACAGGGTAGTTTGTAGTTTTTAAGGAAAGAATCGCTTATAATATTTGTCCATATTTTTTTTATTTTTTTTATTTTATTTTTTATTTTTACAATACGGGACGAACCCTTTAATACATGAATATAATAGTATAATAATAATAGTTTTAAAAGTTAAGGAAACGAGGCTCAAATTTTAGAGAGAGAATGAAGGGTTAGTGTTGGCAATGCGCATAAGACGGATGATCGGTGAGTTAAGATAGTAGTTTGAGGAAGAGAAAGGTATATGAAATGGAACAGATGATCGTGTATGGCGGGAGGGGACATTAAATGAAACACGGGATAGTGATTCAGGACTGTCAATTTTAGATGAAAGAAGATTAGATAGAAATGTCAAGTTAGCTGAATGACGACGATCGGCGTGGCTTTCCAAGGAAAAGAGGCGTTGGATTGGCGTGTAATCGTGAGGTGGACAGACTACATTTAATTTGTAAGCAGCTTGACAGAGGAATTTTCTTTGAACCCTTTCTATCATACTACGTGCGGAAGCAGTGGACGGGTCCCAGAGGACGGAACCATACTCAAGGATGGGACGGACTAGGGAGCAGACAAGAGTTTTTAGAGGGGAGAGCAAGTGAAAGTCTGAAGAGACACGGTTTATGAAACCTAGTAGTTTAAGAGCTTTACAACATATTATCTGAATGTGCATATTAGGGCACAGGTTCCGAGTGAGAGTAAATCCTAAATCCTTTACATAATTATTACAGGTTGTTAAGGCGGTATTGTTTACGGAGTAAGTATAATATCCAACAGGGATTTTCCACGAAGCATTAATCCCAACAACCATTAAAACAAAGCATTCTGTAGCCTCCTTCAAAGTTTCGTTTTGAATTTCTGATCCAAAATTATTATAACCATGATAACCGTAACCATACCATTCGACGTGCTTTCTAATTGAGATTTCATCCATGAGCAATGAACAGTAAATCTGAGTGGAAGAATTCTTACAAACCAAAAAAGCGTGTCAATAGCTTCTTTGGTATATCCCGGTTCAGCGTCGACATGTAAATACCACTTACTAAGTGTTCTTGGACAAGGAAGTACACAATTAAATTCATCGCGAACAAATCGATAGGCTTTAGGAGAGTAAAAACATTGATCCTCTTAAAATACCTCGTAAAAAAACTTTCCATGTAAGCTAGGTGGTGAGGAAAAGGGACCCTGAACTCAATAACGTTTAGAAAACCAGCTAAATAAAAGAAATAATAATTAATGATAATCAACCATATTATGAAGCATTAAAAATTGTTTGTAACACCTACGACTTTGATTTAAAACATCTGAATAGCGAAATTGAAGTTTATAATAGATTGTTTAAGTTGAAGCACTCAAACATAGAAACAGCTAATACTATGGTATAGAAAATAGAATTTATTAAGAATGATGATTTACAAAACGGATTTCTGATTTTAACATAAATTATTCGTACATTTCTTACTATACCCATTACAAATTTACAACTGCCAGCCGTGAAAGATCATTTTCATGTTTAAAGAGACTTAAAACTTATCTGAGGACCACAATGGATCAAGAACGGTTAAGTAATTTTGCTACTAATAATAGCTAATAATTAAATTTAAAATGATGAATACCTATTGTAAATTATAATTTAATAAATAATAAAATCTGTTGAATATACTTTGTTTACAATTTTAATGGTTTTTTTGAAAAAATGTAAAAGAAAAATGGAATCCCCCTCCAGGCTTAAAATCAGGGGAGAGGAGAGGTATACGTATGCATATTTAAATATCCATGGTCACTTAAAAAAAATTGCAAAATATACCTATAAATTAATATATTTCAGTCGCGATAAGTCAACCATCGAAGCAAGTCGTTCGTTAATTGTCGCTCCGTATCTACGTTTTGCTATCGCCTTTTGTATAATGCCGGCGTCGTCTTCGGGCGGCGACGACAATCGTCCGCACGCTCTTAACAATTCAGTCGGTAAAATAAAAAAAGCATCAAATGCTTCCAGACCACACAACACGGATCAGGAATGGACCACCAAGACAAGTAAAAAAGCATCTCAATCTAAGAAGGTATCAACTCCAACTAGCCCTATATCTCCCACTCTACAGCAGATTAAAAATAATCCACCAGTATTAAATATGCCCAACAATACATTCGATTACGACGTTTCGTTATCTCATTCTACTAATGACACGGCCTCTAATAATATGAATATAGATATAGATTTATCGCATTCTACAACCGATCACGCTAATGTTCCCGTTTCCGCAAATACAACATACACCGCTGATATTTCAAACACTAATATAAATTACGATTCCAACGATATACAGTCCTTACGTAATTCCGAACAACTTAATAAATTTTTCTCCGCGGATTATAACGGTCCGTTCACTACCATTGCGGAACATTCAGATATCAACCTAAAAATTGATCACTGGCACCCGTTAAAATATGCAAAAATTTTTTCCACCAATTTCATTGGCATCAACAACATCAAACCAATTGGTCATAAAAAAATCAAAATCACCTTCAATACTAAAGTTTCAGCCAACAACTTTCTCACCTCCCCTCTACTCGCAAACATTGGATTTACAGCATATATTCCATCTACGCTTATCTACTCTTTCGGAATTATCAGAGTCGATAGTTCCCTAACCGAAGAAGATTTCTGGGAAGGACTTGATAACACAGTCCGCGCTATTGCCTTCAAACGCATTTCAATCAAAAAGGATAATGTCCTAACGCCTACTCGTGTTGTGGAAATAAAATTTTTATCCCCCAAAATCCCAGATGCCGTATCAATTTACAACGTCATTTTCAAAATTTCTCCTAGCGTCCGTTCTCCCATACAGTGCAATAACTGTTTGCGATTTGGCCACACGGCTAAATTCTGTCGCAGTAAATCCAAATGCAGCCACTGTGGCTTAAATGACCATTCATTAACTACTTGCCCTTCAATCAACGCAACAGATCCAGTTTGCATCTTCTGTAAACTCCCCCACCTCTCCACTGACCGGAATTGCCAAGAGTGGTCATTCCAAAGGGATGTTAAGAAAATTATGGCTACGGAAAACTTACCCTTCCGCGAAGCAGTCTCTCTCAAGAAAAATAATTACTCCTCAAGTGCATTTAGCTATTCAAATATTGTTAATAAACAGTCTGTGTTAAATCCTTCTCATCAAGTTCCGGATACCTCCACTAACTCTTTCCCCCCGTTAACCTCTCAATCACATTACCACCATACACCTCATAGGAAGTATAACAATCATTCTTCTCACTCTAAACAAAAACAATTTCACGTTCCCAACCAATCTAATTTTTCCCTACCAAATGGGCACTTCATAGATTATGCTAGTAAAAATCGGTCCCAGGATCCCAAACCTCCTCAATTTGACCTAACCTGGGTCAATGCCTTCTGCATCAAACTCTCCGAATCCTTATCCAACTCCCCTAGCCTCTCTCCCTTATCTCCCTCTTCCCTTCAAAACTTAATTGAATCATCCCTTATGTCTTGTCTCTCGATTCCAAAAATCTCCGTTATTTCTTCTAATGGTCAATATTCTACAATGGAATGTTCGTAGTCTTCCTGCAAGACTACCTTCTATCCAACACCTCGTATCTTCCTATAATTGTTCCATAATACTTATTTCTGAGACTTGGTTACTTCCATCCCGTAATTGCTTTATTCCTAATTTTAATTTATTCAGACAAGATCGAGTCGATGGCTACGGGGGCGTCGCAATTGCCGCCCATACCTCACTTAATGTATCTTTAATAGAAATTAAACCCCCCTTAAAACAACTTCTCTTGGAAAATAATATCGATTTAATTGGTCTAAAAATAACAAATATTGACGGTTTACCTAATACATCATTCTGGTCCTGCTACAGTCCAAATGATTCACCTATCCCCTTTGAAGTATGGTACTCTCTCTTCCAACTCACAGATCACAACTCTTTCTTTACAGGTGACTTTAATGCCCATCACCCAGCCTGGGGTTCCACTACGTCCACCAGACGGGGTAACTTAATCTACGATGCGTTGAACTCTTCTAATCTTAATATACTTAATAACGGCTCACCTACGCATGTAGGCAGACCCAACTCAACCAATTCGTGTATTGATTTATCCTTATCCACCCCAAATTTATTCTGGCTTTCAACCTGGCGCATTATAGACGACCCTAACGGAAGTGATCATTTACCTATTATCATATCTGTCAATGTTACAAACCCTAACTCCTTACCAAATAACAGATCTACCTTACCCAATTATCTCTCCCCCAATCTCAAATTTAACCTCAATAAAGCTGACTGGCCCCTTTTTTCTCAACTCATCAATTCCTCTATCCCTCTTCTCAACACTTACACATGTCCATTAAAAGATTATGAACAGTTCACTCATATGATCTTAGATATTTCTAAGAAAACAATTCCTATCAAACGTAATAACCTTAACAATTTCCCTCCCTCTCCCCCGTGGTGGAACTCCTCCTGTTCCGAAGCAGTTTCCAACCGCAAATCCTTATATAAAACCTTCATTCGCTCAGGCTCCGTTCAAGATTATCTTACTTATCGCAATGCCAGCGCTGCAACCACACGTCTCTTAAAAGAATCTAAAAGACTAGCTTGGAAACAATTTTGTACGAACCTCAACCCTTCTTCATCCATTCAATCTACCTGGACCACCGCTAAACGCTTTCGCAATAGTATTGTTACTCGCTCTCGTCCTCACAATGACAGTTGGTTCAATGATTTCTGTTGTAAAGTAGCACCATGTTATGTCCCTTCATCTTCTGAAGCCTTACATAATTCAATTTTGCCTGCCTCAAATACACTTACTAATCACATAATCTCCATGCCTATAACCTTAAGTGAGCTAAACGCCGCCATCGCCTCACGTAAATCAATCGCCTCCGGCCCTGACAACATTTCCCCTGTTATGCTCAAACACCTTCCTACTAATGCCGTCGAGTACCTCTTGAATATACTCAACAAAATTCTCCTCCTCAATATAATTCCTGACTCCTGGAAAGAGTTTATAGTCATACCTATTCCCAAAGCCAACTCTACCACTGCATTTAGGCCCATCGCCCTGTCCTCAGCGTTATGCAAAACCATGGAATTTATTCTAAAAAACCGCCTAGATTGGTGGCTCGAACATAACTCTATTCTCTCTGACAACCTATATGCTTTCAGAAAAGGAAGAGGTACACTTGATTGCCTCGCAAATTTTTCGAGTAAAATATACCAATCTTTTAACAACAAACATTTTTTACCTGCAGCCTTTATCGACATTCGTGGTGCCTTTGACTCTGTCCATATACCAACTCTCCTATCTCACCTTAATTCGCTCCAACTACCCCCTATATTCATTAACCTTGTCTCCCTCCTGTTTTCACATAGAACTCTAAAATTCACATCCCCATACGGCTCTACAAACATACGCTCCACTTACACAGGTCTACCCCAAGGTAGCTGCCTAAGTCCCATTCTTTTTAATTTGTATATGAATTTCATTATTAAACAACTAAATACACTTGGACATGAGTGCCTAGTGTATGCTGATGATCTTGTCATATTCTCCTACAATTCAAATATCGATCTCGCTATTGACTCTTTAAACAATTCGCTCAATCTCCTACAAAACCTTCTATCTTCTTCCTTTTTCTCTGTAGCTCCCGAAAAATGTAAGGCCATGATTTTCACTAGAAGACGTTACCTTCTCTCTTTAGATATCACTATAAACGATTTTCCAATTCCAATTGTCCAGAACATAAAGTATTTAGGACTAACACTAGACTCCAAATTACGCTGGGCTCCGCATCTTCAACATCTCATTAAATTTACCTCTCTTTGGGCCAATTTCCTTAGATCAATTTCCAATACGTGGTGGGGATCACATCCCTCCACACTTTTAATCATTTACAAAGCTGTTATAAGGTCCAAACTTGACTATGGATGCTTTTTATCAGGCTCCGCATCCTATTCACATTGGAAAAAAATTAATAATCTCCAAAACTCCTGCCTTAAGTCAATTATTGGTGCCCTTAAATCTACCCCTAATGCGGCCGTTGAGATCGAGACGGCATGCCCCCCCTTTAATATCAGAAACAGATGGTTGGCTGGTAAATTTCTACTAAAAAACTTCTCCCTTCGTCATCCCACAATATTTAATTCCTTTCTTGACATATACTTCTCCTGGCGTTACGTTAAAAAATCTCTCCCAATTCTTGCCTCCACGGCATACTCCTTATCTTCAATCCGTAATTTTGTTACCAATTCTAAAATATTACCCTTATATGAAATTAATTATTTGGCTCTCTCCTACTCACCTATAGTTCACACCAACAGACATTTTCTGAACTTTACTTCCAAGGCACTTAAATCTATATCACCCATCATCGTCAACAATCTTTTCTTAGACTACATTCAAAATAATTTTCCAAATTCCACCCTAATTTATACAGATGGTTCAGTTTCCCCTCTTTCGGCTGGTTACGCTTTTTTCATTCCTGACTTACACATCTCCATGTCTAATAATCTACCCTCTTCTGCCTCATCATTCACTACGGAATGCTTCGCAATATTAGAAGCCCTTTCGACCATCTCTGCCCTCCCCCCCAGCAGTTATCTTATCGTCTCCGATTCCTTATCATGTCTTCTTAGCCTCTCCTCCGATTTTTTCAATTCCCGTCCTTCTCCTATTTCCATTAGGATCAGGCAACTTCTATATGAACTTACCCTTTCAGATTTTATAGTTGAATTCCTTTGGGTGCCCGGCCATTCTGGTATAAAAGGAAATGAAATAGCGGACTCCATTGCAAAATCTACCTCCTCGTTCTGCTGTCCTTCTCCTACTCTAATTCCCTGGACCGATTTTTGTCCCTTATTAAAATACCATATTTATAATTTATGGCGCAACCAATGGAACGGACTAGCCCCCAATTATGCCTCTTGGTACAAAAATATCTCACCATCTATCCCCTCTCACCCTTGGTTTCACAACCTCAAATTAAATCGTAAAATAATTACCTCTTTTTCACGTCTAAGATTTGGACACACCTTACTACCTTCTCACTCTTATAAACTTTCTCTCAATGACTCTCCTTTATGTATGTTCCACGTTCACGATCCCATGATTTGCGATATCTCACATATACTTTTTCACTGTCCCTCTCTGGTTCCCCAACGCAATACCCTCTTCACCCTAATCCACTCCTTTAATGTCAAACTCGACACTCAATCCATTCTCTCTTCACCAAATGTACCAATTATTACCTCACTTATATCCTTCATCAACCAGACTGGTTTAAAAATTTAATTTATTTGTAATATTATTTTTGTTGTTAATATTGTTTTCTATGTAATATTTATAATCATAATTGTCGAAGCTAATTGTTTACAAAGTTTCTTTTAATAAAAAAAAAAAAAAAAAAAATTAATATATTTATTTCTGTATATTATAATGTTCATAGATCATTATAGATTAACAAAGGGCAATATTTAAAAAGTAATAGAAAAATATTATGTTAATTTTAATTTTATTATAAATGATACGTACGTCGTACAATGTAGTAATATAATACTTATATAGGTAATATTATATGGAGGACATTATTATTATTTTCATTTTCATTTTACAATTACATTTTGTATATGAAAAACTTATTATTATACAATTTTATTGTAGTACATACTATTATCTTTATTCTTTGCTATGAATATTATTTTTAGCTAACATTGCTTCAGCCCCGATTTAATTGAAATTTGATTTCTTATAAAGTTAAGGACTTGGTATAAACGCGGGACCAAGTAAAACAAATTGCACTAAGCCACTAAAGCAGCACAATCAATAATGAAATTATACTATTATAAATGTTATCATTTAACATAATATGATTTTCAGAATAATAATCACCTTATTAAAAATTATAAAAATTAAGAATATTAGAGAATGGCAATTTTCCAGTGTTTTTTGAAAAAAAGGTAGATATACATGATACATGATAAAAATAAAACATAATATATTTAACTTATAAACTGCCGTTATTCTAGTGTCAACGTAAAAAAAAAAACTGACATGAAAATTGGTAAGAATTTTAATAAAATTAATTTATAATCAATTCGTCAGGTATAAGGTTTTAAATTCGGGCTTACATATACATTATACATACATATGGTGCAGAACAATTTGGCACAGTCAAAAACTTTGAAATGATGAAACGGCTAAGTTTCGCGAATGGTTTAAACTTTTGTGGGTAATTTAAAATGGCTAAACTTACAAATTTCCAATTTGTGATTACATACACTTACAAATGACTTAAATATTTTTGACAAATTTGGATTAAAAATTTCCACTTTGGGTGGCCAAGTTCATATAGCTTTTTGATAAATGCAATCTTTTTGTATATAACTTGTTGATTCCTGTTTTATTGACCATTACTAAAGATGAAGATAATTAAATGCAACAATTAAAATTGATTAAAAAAATATGTCATGTAATTTGTACCTAAGCATTAATTTCACGTATCTAAAATATATGTACAATTACTGTTTTAATATAGGTAATTGCATATTAATAAAAACACAACACATATGAATTATATTGTCAATATAAGGTAAAAGATCAATAGTTATATTGTTAAGAATTCCAAAAGATTTCATTTTATCAAAAAAATTTTTCAATATGAATTCTAATTAGCTATATTGTATGTCTGGAGAATTTCATCCTCAATGAACCTACCGGCTACCATTGTGTAGAAATGGCATGATTACAATTGAATTCTGTTTTTCACAATTTATTATAATCCTCGGAAAGCCTTTATCAACTAAATTTTCATCACCCGGTTCTACTAATGATAAAAAACCACAATCGGTGGCGTGGGCCCTGGAACAATAAGGGCAAGGAGTTGTGGTTTCACGCACGTATTTATTTCACACTAAATAATAAAATATTTTACATTGGGTGCCATATAATAATAAGTATAATTTTTAAATACAATCTAGAATATCAAGATACTATACATATAAAAAATTATGTATCTAAATAACAATATGTTATTCGGTCGGTACGAGAAAAATCGATCGTAACACACGACGGCTGTGGTAAAACTGAATATAATATAATTAAAATACTTGACATGGATAGTATAAATAATATAGAATAATAATTCCCGCAATCGCATCGGGCAACGGTCGCGGGTTCACGACAAGATATTTACAAAACAAACAATACATTATATAATGTATATCCTTCATCATACGCTATTTTAATTATTTTATTATAGTAAAATATTTGGTGTACCTAATTAGAATATTATATAACACAACTATAAATTCCCCACAGGGTAACTGCTCCCACGGAGGTTTCTAGAATTTACGTTCCTGTGACTAAAATACATAGGTAATCTTCTATAGTTTTTAATCTGTATGTTGAATATGGGCAAATGTAAACTCCCTTAAAAACATTTTGCTACCGTATTACACTTAGGTCAACTCCCTTAATAAAAAATTAGAACCATTTAGCGTAACCCAGAGGACACCACGTGAAGGCGGTTCTAGTTATCCTCCAAAAATTGTTTTTTTTTTTATAAAAAAATTCAGCTCTTTAGATCGTCATTCTAGTTTTATTAAAATTATTAATTCTTGATTGTAGATGTTGTTGATGTTGATGTTGATTATTTTTTATTAGCTGGTTTAATAATTGTTGTCGTCTTTTTAACTTATTATTATGGCAACTATTTGGTTTATGTATACTCTGTAATTTTATATAAATTTCTGATTGAATAATTTTTAATGTATCAATAAAAATAAAAATATTTGGATGGCTATGGTTAAAATTTGATTTGATTTGAAATGGGCATGAAATGATTCACAAGCATTGGTGGATTTTGTCAATTCGGAAGAAGCTTCTGCCCAGAGACTGTAGGTGGAAAAATTGCTCGTTCAATAATATATGTATTTTTTAAATAATCATAAAATTTATCCAGGCGGTCATCGTTTGGTTTAATGTTGTACAGGTCAATACTAAAACAGTTTTCAACATCTTCTGGGTTTAAAAATATCAATCCAAAACAGTAATGTAGCCATTTACTAATTTCTGATTCGTCATTTTTATAGTCCATCTCGAGCCCAAATCTTTGAATTGCACGCCACCATGCCTGCGATAAATGGAAACGACAACCATCTAATTTAATTCCGGGCCATTGTAACAAGCAAGCATTTTTTAACCCTTTTTCAAAATCAGTTACAATTTTATTTGGTTTGAATTCACTACCAACTTCATTACATAGTTCATTTATTGTTTGAAAACATTGTTTATATGTTAATTCCTTTTTATCTTTCAATAAACAAAATATTAGAGGAACATAATGACCGTTTAAATAACCATGGAAAGTTAAGAATTGGTAAAAAAATTTAGAACAGAAATCAAATGTTTCGTCAAGATACACAATTTCGGCTTGACAAAAAGCTATTAAATTTGATTTACATAAAAAAATTATTAAATTATCTATTATATTATTTGTTAATACAAAATTTTTATCTTGGATTGTCTTTATATTAAGTTGCTCAATAGCTTCGTGGACAGAGTTCATATTTTTTGGTAAAGGAGGTAAAATATTACGGCGTGCATTGTATGCGTTTCTCTTAACATATTTTAAGTCAGTTATTTCTAATTTACTAGTTGACTGTTTTAACATTGAATTAAAACTTTACTTGGTTTATTGTGCGGATTATCAGTTGCTTTTCTTTTTAATGATGCAGATAGCTGTTGACGCTGCATCATTTGTTCATTGCAAGATTCGTGTTTATGATCTTCATTTCTTGATGATATTATACTTGGAGGTTCCTTTTCTTAACACAACAACGCTATTTCTTTTCGCCAGTTTGAATCAATGTACGTTCAAAATAATATTTATACATTTTATATAAAATTAATGGACGACCACGTTCACTGGTAATAAATTTAATTTCTGACATAATTTATTAATTATTATTATTAATTAATAAATAAATACGTTATAATATCACATGAAACACAAACGATGTTATAAATTTACTATAGAATAATATATATCACGCAAGTAACTGAATTGTATGTGACTGAGAAGAGAAAATATTAGACGCAGTTATCTTTTGAAAGAAACTAAATTGTTAAGTGTTCAAAAAGTCAAGGAATTATATATTTTTACAACGTATTTTCCCAATTAATATCGTTAATATCGACAGACAACAGATAAACAAAAATAACTGAAAATGACCGTCAAAACAACAAATGTATTAAATGCCGATACTTGTGGTAATTTAATAATACTTGTGATATAGCAATACCATTATCTCGCTTTATACAATACAATTCCTAAACGATTAAGATTAAATTTTAACTGCAAATATTGATAAAATTCCGGACGAGTTGAACGAAACCATTGAAACTGAAAAAATATCTCAGCAAATATTTAATCATAATATAATAAAAAATAAATAATTAGGTACACGTAGTTAGGTTAAATAGTTCTAATTCTTTATTAGGGAAGTTTACGTAAGTGTAATACGGTAGCAAAATGGTTTTAGGGGAATTTACAAAATTTTAGGGGAGTTTAAATTTGCCCGTTGAATATAGACATTGAATATAAAAGCTTCCCCCTAGAATATATGTATGCAGCCTGACGCCATAAGGTGCTTTCAACTTCGACCAAATTTCAGTTGTTTGAAGACCTGTGTTGGATACAAGGTTGTCCTGTAAGCTGAATCGAAGCGTATTTTTGTATTAATAACTATTGTAGTGTTTAGCGTTTGTGATGTAAGTGGTGTTAAACTACATCTTACAACATAGTTTTTAGTTAAAGGTATTTAACAAATGTTATTGTCTTATGACAACCTCATTCATCTCAAAAGCGTATCATTTTTTAGCAGCTGCATGGTATAAGACTATATGAAAATTATTTTAATATTTATAACGATATAAGTTAAATTGCTTAGACTTTTATATCGTTCATTTTTTTATTATCTACTAAAATACTATCTATATATTTTGAACAGATATTTATCAACGGGAATCCATTTTTCTGCCCAACATTTTGATTTTTTTTTTTTGGTAAAAGTACTATTAATCAAATTGCCGGTGATACTTGTCAAGTTTTAGTCAGTGTTACAACCCACAGAAATGCTGAAACCAAACAAAGAAAAATGGATTGACATTTTGGAACTTTATTACTAAAAAAAAAAACAAATTTTCCAAATTGTCTCGGGTCAATAGATGGTAAATATATAAAATGCAGAAATCCAAACAATTCTGGACACTTTTTTATAATTGTAAAAAATACTTTTCAATCGTATTTTTGGCAGTGGTAGATGTGAATTTAAATTTAGTTTTTATCGACGTCGGAATGTACGGGCGAGAAGCGAATTTTTTTTTTTTTTTTTTTTTTAACAAAATTTTATATTACGCAATCTGTTACAATTAATGAACAATAAGCTTAAGTGATAAAATAGAACAGTAGACAGAGAAAGAGAAGCGAATTTAAGCGTTTTTTCGACTAAGTGCATTTGGAAAAAAGTTATGAAATCAACTCCAAATTCCTGATCCGGTATTCTTACCAATTGACAGAGAATACCCAACCATTAGTTACTGATGAAGCATTTGGACTACATACAAACTTATTATGACCATATCCAGGACGTGGGCTGGAAAATATTCGTAGAATATTTAACTATATGTTATTGAAAGCAAGACGTACCGTCACGTCAAGTGTGCTTTCGGAGTATTGGCTAACAAGTGGAATTTTTTACATACGACTGTTCTAGTCAAATCCGATTTTTTCGATTATATTAAAAAGCATGTTGTGTTTTACATAATTTTGTTAGAAAGAGACACGGATGTAATTATAATAAAGACATTTCAGATAAAACTTATAAAAATAATTTGGAGGATTTTGAGGGACATGGCAGATACGTCAATCGAAATGGGATAGAAATTAGAGACAATTTTGGAAATTATTTTATTAATAAGGGGGCTGTGGCATTTCAATATAGAACAACGGGTTGAATTAAGACTATATACATATAAGGTGATTATTTTATCATTGTACACTCATTATTTCAAAAAGTATTCATGTTTTTGAAAACATTTTTTTACATAGTTTCAAGTTGTTAAAATAAAATGATAAAATTTTAGGTATTAAGATATCAAGTATCTAGTAAATATAAATAATATACATATATTACAAATATAATTCTCGTATTATACCCACTTTCCTATTTACGTCACATCCAAGTACACTCTTATGAGAAGAAATAGAAGAGTTATGCTAATTAATTAATAAACGTATGGCTTCAATATGCAAAACTTTTTTGCTGTCTTAGCAACCATTATCCAATGTCAGTAAATTAAAATACTTGTATTTAAAATCTGTTTTATTTTATAAAAAAAATTACAAAAATTATAATTCTACTTAACTAAAAAAAAAAAATAATTGTGCATGACAAATTGAGAGACACATAAAATGGAACACAGTAAGAGGACCAGAAATAGTGAAGCATGTTGCAGGAACGAGTCCAAAATGGTTAGATGCGCGGTGACTGCAATGGAAAAGATGAGGAATTATTTGTTGGAAACTTCTGTATGCCAGGATATGGAAAATTCTAGCACTCAGGGGGACTATGATTGCGCGACTAACTGCAACAAATATACAACTGAAGAATGTCCATTTCGGGGCACCGGAATGCCACCTAATGTAAGTAACATTCAATCAAATAAGAACATGATAATTTGAAAATTGTAAATACTTTATGTGATATTAAATATCACCTATTATGATAATGTTGTATACAAATACGCGTTAACAATAATTTCATAACTGTAAAACCATTGCATAAAAATAGAACGCAAACCATTATTATGGCCTTTTTTCCCGGCATAATTTTATTTAAAAAAATAAAACAATTTATATTTTTCTCATATTGGGAAAATCGCTTTTATTTTTAATCGGTGAATACTGAAGTGACATTTAGAAGTGTGTATCATTTTTTCTGACATGATTGAATGACAGCTAATGGTTTGTACTCTTATAGTTAATGCAAACATTCTGCACGAATAAGAAGTTGGGAGTCGGCCGATCGAGTCCAAACATGATTCGACTGCTGCCTGGTCAAGTTGGGGTAGCCGGTGACCGGGCTACGTTTCACCTTGGTCAAGTGGCGGCTAGAAAAAGGACCCGTTCAATCAAGTCCGGTAACACCGATAAAAATGGCAAATTGCCGATATCGACGACCGCCGTTGTCGACCGGCCGACTGCCACGAAGTATATCAACATTCAGCGCAAAAGGTCAATGCAAGTTTTGCCCACAGTACCGATGTCTATCAATAATCCAGCGGTTGGTCCCGTCACCGGACGGCCAGTGAATGAAAAAGAGGACGTGTTTGTATTGCGGCTATCCAAGGCATACGATGACCCTTCCGACGTCGCCTGCTTACAGGTTGAGATGCGTCTACCCAACGCACCGATGGCTTTAAAACGAATAGATGCTGAAACGCAGTTTATAAACGAAGAAGTAACCGTGGTGTCCACCGGTGGAAAGAAGAAAAAAGGATCGAAAAAGAAATCAAGAAAAGAATCGAAAAAGGGATCAAGAAAAGAATCGAAAAAGGGACCAAGAAAGGGGTCGAAAAAGGGGAAAAAATGACGAACATGATTTTATCATGATACTGTGCACAATTAAAAGCAAAAATTATATGTCTTATCTTAGTATATCATGACAATTATTTTACTTACCTGACTAAAAAATAATATAATAAAATAATATTATCTATGTCACATTCACTGTATGAAATTATATTATTATATAAAAATTCATGAACACGCAAAAGATAATTTATTTGGCGATTGTGAAATTTGCCAAACTTACTCTGTACATAAAAAAAGCTGATGTTGCAAGAGCTCTGTATCAAGGGCACGCTAAAAAAGAATTCGATGAAAACTCTATGTTACAGTAGATCTCTAAAAAGTTATTATGTTATCACGTGTAGATACATTTAAAAAAGTTTTATTTACTAAAAGAATAGTTGCTTGCAATGAAAGCTTTGTGCCTATCGGGGGAAATAAACATTCTTTTCCATTTGCATGCATATGGCATAAGGCATTAGTGAGCGAAAAAAAGAAGACCTGGTCAGTACATTTATTTCGTTTTTCCTGCACTATCGCGATGCCCAAAAGTTGACAATTTGGCTAGATAACTGCAGTAGTCAAAATAAGAACTGGTGTTTATTGTCATTTTTAGTATACATAGTTAACTCAAGTGATATTTGTGCCCAAGAAATTATTTTTAATTATTTTGAAGCAGGGCACACATTTATGTCAGCCGATAGTTTTCATCATCAAGTGGAATTATTTTTAAAATATCAAAAGAAAACCTATGATTTTGAAGATTTTGCTAATGCAGTAGGGGCGGCTAATAAAGGAAATGTACACTTAAAAAAATGAGTTATTCTGATATTTTAAATGGAAAGATTATAAGGCACAACAGAAACTATTAAAATCTACCAATAGAGTTTTGTTGAGAGACATTGTGTCAATAAAAGCTGAACGTGGAAAATATGTGTTATTTACTAAAAATCAGTTAGGAGATGAAACATACACAACATTGGATTTTCTCCAAAAAAAAATTTATGAATAAAAAAGGAATGCCTCTGCCATCTCCACATACAAAGAATTGTGGTATACCACAAGAAAAACGTGACGATATACTTTCGAATTTAAAGCAAATAATACCAAGTAATAGAAAACAATTTTGAGAAAATATAACGATATGTAAATTAATTAATTAAATTTGAATTAATATTATTATATAGATATTAACTATGATTTTAAGGTAAAGACATTGTAATCATTTTAATCATTTTACAATTGACGTGTTATAAGTTACACTGAAAAATTACAAATAATAATAATAAATCAAAAAATCAATAATTATAATAATAATAATAATATTGTCTAAAATTTGGAAAAGTACCTACTATTTTATTTATTTTAATATCGGCAACGCCATGTATGCTAACTTTTCTACATATTGTATTCTATATATTTTATTATTTTGAAAATTCATCATAATTGATTTTATAAATGTTTCTTTTTCTAATATTTCCGACGTCTGTTGTTTAAATTGGAACTACGCATTTTTATATATATATCACATTGTATTTGCTTTTTAATACATCAACTAATTGGAAAATATTAGGATTTGGGGAGTAGAATATACTATTTAGTTTAGAATGATATGACTTACAAACATTGGTTGTACCAGGAGCGGTTCTTGAGAAGCCACAAGGGGGGGGGGGCGGCAAAAATATTTTGCATATACCTACATTATACTTACAATTTGCATTCATATCAAATTTTTTTTTCTATTGTTTGGTACATGAGATGTAATTATAAATTATAAAATTATAAACTTTATACTACAACGGCATAACATAAAGAAATAGGTATCAATAAAAAAATTAAAACAAAAATTATTTTTTATTCAAACTAAATTAACAGTCAAACTTCAAACATATTATACATATTAAATAAACTTATAACTAAAATTAATATATTATTTATATTTTATATGAAGGTAATAATTATAAATTATGACTTACAGAACATCAAACATATTACAAAATAAAGTTTCTTTTGCGGTTCTTTTGCTTGGCAAATCTTTCAATAATAGCATCTGTGTTTACTTTTATATCTCTATGAACATGCAGAAGCACCAAACCACTAAGTCTATTATTTCCCATTCTAGATCTTAACCATGTTTTAACTCTAAGGAAATAAGCAAAGCAATAAGCAATAAGCAATAAGCAAAAAGCAATATATTTATATATATATATATTTTAAAATTAGTCAAAGCATCTTCATAAATTTCTTTCGATTTTCCCGTTAGTAAAATAAAAAGTAGTGGCGTATAGTTATGATTTTTAACCCCGTGAATCGTGAATAATTGGTAAAACATTTTAGAGCAACTTTTAAATGTACCGTCAACAAACAAAATTTCACACTTACTTAAATATTTTAAATTTGTTTGTGTTGTAAAAACTACAATATTTTTTCGTGTTTATTAATAAATAAAAAAATCTTCGTTCCTATTAGTTTTGATGTTCAAATTATCTAATGCTGTATGTAATTCAATCAATGTATCTGGTAATTTGGGATAAATACTTGATCTGGCATAATGTAAATTTTTTCGAACTTGTGTCATTTCTCGTCCATGTACTTATATCTCCCTTTAATAGCTCACGACGCAGTATTTTACATGGTCTTTCAAAAGGATTATCTATAGATTTACGTTTTAAATTATTACATACCTGTTGTCTATTTAATTTTTGTTTGTCGTCTTTGTTGTGATTATGATCTAACTTGCGGAATATAATTTTATGGTCACTGTTTAATTTTATGTAAGCCGTACACGAACGTTTACAACAAGCCCACCTTTCAATATCATTACACAACAACTTTTGAAAATAAAATTTAAAATCGTCAATTATAAAAAGGATTTTGTTTTTTTCACTTAACATATTTTCAACTTGTGGTTACATGATCACGCTAAAGTTAAGTTACTGTGTACAAGTTAACGTTCCAAAACGTACTAATATTATAAGCCACAGAAAAACACACAGGTGATATCCCCATTTTATCTAAATCATATTATCATTACTATTATTTATAGTCGTAACGATTGTCGGAAAATTGGTACGGTTGTTTTGATCGTGGAATATTGGTACGGTCGTTAAAAATCAGGGTTTCTTAAACTATGAAAAAACAATCTTAAAGCATCTACACATTAGATAAGTACATTTAGGCATGAACAACCTAATAATTTAACATCTCGAAAAAAAAATAAAAAATATGCTTTACTTCAATATAAACTTCATGAAACTATTACCAGTTACGTAAATAAAGAAATTACAATGGACATTTTTTTAAATACCATAGGGAAACTATTGTGAATTTATATTTAATTTTGAATTATTATGAATTTAATATTTAATTTTGGACACATTTTTTGACTATCATATTACTATTATGAACATATATTTAATTTAATTTTCGACATATTTTTTTACTATCTTATTACTATTAATTGTGAACATATTATATTTATTTTAATTTAATTTTTTGAACCACTGAAAATAAAATATTTTATAGTACCAATATTCCGCCTATTTCATTTCTTTTGTTCAAAACACAATAACCGTACCAATTTTCAGTTTACCAGCCGTAACGCCGTAGCGGATGATACCGTATCGGTTCCGGGTCGTTGTCCCTTATCGTCCGTTAAATAGCCATATTGCATCCGATTACGATAACGAATCTTGATAGCTAGTTAATCGAATATATATGTAGTTATATAAAATGCATTGTGCTTAGTTATTTTGAACGCCAACAACATTAATTTGCCTACAGAAGCGGACAAACGGGAGCCTATACGGATACTTCGGACGTAGTTCTAATATATATTTTTTTATCTTAATATTATTTTATATTAATATAATAATGCTTACAAACTATTTTAATCTAGAAACTAATCATTTATAACAACCATATCATAAAGCGTATATAGAAAAATCAAAAATAAAGTTTAAGTTGTGCACGTAAGTGTATGATAAATAATGATAAACTTGTAGGTGGTAATAGGTAGGTACACGGCAGGCAATTCGGATGCAGCCCAAAAGAGCAGCTGAAGATAACAATATTAAACAAACAATTCTATTTTATTGAGTGAAACAAATGAAGACTGATGATCAATAATAAAGTGCTCAAATTCAAATTCAAAGTATAGTGTAACAACAAATATTTACCCAAACACAATAATTTGTTATGAGTCAAATACATAACTAAATGTTCAAGTTTAAATTATGGGTTAACAACAAATAATTTAGAAAACTTGTGTTTTAATATGCCTTAGAGCAGCGGTTCCCGACCTGGGGGAATTTATAGTCTACTGGGGGGGGGGGAATATAGTGATGATGGAATTACGAAAATAATTTTTCTTTTAATATTAATTTGTAAGTTGATTTATAATAAATTTTTAAAATTATGAAAATAATAAAATATTGTATGTTATAACATGGTTGTTTAATATATAAGGTGGTTATGCGTCAAATAGTATTCATACACCTCTAGAGATTACAGATTGTAATTATCAAATACAAAATAAAAAATATATGTAAATTTCATTCAAATCACAAAGAGCACAACTCCCCCCTAATTATTTGTCTTTCCGTGTCCGATATTTAATCAAAGTATATAGTGAGTCAGTGACACAGCGACAAATAATGACCGGTATTAAATCGGCGAACTTCAAAAACAACTACAACAAAGACAATCGCATGCCAAAACAAGATAACGCCGAAGATGTCGTGGATACCAAAAAAGACTACGGTTGCCAAATTATTATTTTTGTTTGGTACCGTACGAATTCGAATACCTACATACTTATCAGTTAAAACTATATTTAGGGTAGTCCTGCATGGCCTGGATCTCGGTAATCCTCGCCACTGCCGTTTCCAGCGGCGGAAATGGTTGATGCGCGATAGGGGGAAAGAAGTCATCGAAGCTGAAAAAAAAAGTTATAATTAGCATACGGCGTGTTTTAGGTGATAGGAGATATGTTCGCTCACTGTTTGTCGACGTAGGATTTAAGCAGCGCCGTTTGTTCGACCTTATCCAGATTGGATTGGCGCCGAAACGCCTCGGCCGTTTCGGGCACACGGTAATACCGGTTGGCCGTATCGTCCGAATGCTGCAACGCCTTCACCACGCCCGAAGACGTTGCAGTATCGTGATCCCGGCCTTCGGTCTCGACCATGCGTCGAAAAACGCTGGCCGACAGCCGCGCGCCGAACGTTTTGTTTACGTCGTCGTAAATCTTCGTGACTCGATCCCCTCAGTTGATCACGAAGAAATTCGGCCTTCCACAGCCTATTATTGTCCTCAAACGGTAATATCTGACAACAGAATATATTGATGAGTAATTATTATCTTTACTAATTGTTGAAATTGAAGCCTGAGTGAACTTGAATATTGAGGTATTTAACACAAATGATAACACGACTTTATGATTATAATAACAGTATAATATAAATGTAACATACAACTCGATATATACACACAGCGTACCGTGTCCAAGAGTGTCCGAGAGTGGCTCTTGTACACAAAAATGAGCCCTATATATACGCGTCACTGACGTCACATAACCATACCTATGTATGTGTGTGGTATTAATAAGTATTGCTTCACATTACAATAGAAAGTTAAACTATGATATATCATATATTGATACGTGTACCCGTGTGCTTACAATGTATGCATACTAATATTAATTGTATATTTTAACACTAATCATTACCTGTCCATGAGAGCGGTCATTGCTTCGTCCAACACAAGGGTGGCCGGCTCCTTGTCACTAGTCTTGTGTTCCGTGACCGTTATCACCGCGCTCATGTTGTGCGTTTTCCGCGCCTCCCATTCCTTAGTCGTCATACCAATGGCGACATCGCTTCGCTGCTTTTACGTCCAAGGCAGTTTGATCATCAGGCCACACGTAGCCTGTCGTCAGAGTTTGGAGAGCTAAAAATATTATAAACGGGTTAAAGCTTGTTAAGCAAGCATAACGTGTAACATACAAACCTCTTTCTCCGCCGGGGTTCCGTTCTTCTCACTCCTGACGTTGACCGTCCCGGAGTTCGAAAACTTGTTTTCCAGTCTAGACAAGTTCCCGTCGATGGTGTCCTTGATGGAAACCAACGATTCCACCACGGACTGAAACTCCGGGAGGGTGTCCGCCTCCCTCGTCTTTTGGGTAAAAAGCTCGCCTGGCTGCCGCTTTGTTGTCCGTTTGTAGACCAACCTGAGTTTTTGATCCAAGAGCTTAATAGCGGTGACCATTCGTTGGCAAGGTGACATGTCAAAGTTTTGCTGAAACTTCTCGTCCTCGTGTTTATATGTGCTCAGAATGTTCAAGAACAGCATCCAAAGATTCTTGAGATAGTTGATCGTCGTCAATTTCGTCTGAACGATCTCTTCGCGCCTGTGTATAAAACAAAAGTAAAATGTTCAACGAATTCTTAATATCCACAAACGTTCTACGGTTACTTACGGACGTCGACTTAGAGTATTCAAAAGCCAATACTCACGATGCGGAGTCCGCTGGTACTGTTTTCGGTGACTATACCTGGGTTTCCGCCGAACTGGCGAGTTTCTCCGCGACGGTGAACCACCTCAGCCGCAGCTCAAGCTCGTCGTCATCGAGCCTAGTTGGGGCGTTTTCCGAAGGCAATACACCCACCAGTTTGGGCGACACTGAACGCCATGCCTCAGCCGGAAGAGTCACCGGCCGTGCTGACTCGAGTTCTGAAACAAGAGAGATTACGTTAAAAATACTCAATAAATAATGCGGCGTTATGGGTCGCGGACCTTCGTTGCTTGCAATGAACTCATAAACGTCTAAGAGGTTGGGCGGCGAGAGTGACGGCGTAAAGACTTCGTCGATGAGCAGCGGTGGAACGAACTGAACCTTTTCGTCGGACGACTGGTCCAACGCAACTGGCGCAGAAGGTTCAGGGACAGTAGGAACCTGGTCGTTGAGTGACGTCTTCACCATCAAAACATCCTAGTCGCTGTCAACGACGACCGGAACGAATTCCAACGCCATGCCGTCTGATTGGTTCAAAGGAAGTACATCTCCTAATACAAAGTGTTTTAATAAACATCGAGCCAACATTACACGTCAACAAAACTTATCACGTGGTTTGGAGGCCTGATGTGGACGCTCGGCGTAGGCCTGCCAAGTGTGGACCTCCACCTTCCTTAACCTGCGATTAATTCTAGTTTTAACTAACTGACGGATTTCGAGTTTTAACCATAACATTTACATATCCCATTGTTCGTTTATAATTTAAATAAATAAAAATTATGACCTTACCGTGATGATATTGTCCAGCTTATCATATCATCTGCTTTTCTTTTTATTTATGTGAAAAAAAATGTAAAGTTGATACCAATTCTAATTGACATAAAAATATAAATTGTTGGAAAGTTATCAGTTTAAATGTTTTGTATTTGGGTTAACACTTTAATACATAGGTACCTAATAAATTATGCAAATTCAGATATTTAACGATTTTGATATTTAATACTTTATTATTAAACCAATTAACTATATCCAAAATGCTTAACAGAACTTACATAATAATCGTAATATACTAATATCAATTCGTATAGTGGGAAGTAACCATAATAAGAGAACTACAAACTTACATGTATTGCCGTATTGTTCAATAATATAATTCAAGACAACCTTGTTTTTTTATATTTAATATGAAATTGGTTTACAATTTTACGAACGCTTTGATTATATATTTTATTTAAGTTGATTTCAAAAATAGATCACTGTACTGTATATTAATATACCTATCTCAATAATCATTATTACGATTTACGATGACGATTAATAAGGCGATAACCCATATAAGCCAAGTAAGTACGAATTTTATAATATGCAATATGCATAGATAATTCTATAAAATAAACGTAGAATAGAGTTTACTACTGTTAATATACTGAGTGGCTAAAATCACTTGTATTTTGATTTTAGTATTTATGGTTACAGTATTATAATTATTTTCTTTAATTATAATTAGTTTGTTTTTGTGTTAAAAAAATGTATTAAAAATTAGTTGGATAAAAGCGATATAAACTTAATCCAATATGGCTGAAATAGATAATTTAAATAAAAGACTTTTGTTGCTCACCACTAAAATTCCTTCAGATCTATCATTTGCCGTGAGTTGCATACATTGTATAGTTATTTTTTAGTATAATTTACTACTGTATATTATTTCTATGTATATATATATAATTTGGACTCAGTTTTTATGATTTTTTGTTTATGGTTTATGGTTTTAATGTTCAGCGCTGAAATGTTTAATTTTTCAATAAATTATAGGTTTAATAATTGTTTTATTTTATTAAATAGACGTCAATTTAAGATGCATGAGTAAATACATTTTAGATTAGTGTTAGGTACCCAATATATTTTTTTTTTTGTACTCCTCATTATAACTTTTAAACTTATTTCTTCTCTTAAAATGTTAAAATAAAATATAATATTATAGCATAATGTAATAAGACACAAAAAACTGGTGCGTGTTGCAAGTAGGTATGCGCTTATGAAGTGAAACTTCATTCTGAGTCGTGGAATCAAGAGACACGGTCATGGGGAGGGGGTAAACGGTATTATGATGCTAACTTATAAGACATTTTAATACAATTATGGGAAGAAAAACATTTTTTTTTGTATGTATCAATTTGTGTTGATTTTTGACGCGTATAGTTTAAGACAAATTATTTTATTTTGCCAAAGTAATTCTGGCAGGTGTCATGCGATACAGATAGGACAGCTAATCCGTAATAAAATGTCGTCAGCAGACCTCAAATACGTTAATTTATCTTTACAGTGAAATCTCTATATAGTGGACAGCCACGGGGAATTAAAAAATGTCCACTATAGGGAGTTTTTCACTATTGAGAAAACCTCTACTTAATGGACATTAGCGTGAAATTACTAAATGTCCACTATAGGGAGACACTATAGGGAATTGGTTATACACTGTATATGAACATATACATTGGAATATTAATTTATTATTTATTATACTATAATATAAGAATGTGTATGTATAATGTATGTATTAAAAATTATTATAAGAATGTTTAATGATTATGTACAATTAAAAAAATCTGTAATTTTTTTTGTGTACATTTTTTCTGTTTTTCACAATGAATTTGTAAATTGGCTACCATTGATAATGCGATTTCGTTTTCTTAATTTTTAAAATATGTTTTTATATTATGTATTGTTTTCCAAACTTCTTCAAACGTTGGATTGTATATCGACTCGTATTCTTTTACTTCTTCTTACTTAAACGTTTTCGATATGTACATGTATCGTGTCCATTTATGAGAGGTAAATTTTAATTTGGTACCAGGTTATTGTGTCCACGTTCACTATTAGGAGTATCTACTATTAAGAGGTTATAACTCCTATTATGTGCATACATTTTTGCCGGGGAATTTAGAAGTGTCCACTATTGGGAAGGGTCCACTATTGAGAGGTGTCCATTAATAGAGGTTTAACTGTATTAAACAAATAGACGTTTATAGGGAGGATATCAGATATGGAACTAAAAAATTAGGAAATAGTACTAACTTCGCAGTATTCTAACTTGATTACTTAAACCTAAACTAAAAATATCATCAAAATCGTTGAACGTCTGTCGGATATAATTAATGTTCCATACTATAATATTTTATTTATATAAGTGTGCCAAAACAAATTTTACGTTTGGCTATAAAAAAAATCTGGATAATTGTATTTTTAATATGTTCCAAAATGTACAACATTCTATATAATATATACTGTATAAATTATCTTATAAGCATAAGTAACCACTAACCTTACAATAATTGAATGCATTTTATACCACGACAGTCCATATAATTATTAATTATTGGTATATAATGCAACACAAACATTATAAATTATGGCTATATAAATAATGAAAACTGTACATACAGTATTTAAATATCACTTAATAGTTAGGTAATGATACTAAGTGCACAGAGCTAACCATTTATAGGTATTAAATATTTATATATTTTATAAATATAATAAATGTTAAGTTAGATGTTAGATTTAAAGAAGACGTATAAACAAATGATTATTGAATTGTAAGTCCTAATCATCTATATCAGGAATAATTTTACACCTCCATACAAAGTAGTTATATTGGATGGAAAATAAAAAATATATAATTCAAGTTTTCCAGCGAGATCAGCATCGCAAATCCCCAGGGCACTTGCTCACTAAAATAATATGGTGGTAGGTATGATGCATATAAATATAAAATTATATTTTAAATGTAATATTGTATGATTAATAAGGCATGACACCCGCATATGCTGACACACTCCGTCTTACAAGTACGTAACATAGCAAATACAGATCACGTTAATCCGTCAGTTTAAAAATTAGAGTGAGTCGACTCATTATGAAATATAATGGTGAGAAAATCATCAGTGTTTGTATATTGGTTTTTTACGATAGTTCAATTTTTTAGTAAGTTATACGTATATAACAAAGCGTAAATTAAAAATGCTCATAACTCCCTTAAGAACTTAATAATCGTAAAAAACCAACATAAAAACACAGATAATGTTCTTACCATCAAGTTTCATAATAGGTCGATTCACTATAATTTTTAAACTGACGGAGCTAAACTGCTAAACGTGATCTGCTGAGGGTAAATTTGCTATTAAGTACTTGTAATACATGTGGGTAGTGGCCTCTTAACTCATAAAGCATTAAATATAGACTTGTTTGTAATTGTAGATAATTAATGGTGGAGGGTGGGTGCCATTCGATAAATTTGCTACTAGATAAACTAAGCTAGATATTAAGTACCTAAAGGTAAGCTATAGGAATAAGGAAAAAGGTAAAATATATTATTTATGATAAATTATATTAATTATAATACGAAATACACCGAGAAAGATGAATTATTCATAGATACTCAGATAAATAGAAAAATAGCAAATAATTAAACCAAGTCGTTGATATGTGATAAGTCTACTGGAATTCTTATGTATGATAAAATGGTTCAAATAGGTACCCTTTCGCTACCATTGTCCATTGCAATAGACATGAATTATTTTATTTTCTATAATTTATTATGAACATAAACTAATTAAATTACGCATATAATACATTTATCTAAAACTTGTGTAAATCAAAATAAAAATATTTATAGACTTCTAACTAATATCATTTTTTGTGAAGGTAAAAACTGAAAAAATAACGGAAAAACGAGAATTTGTACGCATAACCACTTTTCGAGAATATTGATTTTTTTATTTTGCTTTAACTCAAAAACAAATCATTGTAAATACTTGAAATGTTCACCAAATGTTTATAGTTATTTATTTACGATTAAATTTTCAAAATATTTTGATCTTTTTTAAGTTACTTATAGACAATTGAAATTTACGACTTTTTTTTCTTAAAATGCCGATAAAAAAATTTGGCTATCCAAAAAATCTTTAAAATTTAATACAAGGTTTATTATAAGTTGTACTTATCGTAGTAAAAAAAAAAAAAATCAAAAATTGTTAGTCACAATTTTTGTTTATAAGCATTTAAAGTTTAATTATTTACGAAGTATATCAAAATCGCGAAAATTTGCAAGGAATTTTAAAGTTTAAAATGCATAAAATTTTTGTAATTTATACCTAAGGTTAAAAAGCCCAATACAAGGTTATCCATAAGTTTTCCTTCAAGTAACTGTAAAAAAAAATTCTATCGTCAATATAGAAAAAAAATAAAAAATGCTATGATGAGCGTATGAAATGAAAATTTTTTTCGAAATCATGTAAAATAATGATATATTACAATTTAAATATAGGTATAATATAATAATTGGTGTCCCATAAAGTGCGCAACTTTAAAAAAATTAATAACACAGTTATTTATCAATCAAAATGTATTTATTTTTATACATTTACATTCAGTAACATCTCCGATTTAATGGTGGAAAACAATATCTGGCATATGACCACCTCCACTGAGTCGGCATGTGTTAACGCGCTCGATGAAATTGATAATAACCCGCTCACAGATGTCTGGTGTGATATCGCCAATGACGCGTAAGATTTCCGCTTTCAGAACCAGTTGTTTCGAACTTTTTTATCAGTCGCAAAACTGTAGACTTATTGGGTGCTTCATTTCTTCCGAAAATCACCCGAAGTCGCCTTACCGTCTCAGTCCCACTTTCATAATTTTGATAATAAGTTTTCACGATCTGAATACGTTGTTTATTTGTAAACCGCTCCATGACGACTGAACCAATACAGAAAACAACAACTGATTATTAAATCGGAGTAAAAATATATACTAGAAACGATAAAAACAGGGCTGCAAGCACAATATTTAAAAAATGGCGGCAAATTCAAAAGTTGCGCATTTTATTGGACACCCTATATAATCTACTAATTATCATTGACTGACAAATCATTTTTTCAAATCGTCTTTCGTATACAATAATACCTGTCATTGCATTCAAATTTAACACATACATTATAGTGACCAGTGACCTACTCTCCATCTCTACTATACAGCAGAGCGATACCCACTTGCCCACTTTTTTTTATAATTTGTTTTTTATGACATTGTCATCTATAAAGTATTAACTATTGTTTAGTTGTTATTCTGTATCAGTACCGTTCGTATTCGCATGTCTCGTTTTTTTTTTATTATTATTTCAAGTTTGTATATATTATGGTGTCAAACGAAAAACAAATTTTGAGCTTTTTAGTCAGAGAATGAACTCAAAGATTTATTAAATAAATTTGCGGATGATGATTTCTCTGCCGAACTCGATAATTAAATGCTGGCTAATACAGAATATATATATGAAGATGACGACCAAACAACGAATGAAACTCAATTGTCTGGAAATGAAGTCTGTGATAACACCTGTGTAGTTTTCATTTGTCAAAAAAAAAAAGATATCACATGGGTAAATAAACCATTTCAAGAGCCGTATATAAATTTAACAGATTTAGAACCAATAGATTGTTTCTCCACTATACCACAACCGTACAAATATTTTACTAAATATTTTAACCAAAAAATATTCGAAGATTTATCATTTTATACAAATTTATATACAGTTCAAAATAATAATTTTTTTTATACCTACATTACCTTTAGAAATAAGATCTTTTATTGCAATACAAATTATGATGGGTGTTTTGAAGTACGGCGTCAATCATTTTTAGTACCAATAACTTATTATTTAAAACATTTATTTTTCCTCTGGTGTCATTAACTCTTACTCGGTCGCTGCATAGATCTTACGTATGATAACGTAATTATATAAATAAATATTAATTAATTAAAAATTAAGATGTTCTATATCGAATAAAATTATGAATCTAAACATTCTAAACCTTTCTCGAATCAACTCAATTGCGCACACACAATTTCATAAAAACCTGTAGAGCCGTTTAGGATGAGTTTGAATACTCATACAAGTTATACACCGACAGGAGATATATATATATATATATAAAGATAATCATTGCAATTTCTTGTCAAATATGTATTCATAAAAATGGTTGATTTCTCGTGAACAATAAATATATAGAAGAAGTATATTATATATATATAAAGATATGTTTAACTTATTCGTTTAGAATCAGCACGAAAAAGAGATAATATCAGAGTGTGATTTAATAGATTTTAAAATAGAATGGAATATTGAATTTAGTTGCATCTTTGGTTTAAATTTTTTAGAAAACTATAATAGAAATTTTGATTTAAAGTACATAATTTTGAATGAAGAAATCAATATAAATATATAATAGAATATAATTAATTTAAAATTATGGATATACTAGTACTAATTAGAAGACTAAGTTCCATTGAATAGAACCTAAAAATGATAGGATATGATAATCGACATTAAATCAATCATACGATGTTCAATCCAATGGAAGAAAATAATAATAATACTAACAATTTCTTTATTAGTAATGATGTAATAATATATTATACAATTTTTATTATTCGTAATAATGTATATTATAGTGCTCATTTTATGTTTTGCTTGCAGTTATCTTTGCCAGTCTTCTTTGCCCGCCATCCACATCGTGATAGAAGTAACACTGCCCAACAAGTGTTTGCCAAACTTAAATGGCTTGGCCAAAATATTACTTATGTTGATTTTTGCAAACTTTTTGTAATCATCTTCCAAGATGAATGTGTTTTAAATACTTGCAAAGAATTTTACTCGTCCCAAGTAATAATATTATATAAATATTAATAAATACACAATAATAATATTTTCAATTAATATTTACATTAAAATTGTGTAAGTTGATTAAAATAATTTAATAATATATAACTAAATTTTAATAAAAAAAAAAATAATGTCACATTCTGATTAACCCTAGAGTCAAGAATCTTCCCACAAAATAACCAAGGTATACATAAACCCTACAAACCATTAAAAGTAATATAATTACCGTTGAAACCCGATTGAGTATGGTCCATATTTTTTAACAACCCGATTGAGCACAGTCAAACGAATGCAATATTACCAATTTTTTTATCCAACTACAACCCATACAGCCCATACAGCAAATTAACATGATATCAGGTTATTGTAAATATTAAGATATTTCACTTAGTGATATCTTTATAATATTATAGCAATAGTTTAAAATAATTGTTCTACTATGTTTTATTTTTATTATATTGTTCTGGTACCTATTCAAAACAAGATATTTTATAGTATTTATTTATATTATAATAAAAAAATATCACTAATTTGCAGTGGCGTAGCATGAAACTTGGTGGCCCTGGGACTTATAAAAGTTGGAGGCCCTCTTTAATGTAAGGATTAAACAGTGATTCTATGAGGTAAAAAAACATGCATGTCAAGGTACCTGTATTATTTTACTGCTTGAAAATGTATAAAAACAATGACATTAAAATATTAAGTATAATATTATATAATATAATTAATTAAAAATTAACTTTCCTAGCCTTCACTTGAACAAACTTGTCAATGATTTCATCCAAATTTAATTTCTGTGCCCATTTATTTTTGATGGAAATAATTGATAAACCACTCAGTCGTTCCTCTGACATCGTACATTGTAAATCATTTTTTATAATTTTTATTTTTGAGAACGATCGCTCTGCCGTCGCAACAGTAATAGGTAACGTCGAGTATAAAATAAAAGCAGGGCATACATCAGGGTATGTTGTTGTAAGAGGAGAATGTTCAATGAATAACATTTCTGCAATTTCTTTTATTGTCTTTAATTTTATGGATATTATATTTTTAAAACATGATCGAAAAGATAATATCTGATGAACAAAATCTGGAGAAATATCTTGGTCATACTTTTTTTGTAATGTTTCTGCTGATTTGTATAATTCTTCATCGTTTAATTAAATTAATGAAATCGGTTGTAAGCATTTAAAGAAGTGAGATTCATAATTAAAACTTTGAAATCTTCGTTCCATTTCGGTAATACCACGATCAAGTGTTAAGTATATTACTTCCCTATTATTCCCTATAAAATTTATAAATTAATTCATCTAAACGATCGGTTAACTTCTCACCTAAATGATATATGCTCTACTCAGGTAAATTTTGGGTTAATCACCCAAATAATAATAATAATAATAATAATAACTAGCTAGAAGAAATCACTCTTAAATTAAAATTGAAGAATTTGTATTGCTCCAATAGGCGATAACAGACCTTAATTCCTTTACAAAATTAATACGTATCTTTGCGCTAATATTTAAGACTGCGGGTCATAATCAAACTGTTATTCTAATAAATAATAGGTACTATTAAAACTCTGTAGTTAACAATACATGTTTTAAATAGATATCGAAAGGTGGCATTGATTTGAATTATGAGATAAATACATTTTTTAAACGTATTGGTGAAAGTTCATATCAGAGATACTGGAACTGCGATGAAGATGAAATGCGCGTGGTCAATATGAAACGTATGTCCGAAGAAAACGAATCGTGTTTAGCAGAAATTGAATTATTGAACGACGAAATCGATAAGATGGAGATCGATCACAATGATAAACTTCAAGAATATCGAATAAAAAAAATTCAATTTGACGATCGAATGGTAAAAGTATATCGAGAAGCCCAATTGAATAAAGTTTGGATTGAGTAAGATATACTACTGTAATTATAAGTTATTTATATGCGTACATTTGACTGTGATTATAATATATATGTAAAAGTAAATTTATGATATAATTTATATAAAACATTGAGGTCAGCATTTGTATTTAATTTAGGTAATTTCCCTAGTTTATTATTCATCAAACTGTAGTTATTGCAAAACTATTATTTGTATTATTACTATTATTTTTTTTTTGATTTCAGTGACTGTTTGTCAGCACTATTCTCTCTATAACGTATAACGTAGTAATTCTTGTTTAGCAACACCAATATTATATTGTTGATTTTAATATTAAGTTTAAATTACCTTTTAAAAAATTTATAAATCTAAGATAATTATCGTAATTAGCACATTAGCTTTTTTTAAATACTTATTATTTTTTTTTTAAAGCATTTCTAAATTATAATATTTTACATATTCATTTAAAAGTATTGTCTGTTTAATTATGTTCAATAATAATAGTAATAATACATTTGATATTTGAATCAATTATTTTGTTTTCTATGTACACATTAGACACTTTCCCGCTTAAGAAGCTTTAAAAAGCTGGTCCTTTGAATATCGTCTTAAGCGAGTTTTACTCTATTCTAAATCAAAGTATTTTTTAAAGTTAAAAAATGTTAAGTATCTACTGAGTCAATATTGTAATTGAGATTTATAATTATTTAAAGTTTATATAAATTCTGGTAGGCATAAATAACAGTGGACTGATAATAATTTTAAATTGTGATTTAAGATATGAAATTAAAAATTTGTTGTTGTTTAAAAAAATGTATAAAACTAATGTGATAAGAAATACTGTGAAAGTTGTATATAAATTATAAAAACTAAACTTAAACAATAGACTGAAAACAACAATAATAAAATAAATTCTAAAAACAATTTTTTTTTTAATGAGGATTATTCATGTAGTAAATTATCAGTAATCACCCTATTTACTTATATACACCCACAGGAGAAAAAATAGAAATGAAATGTTAATAAATTTTATGGAACGCGAGAAAGAATTGGATGATCTTGAAAAAATAAATAAAGAAAACAAAAAGAAATTTCTTGCTTCAAAAGAAATCAATATTTTAGAATCGGAGCAGATGAAAAAAGAACTGTAAGATAATATGTACCTATCATTATTAGATTCAAAATTTAGCAAATTAACCTTACTTATGAATTATGATTATTTATTTAATATTCATTACCTCATTTTGGCGTTCCATAGTATAGTTGTAGAGGTACGTCATAATGTAAAATTGGGGAAATGAAAATTGGCCAGTAACCTATACCGTGGTTAACGTTGTTCGATCTGCAGCTGAGTGTTCTCAACATAATATGTATTATGCCCCAAGCTGCCAACATGCTCTGCAACATAGAATGCGCACTAATTATCGTGGAACCTATGCTTAGCTTTTTAAATAAAACGATAACTGTTTATTTTTAGTATCAATTGTTGAACTTCATAACTGACAATTTTATGTTTGAGTCGTTACATTTTACGTAGTTATCCCAAAGGTTAGGTGATGACACACTCGCAGTTTTTAATATTTCATAATAAGTCGGAAATATCTGAAAATTAGTAATTAGGTTTCGATTAAAACAAGAAATACAATTTGTAGCCTATATTATACCTACGGATCGGTGTATAATCTTACATAGATAATAATATTTTTTCTTAAGTTAATCTTTTAATATTTTTACGCCCACCAGCATCAGGCGCCTAAGGCAAGCGCCTCGCCCTATGACTCTATTTTCTTGTGGTTAAAAAATACACCTAAACACTAAAATGATTTAATTTTTATATTACTATATTAAACATGGATGATAGAAATGCCTTTACTATGGATTAGAATTTGATATTGATGTGGTGTTTAAATACACTTTAAATACAATATTCAGTACAATAAGCAATTAATACCTAATTACTTGTCTAAATTTCACCTCTAAAATATATTTAACAACATTAAACTCTAAAACATATTTCCGAATACATTGGTTGCATAGATTATTATTGACGTTAACGGTGACAGTAGCTAGTCATTATCGATTTCATAAATATAAAATAAAATACTTAATTAAAGTAACAATTTTTATAGAAAAAGTTTTGTTCAAAAAAATCAATAAAAGTGGATCAACAACACTATTAACTAAACTAATATTTTATTACTATATAATATTCTTAGTATTAATTTTATTATTTTACATTTTTGTATAAACAACACAACTCCATATTAATTTATTTTATTTTATACATAACATTGTGTACGTGTAATCATATTTTATCATATTTTTTTGTATTTTTTTGTATTTTTTTGTTAAACATAAGACAATAACAAACAATGTAAAAATTATGTATCCTATATTGTTTTTTTATGTCGATGGATAAATATCTATATAATTAGAAAATAATCAGGTGTTAGTTAATATTTTTGCCAGGGGGGATAATAAAAATGGACATTTTGTTTTTAAATTATCCGAACTTATGTTCACTAACATGTAATGGTTAATTGTATTTTTTTAGATTTAGAAAAGAAGAATTTTTAAAGATGTTTAGTAACCGTTTCAGTAAAGACATGTTAATGCGATACAAAAAAAAAAAAAGCCTTCAACATTCGATAATAGAAAAAAATATCACGATCGAAAAATTGAAGGTATATTTTAAACTAGATGGATATTTACAATATTTATGAATTAAGAGTAATGGGGGTTAGCCCATTGGATATAAACACAATTAACCTTTAAAGTAGTTTTGACTATTTAAAGCAGAATTTTTTAAATATTATTTTTATAATTATCTAATGAATTATTAAAAAATAATTGCGTTAGCGAAATCTATGATACGTATTCGAGGCAGACTTAAATTTTGGCAGTATACCAAATGAAACACATAAATAAGTACCTATATCATTTTTATTTTTTATTTTGAAATATCTAATAATAATAAAAAAATCCAAACAAAACAAAAATAAATACAATAATCCATTAGAATATTGGATAATATGATAACAATTAAATTAATGTTATTCACTTTAAGAATACTGTTGAATCAATGTCAACGTACCTCGCTGAACTACAAGAAGCCGAACGGGTTTATCTAAAACGAGAGGTGTACGACAAACTGGACGCAATACGTGAAAGAATAGCTTTGCGAACAATAACAGCATTTATCATGCCTTATGTGAACCTCAAGTTCAAATCTAGAAAAAAGAAAACCAAAAGCAAAAAATCCAGTGGTTTAAATAAAAAGTCTAAAAAATAATATTATAACGCTTATGCACCTATCCATTAAATTTAAATTAATATACCTGTTGTTCCATATTTACTTAAGTGTTATAGCATGAGATTTAATTTATATGAAAATTTATTATATTACTATTTTAATCTAAAACAAATAAGTATGTACGTTGAAGTCTTTGTTTTCATCATTAGCACCATAAATTATTGCTATGAATTTTAGTATTTTACCTAAATTTTTAGCGGCATATGAACGCATCACAATATACTTACAATACTTAAGCCAAACGCTTCATCTCCCGCTATAGCATATGGCAGTTTAAAGTCATTCACTCCTGGAGGCTGGAAGGACTGAATCTTTGTAATGAAATTTTTTTTAGATCATCTTTGTTCACATTAATCAGTAGAAAATGTAGAATTGGATACTTCTTTAACTTTGCATTACTATTCTCCACGTGCCTATAATTACTGCCGGCAATAATATATTTATATTTTTAATCATTTCAACAAATACAGTGGAACCTCGATTATCCGGGGAAATGGCGAGGAGAGGGTCACACGGATAAATGAAAACCACGGTTAATCGAGACTTTTTATAATAATGAAATTTTTTATTTAATTATAATTAGAAATATATACAATAATGTTATAGATGCATAATATAGTATGTATACAACAAGTTATCAGGGCTTAAAATATGAAGTTATCAGTCTTTGTTTTTTTTTTTTTTTGGTTTGTAATAATTTTCCTTACTTCACTTCTTATTTTTCTTAAGCCTATAATATAACGTCATAGAAGTCAAAATTTTCCTGTTCTCAGAGGTTCAGCCGGTTCAGGAGGACATCAACTGCTACAATCGCTTGGCTTGTCTGTATTTTTTCAAAACTGTCGTCATTATCACTTTCAGAAGAAGAATTTTAAATTATAAATTTTCGGAAGAGCGAACACGGATGATCGAGGTTCTACTGTAGTATGAAATATTTTTATTTCATTTTATAGTTCAATTTTAAGCTTGCCAGATCTATCTTCAATCATTAACAGAACATCTTCTGTAAATGCTGAGCCATGGTTTTTCCAAGAAGTCTTCGATTACATGAAAGATATTTTACCTGAAGATAGGGATTGTACTCTAGTTTTTGATGCTATGGCTATTAGAAAAACATTCTTATGATAGCAGCACTCATCGATTTTTAGGATATTGTGATTTAGGTAGCTTTCTGGTTGAATCAAACGAAACTCCTGCAACAGAAGGGTCTTTATGTTAACAAGTCTAAATGGGAAATGAAAATGGCTAATAGGTTATTTTTTATAAGCTTAACCCTTCGTTAGGCGCGAGGTATATTGTTACTTATTCAGGCGCGTGGTCTACGCCTGTAGACCATTTTCATTTATGACCAATTCAATTAATTTTAATTATTTTTGTTTATATTAATAATGTAAATTACTTGTATGCATATAAAGAATAGTATGAGCATTGAAATATCCAAAATAATCCATGAATATTTGAAGAAAATACAGTTAACTTGTTTATAGTGAAATTATCATAATTTCTTTCATGACATTTTTATTTTTAGAACTACTTACCCAATTACCTTCCAATCAGTCTGAAAACTATAGATATCTTAAATTTACATGTTTACAAAAGTCCCGAAACAAAATTAAAATGTATTTTTATATTTTCTTACCAGTTATCGTCGAACAAATATAGGTATTATAACTGTGATTTTATTATTGGAAATGATTAGTTTTGGTGCTTATTTTTCTTGGTAATAATTTCCTCTTGTTAACTAAATTCCATAATATTGGTATATTAATAATAATAACATATTTATACAAATACTATAATTGTCTAAAGATAAATAAACATAATTATTAATTTATTAAATTATACTTTTCTTTTAATTTACGAAATATTGTATATAATATAAAAAAAAATTGCAAGCATTATAAAAATACTTTATTCATTTAAACAATTTACACAAATATCCTTCATATGCTCTTTACACGCATATTTTCGGCATTGGCCACAAAATCTTCTGGTTGATTTGTTTTTATTTCGTGGACATACATAACATCGACCCACATAATTTGGAAGATTTTCTGGTATTACTGAAATTGAAGGCTCTTCGATATCTAGAAGTGCACGTGCACGTCGTCTTAATTCTACCGGTAGTTTAGTAATCGTTGATCTGTACTCAATTTTGTACTGCATGTCTGCATCTATTCAAGCAGGTCTGATAAAGGCTGCTATTTCTATGGCTTTTAAATCAGGATTAAAAGTATGGGGAGTAACTTGTGACACGACACTTCTACTAGGTATCTTATCTACAATGAGTCAACTAGGCTGCAAATTTAATGGTTCTAATGCTGAAATTTTAGAATGGCTTTATGTACCAAAAGTAGTATCCAAAGCATGTATTATGTATTAAATATTACAATGTAAAAACAATATATATATAATTTTATTTTTATAATATTGGTTTGAATTAATATACTTGGTTTTGATTTAAGAAATCATCATCAGATTGTAAATAAATTAAATTATAAAATAAATAAATAAATAAATTAAAATTAATTTATACTTGTGAATTTTATTAACACTGGTCATTTATATGAATCAAAATTATAATACTTCTGGCTAGATTTTTATTTTATCATATTTGCTATATATATTTTCATTTTAAATTTTTTATATTCCAGACGCATGCTCATTTAAATAATGATTTACTTGAAAAACTTCGGGTAATTAGTTCTTTGTTGACAACTTTCATGTCTTTCATCATGTCTACGAAATGACATTCCACCTTTAGCAAACATATAGAAATATCCATTAAACGCGACATAATTTTGTCTATGTTTCAAGCGTTCTTCTTCTCGTTTCTTATTTAAAACAATTATGCTTTGATCAATTAGTTTTGAGTTTAAAAAATCAGATAAAGCTATAGTAAAATCAAGATGAGATTTGGAGAGTTTATGATTTAAAAAAAAATTTATTTGCTCTATACCAGCCTTTAAACCCATTTTTTGAAAATGTTTCATCAGTCCGACTACTATTTATCTCATTTCCTTTAAATGAACTACATGAAAAACAAAATGTCAAATCTAAAGAAGGACTATATTCAAGGCAGTCATGATCATCATACCATTCCTTATAAAATGATCGTTTTCTACCATTTTGTTGAGTACAGGATATAGGGGCAGAATTGGATGATAACCTCCTCTTTTGATCTTTAAAATCTAAAGAATTTTTTTGAAAAGGGCGAGCAGGGTCATCAATATCTATAGAATTCACTAAAAAAAGTTAAAAATAAAGTTTTTTTATACATAGGTAATTTGAAACGCATAATATTTTTATTAGTAAATGTTAAATAAGTATTTGCAATACTATTTTTAATAGTACACAATTCAAAATTAATTAATAAAAAAAAAACTTAAAAACGGTTAATTACAATAAACACAATACAATAATGCAAGATATCATACAAAATTACAGCACTAAATTTAAACTCATATTTTTTAAAATAATAACAATATAAGTAGGCACATGTAATACAGTAGTGAGATATTTAGTCTAAGTAATATAGATACCACAACAATTAGTTGTATAAAAAGAAACATACTGAATCATAAAATGTTTTATAACATTGAATAAAAACTACCAACACAGACATTGGATGGTGTTGATGAATGTAATCTTATTAAATTATTATATACATTTAAGTACAATCTTTTAAAGTATTGACTACTTAATTTAAACTTACCAGTTTTAGGTTTAGTCTTAAAGAAATCACGTAACTTCTTCGTACTATGCATATTCTTAATATTCTTATTACTGATAATGATAAATACAAAATAAATAAATTAATTAAGATTAAATTCAAAAGTTAACTGTCAACGTTAAGTAGGTAGATATGTACTAAAGTTAGTAGGTAATGATAATGAATAGTGATAATATCCCAGATAACATTTTTAAATATGAAATATTGTGTTTAAATTTAATTACCATTGATTTTTCAATATTAAATATATAATATTTCCAAAGCATTGCTGTAGAATTTTATTCATAGTATTAAAACCAAATATATTTTGTAATATTGCAGAGGTGTTTAATTAACAACTTTTGATTTTATTGGGTTTTTAATATTGTATTTAGGTTTAAAATGAATTGAAGATAAAATTCAAAGAAATAACAAAAATTATATGATAATGAAATAATATAATAATATTGACATTAAATAAGTGATACAGGTGTATTTTTAATTATTATATTATAATACTACACGAAGCTCCCGGGTTTGAAATCTTCAGAGAAGTCTTGCGGCAAATCGTCCGACTACAACTACGGACCTTATGTTAGCACAAGGTGCTAGTCAAGGGCCATAGAGGCCTGCGACCGCCACCTGACAAACCCCCCGAGGAAAATTGCCGGGCATTGACGGACGCACGTCGTCTAAGGACCACGAGCACCGGGCGCACACGGAGACAAGCTCCGGCGAGCCCGTACCATTTGGCTGAGGCATAATAGGTGCCATTCGCCACCTTGGTAAGGCCGCAATCTATCCAAGTTACTTTCCGTTTTTGGTCACGGACAACCTTCGCTACATATAGCCCTAGCGAAAAGCTGGGTGAGCGCAAAGGAGAGACCGCACATCCTCGGCCGGCTGTCGCCGTACGAGTCTGCCCGGTACCGTCACTCGGCAACTTTCCCCTGATCAAGCGTGCGATCTTTAACCACATAGTATGCTCCAGCAAACTGCCACTCCGAAACCAAACCACCGTCGACCGAGGACGGTGTCCGCCACGATCGACATGTGAGGGCTCGGTGCCAATCTCTCAACACCGAGGAACCCCCCCACATCCCGAAGTACCATTATTCCTCCTCGTAAGATAGAGCGCATCAATAGTGGGGTGCTCGAACGAAGCTTCGTTGGCGACTAGCCTCAGCTTCGAGTTCTCCCGAGATTTATGCCCTGCGCCTTGGGCTCACGGTGGGCCCGTCCACGCTTTCCAGAGGCATCACCAGGAGGTTAAGCCCAGTGATTGACCCGCTCTTCACGAGGTCGCGGTCAAAACCTCCCAACGCCCTAGTCCCCGGAGGTTTCGGTGCGTCCGCGCCCCAGGCACCGACCCCGTCGGCCAATTTCTCTTTTAGTCGCCTCGTACGACAAGCAGAGCGTACTGATGCGGAATTCTGAACGGCTCCCGCAGCAGGGCTGTACTCCTCGTCCCTGACGTATGGACACGACCCGGGCTAAAACGCGCTCGAGCGAATTCCCCCGATTGTGCGGCTTACACCATTCGTGTCCATCGGGAAAACCCCGAGACTATGCCTTCCGTCTATTGATGGGGCTGCGTTCTGACCCATAAGGTCTTAACCCACGTGTTAAACCCATGATGGTTCTTCTTGTTGGATGATTACCGATCAGTGCGGTTAGTTAAAGTGGCTTTTGCAAAAGTTCTAAGCGCATTAAATGTATTTTTAGATTTAAGAAAAGCACCGTTCTCAGGTGGCCATGACACACCTTCTTTCCTCAGTGTCTTAATTAGTTTTATTCGCGCCGTTCTGGTCCTAGGACAGAATCTAAGAACATGGTTTACTGTTTTAGGTCTGCGATCACAGGCGCAAATTAGATCGTCAATCAGTTTGAGGCTACACAATTTTGCCCTAAAGTCGCCATGCCCTGTAAGAAATTGCGTATTATAGTGGTCCAGTACCAGAGGAAGACCGAGTCTGTGGCAAATCGACGGGATCATCTTCTGTGTCCAGCTGCCTTTTTCAGAGATGTCGTATGATTGCCACTCGTCTACAAGACCGTCGACATGGGACCTAAGTTCTTCTGGCGTTATAAGCTGTTTGGCAAATTGCCTCTTGAGGGCTGCATGTCTAATTTCGACAAGGGGAAATGTACCCGCAATAGCTGGTGACAATTCGAAGACGAAGATCTATATGCGCCAGTTATGGCCAACAAGGGGGCTTTTTGTGCGCTGATTAACTTCCTACGGCTTTTTTCCAGAAGCGCGCTCTTGCCCCTCATTTCAGCGGCGTAGGTAATCCTTGGGAGAAAGACCCCCTTGTATATGGCGCGCGCTGTAGCCTGGCCCATGCCAATTGGCTGAGTAAGTCTACTGTAAAGATAACTAGATTTGCCTGAGATAGCTAGGATATGGTCCCAATAGCTCTGTCTAGGGTCTAGGATAACGCCCAGGTACTTAGCAGTGGCTGAGGACAAAATTCTTTGGGCGTTAGCTGCCAGGCTGAAACCAATTGTGTAGCCCAGCTTTAAGCCTCCTTTAAGGGACAACAATTGGCTTTTTCCCGCCGAGAATTCGTGCGAGAACAATCCTGGTAAATGGCAGAAATCGCTATTTTCCACAGCGTCGGGCCTAGCTGGGAGCCCTGAGGGCAGCCACGCTGTAGTCTGCATGAGTACCAGTATTTTCCAGGTCGAAACACGCCCATCAGCATCTAAGAGAAAAAATCTTCGGATTTTCTTTTTATTTTCATTTGCTGGCAGAAAATCTTGCAAATTTAATATTTTGGCATTCAATCTTCTCACTTTTTGTTCAAGGACGTAAACATGGCTTTTTAATTTCCTTTAATAGGTGTAGCAGGTGTAGGAGGATTTTTATTATTAGATCTTGCTTTTTTTGGAATAACATATGGTGGCCGACAAGGACTGCAGTAGAATTAAATTGGTCTGAACTAAAAGTTGCATTTCTCCGAAATCGCTTGGGTGTAGTATCATCTTAATTATATGAAGTACTTGGCACATCACCATGTATTAACATATTGTCAAATAACTTACGTTTGGATATAATTGGATCTCCTAAGGTCCACAGAAATGATCTAAGAAAATCAGTAGGTTAGGTTAGTATAACGGATCACCTATGGTAGAGGGTACAACCACCTTTAAATCATATCTTCACTAGCGCTTACTAACCGGTGGCATCATAAACTAACGTCTACACAAGTGCGTTAAGTGGTTGTATTATTTTTACAAGAGTGCCCAATTGTAGTTGCATCATATGAATGGTCACCAAATAATTGTCTATCTGTCTATTCTATAATCCAGCGGTTCCCGAACTGTGCTCCGCGGAGCCCCTGGGGCTCCGCAATGGTTTCCCAAGGGCTCCGTTCGTTACACCACAAACATTTAATAATTTTAATTATTTAAACGAATATATAATGTATAATATATACAGTTCGTGTTAATCATGCTTCATAGAATACAGGTAAATGCAAATTAACGTTAAATTTTTCTTGGGGCTCCACGAGAAACTTCTCCTTAAAAAAAGGCTCCGAGGCTGAAAAAGTTTGGGAACCGCTGCTATAATCAATGGTATAAGTATTTTGTATATACCATACTGAACCAGTGAGTCGTAATTGTGAAAATACGGAGTATCTTTGTTCCTATATTATTTGGGATATTGACAGAGAAAACAAATGCTGGTGTAGCGCAATTAATCCAAAAAAACCTCCCACAACTTGTTACTTGACTAAATAAGTATTTAACTATAAGTAGGTCAAAAGAATTGTATTCTACTTATGATGAAATTGATCAGACATTATGTAAACATGCTAGTGATTTCCTATTATGTCCTGAAGTTTATCCTTTACATCCAAGAAGTGTACGCCCCGTATGTGAGGTGCTACTACTGCAAGATCCAAAAGAGGTTTCAGACATCTGTGAAATCATGCATGTGCAACTACACACAAACTGAAGTTCAAGAACGACTGGATTTATGCTACACCTGGTAAAACAATATTTATCACTTGTGATCACGATAAGAAGAGTGAAATCCACTTATTAGGAGTAGGGATATTATCACTTAACGAAACATGTAAAGCGTATGCAACATGCAATTTATTAATTCCACATAAGACAGAAAGCGAACAGAATACTTAGATTTTATTCCACATTCAAAAATTAAAGAAACGGAAGAAATGCAAATTGATTTACCATTAACAATTTTAAAAATAAAACACGTGCATATCAATCAAATGTACGACTTAAACTTAGTAGCAAAAGCAACGACAGAAATTAAGGAAATAATTGAAAAGACGGCTGAAATCGAAGCAGCCAAAGACAATAAAAGTAGACACGATTACTTATTTTATGTAGTTAGTGCAATAACGATAGTAAGTCTATTGTTATTTATAATAACTTTTGTTGAAAAATTACCGTGGTTCAAAACCGAAACACATACAGAGCCGGAACCAGAACCACTTATGTCACTGGAATCGACCGAAGAACCGGAACACACGGATATGATCAATATAGGCGATCAATAGTTATAGTCAATACAACGCAAGAATCTGAAAACAAACAATGCACTACTATGTATCAAAACACGGGTTATTCAATGTATCTGCGGTTATGATACGGAGTATCATTCTAAAAGGGGAGGTATGTAATAAACCGGTGTTTTTCCACAAAAACGGGATTCCAAAGTCCAACTTTACAACAACATCACGCCACCGGTTCAGGCCATTTCATGCATTTCATTGGCTAGCACTAACCTAGTACCAAAAACACCTTCTCATTGACGTTATTCGTTCTCTCCTTATCATAGCATGTTCCATATAAATAGGGGCCCTGATTACCCAGAGTTCTAGAGACTCTACAGACTTTGTTTTATAGTCATCCTCCGTTACATTATGTACTTGTGTGAATCGCGGACTTTGTAGCAATCACATCACCGCTTACACGATTATTTCCCAGTGCTAGACTATTTTAAATACTTTCTCTCCGGTAGATTTATATACATTAAATAGGTCGTAACAATTTTATATAAGTTTAAGATAACTTTTCAAAAAACAGTTTAAATTTACAAATGTTAACTTTATTTATTACCATTTACGAATTCAACCTCTACCTTTTACCCTACAGCAGAACGAAACGTGCCTCCGTCGTTAAAGAAGTACTGCGGTAATGAAGTGGTGACAACTCGCGTACACGGTTACTATATTATACTGATAACAAATTGCATAGTAATATGGGACAAAAAAAAATCAGTCGCCATTTTAATTGAGGTAGTTTTTATCAATTTTAGTTAGTGATTAGAAAACCTTCCAAACAACATTACATATTTCTCCAACAAAAATTCTGTTTAATTTACCATCATTTTTATTATATTCTGTGGTTGTAGTTTGGTTAATGAAATAGGATATAAGAAAGTATCCATGTAATCAATAAATATTGAAGTAGTTTCTGCAGTAGAAGGTAATTTGCCTTACAAGTTTTCATTGCCGCTGCAACAGTCCCACTAAATACTTGACTTGCATATGAAACTTTCATTTTTTGAAATGGGCCCGGGTAAATATGTGAATCAGTCAGTTTGGGAGCAAGACGATTCAGTCCTTGATCCAATTTATAAAACTGTTCAAGATATATTTTATCTGTCAAGCCATTTAAAAATGATAATTGGTACTTAAAAAAATTGTTTCTAGTAGACTTGAGTAAATGTGGAGGATCAAAAATATGGATGTTCTTTCCAAACGTGCATTTTATTTGCAAAATTAACAAAATTAGAGTCCTGATCAGTAGTTACAGCTTTAATGTTGAGCAATGTACTTTGGAATCAAGAAATCACGGCAAAAATTGTATTTTGAAAAGTTATTCCAGTGCAACTGTTATTAATAAAAAAATATGCCACTGGTTGTTTCCAGTCATAATTTAAATAATACATATTATTTATTTAAAATATATGATGTGACTCACGTTGGAATGGATTTAGTGCTTCACGAGCATTGTGAACAATCTTAGCATCCATTTCTAATAACTAGATTATTAATAGCTTAGAGATTTTCAACTAAATCTAAGTCATCCATATAAGAAAACCAGAGTGTTTTTTACACTTAGTACAAAAGACACTAGCACAACACAAAAGTTGACATTGATTAAGCATTTTTGTTGTATATATAAATATAATAAGAGATATAGCCTATCCCATTGAAAAATTTATCATAACTCTTAGAAGGTAACAAATAGGTGAAAAATGAAAATATAAGAAAGAGATCTTTTATATCTGAATAAATATATCTTTATACATAATGGGTACCTACATTATTATAACATAGATGATTGACGATATCGATGCTTGCGCGTAGCCAGGGTGGTGGGGTGTTACGAAAGATAACAACCTTAATTGAGAAAATAAATCATGAATATAATTATATAATTAAAAAAATATATATTGTAGGTATTAGTCTATATCTATACTAATATTTATATTTTTAAAACTGATTTAGGTATACTGGTATTTACAAATATTTTATTAAAATGTAAAATAAAAAAATGTATACAAAAAAAGTAGGTAGTACAATGCGGAAGTCCCGAAGTTGGCATCTAATAGATTGCTTGTTGGTCCATAAATTAGCTTTGAATTTCGCGGGCAGTTTGCGTGTGGGTACTCGTTCGTAGTCGGTGAAAACTAGTGTCAGGGAAAGATTATACCTGAGTTCTGGTTGCCTCCTCAGTGAAAGGCCTTCGACGAACACACGTGGATTGGATTGTTCGTGCGTCCTTGTAGGAGTGTGCTGCTGAAATCCTGAGGAAGTGGACGGTAATCTGGTTCGAATCGGAGTGAAGTTGATTTTGTGAGACTGAATTATGTGTAGTTAACCAACAACGCCGTGCTTTACTATTAATATTAATAATATTATATATTTTATTATGATTTGGGCGATTTGGCTTAGGCGTTTTGTTGACGAACTTGATGTCATACTGTTTTTAAACAACTACAACGCTATATAATTTATTGTCTAAATCATGCATGAAAGCGTAGAACAGTGATTTCTAGATATCATTCATAGCAACACGATCATTTACTGTAACGTTTTAATAGTTGTACCATAAACAATATAGGAAACAAAGGATTTTCTATATCGATTAATTTTCGACTAATATCCCAAATCGCCGGACTTGGTTAAGTTGTTGAGCCGCGTCCTAACATTCTCTCTTGCTATCTGAGTCCAGAACCCAGTCGTAATTCTAATTTAGTTACTTCACTTTGTCAACACATTTTATAAATATTTTAAAACATTTAGATTTATAATTCATAAACAACTAATTATTACTAAAACCACTGTTGTTTACTTCATTCGTCTTCGACTCAAGTTTTTCAAACCAACTTAACAAATGCAAGGTGTGACATAGTGCTATACTGTGTTCCAGTTTAAGAGGGAAGTGGGACCGCCTATTTTGTTTATTAGAAACGTCGCCGTTGCCTTCCAGAGGTGCGGTATTCTGCGATGCTTCAGGCATATGTAATGCTGCATCATCTGGCGCGGTGTTTTCAAACTTACTTTGATTTTTTGTATTATTAATTTGTATGTTCTTGCTAGTTCCTGCTAGTATCTATAGCCATGATCTGTTATATCTATAGAAATATCATTTATCAGCATTTAATATGGTTACAGATTAGTGGTTAGGCTATGGGTTATATATTAATAGAAAGTGAACTACACTACTATCTCATTTTATGAAGGAAATGAATGAATGACTACTAAACTGAAGTGAACTGTCTTAATTACCATGTAGACAGTCTTCACCAACCGAACATTCATTAACTAATCGTTCAGTGAACTAGTTTGTTCATGAGTCATGACCGACACGTCTCTACATTAACCACCTAGTCGTCGGTATAGCGCGCCATGTCTTAGAAATTTGGGAACTTGAAATAGTGTATTTTGTAGATTCATTGTCATTCTATGCTCATTATGGTTGCAAAAATTTAAAGTAAACAATTTATATTTTTAAAAATATGTTGTTTTGTGATAATATGATTTATTTAAGTGATAATGTGTGCGACACCCCCTCAAAATAGAAACTGTTTTCAATGCCAGAATTCAACCGATTTGGCCAATATACACAATGTCTATACCCTGGTTCAACTAAAGTTGGTAATCACGAAAAATAATAGTCATGCACCAAGGGGTAGTTTTTATAAAGTGATTAACAAATAATCAAACTAAAGCCCGTTGTACATACTATAAAGAAAAAATACAAATATAACTAATATTTAACTAATGTTATTTGATGTGTGGAGGCATCCGAGAATACGTCGTTGGAGGTAAAATCGTAGTTCCGCTCCTTCCCGTGAGGAGAGCGGTTTTTTACATGTGGCTTGGTGTAGCGCGAGTGCGCGACGATAAAATAGAACGAATGTTCATTATGAAATTGTCGTTCGTGTGGTGGAGACGAGATCGTCAATAAAAATCAAGAAGCATAAATAAAAAGTCATAGGTATACATGGCAATAATACAAAAATGAATACAATTTAAAATAATAAATACAATTATAATAAAAAAAAATGGTTTTTGGTTGAGATCAAAATTTAAGTAGTGTGTACCACTTTCTCTCTAGACCTGTTACTATCTAATGTTACCTACCTACTGATTTATGACAGCACCAATTTGGAAAATATAGAATTTTGTATAATATTTTTACCTTTTAATAATGGTATATTTTTGCAGTGGTTATTCTTTTCTGTAGATGGTGGAAGTTTATCCACAGTATACAAACTTATAATATTATAATATCATATGTAAAGGACAAAATTGCGTGTTTTCAAAATATGTTTAGAATTATTAGAATTATATATTATAGAATTATACGTTCTGCTGAAAATAATATTACGTCTGTAAATGCGGTCTAACATATTTGTAATAACGGATTGTGATTTTTGAAGTAGAAGTTCATGTGTTTTTGAGTGTATATTATATGCAATGTAAATGTATATGTATTTAGATGTATATTATATATATGTATTAAAACATAGGTTATTATAGGTGAATTTGTGGGTTATAGCTACATAGAAATATTACGAGTCTGACATAGGTAGGTACTCTATAATGATATATCTACATTTTACATTTACTAATTAAATAATTAATACCTACCGACGTTCAACCATACATAGCTTTGTTAAACATAAACAGGGTATTTTTTAGTTGAATCATATTTGAATTATCTGTACTTAAAAAGTCAGTAGTATTAATTAGTTACCATGAGTATGTTAAATTATAGCATATTTATTGTTTTGTTGTTAGTATCTATAGACCTTTACATATAACTTAAACATTACAAAAAGTACAGAGCAAGTGTCGAGAAAAACTTTTACATCGGATGATAATGAACTGCTAGAGCTAGACTATCAAACACGACAATCGACTTGATACTGTATATTTGGTAACCGAATTCTAAATACTTAATAATTATACCTGATCGAATCGGCTACAGATCCTGACTAGTGTGTAAACGTAAACGATGTCACGTCATCGGGACCACTGCAGCCTCGATGGCGTCTCATCGTCGTTGCAGTGCCGGATTAAGACCATCCATAGCCCTAGGAAAACATTTTTTTATAGCCCACAATATTAAGATCTAAAACATTCGCTACGGAAGCCCAGTTAAACTGCAAGAGTGCCACTATTAAAAAAAAATAGCGTACTTTGATGGCCACTTTTGTTTAGCCCTAGTCATGTGCCTACCCTGCCTATACGTTAATCCGACACCGCACCACTATGGTCTCTGCCTCTATGTGTAAGTCACAAATAAACCGCACGATTGACTGCTTGGTGCTTGTCCACACCTTGACTCAAAATTGACCAGTGCAGCAATGGTACAGGCGGGCAAGCTCGTCCCCTCTCAAGTTGAGGCACCTTTCCGTCCCTAAGGGCAGAGCGGGCTCATCAGATGAGATCAGTTGTAAGGCTGATCACCACCGCCGAGCAGAGAGTTTTTATGCCCACCACACGGAAGTGGAGTTTCATTTGATTACCAGTTTGGTGTTGAGATGTATCAGGTCTCTTTACTGACCAATGGTAATGCCGCGGAACTATCCAACCCGCTACTTAATATGGCTTAAGCAATCGCCAAGTGATAATCTCCCACCAGCAGAGTGGCTAGGTTCCGGGAAGATCAATAACCACTTCCGTCAAATTCATGACTGCCACTAAGAATCCTATCCTAGACGTCCATACCGAGTTTACTCGAGCCGAACCCCGGTTCCTAAAAGTCGGAGGCATGTCTGACTATTTAAAGACTTCAAGGCCTCTGCGACCTACTAGGTCCACTACAATGTCTCCGTAGTTATCCGAGACCGAGTTGTGTCAGACCGTTGACCACGCATTCACGTTCGCACAGATGAGCACGGCTCCGTTGACTTTATCTAAAATGGACTCAAGCGCGTCGGCGTGTATCTGAGTTGGATCAGCAACTGAAAGTATGCCGATACCAGTTTTATGCTGATATGTTCCATAGTAAGCGTGGCAACAATTATATGTGCGGTGCAAAGTTGTTGAAGAGCAAGGATTCCTACGACTAGATTCGCGATGACTATCGAAGTTTTCGGCCAATTAACAACCGTAGGCCTAAGCCCTAAGCCCTAAGGGAACAGATATACCCCTGCGCTATTGGTCGCAGGTTCTTGTATGAGCACTATGTCCACTTATTGCTCGACTAATAATTTTTCAATATGATGCATAACATATATTTTTAGAATTATCGTTCGTAGTCCGTCGAATCCCGTCGTTATCGCGATAACATTTATGATATTTTACACTTTGGACTATTGGACTGATCTGTAATTTATATTATCTGAAATTATTTTTAGTTGTATTTAGTAATTATTTTACATGTAATAGTGCAGTACGCAGATGCCATTCGAAAAATGTAGGCAATATAATATTGAATGTTTGATGTACGGTTTTATACTTTTATATGTATATTTATACGGGGTGATTCATCATCATCATCATCATTCATCATCATCAATATTTGATGATTCAGATGCTGACCAAACCTATAATCCATTCTACATAAAACAGAAAACTACAGAAGTGTGTAGCAATAATAGTCCAGACTGTATAGAGGCATCCATCGATTCATTTGGTAATTTACATATTTTATATAGTGTATATACTACCTATACAAGTACAATGTACATACAATCTACTTAAGTAATATTATAAACAAAAACACTATATTTCTAATTTAGATTCTTTATCCAAAAGTAATGAGGTAATAACTGAGTCATCTCAAAATTTTGATTCTACTAAAAATATTCAAGCTGAAGTACAACATAAATGCATGTAGAAAACTGTCATATTTTACAAATGAAAATTGTGTGAAGAGAAGTTTTGATGAGGTATCATGTAGTTACTCTCTAGGTAATGTACAACTTTAACATGGTTAAAGATTATAAACAGTACAATTATTAACTAATTAAAAATGTATGTCAACAGATACAATTTATTTCACTAACCAACCATCTACATCAGGTATGATTGAAAACAATCCCAACAGCTTATTATTACAATTACAAAGCAATGAGTCAACTGCAAACAACCAAAATATTATACATGATGATGGTGATGAAATTGGCCATGTTGTATGTAGTAAGAATAAACGATACAAAAAAGGTAAACGTAATTTTATGAGTAATTGTAAATATCTTGGTCAAGAATATAAAGATAGAAATGGGAAACAGAAGCCAAAAAAAGTATTTAGGACAATCAAATTGTGTTGTAAAAAGAATTGTTTTAATCTTTGCCCTGAAGATATACAAAAATTAATATTTGAAGAGTTCTACGGATTAGGAAACTTAGGAGCACAAGATCAAACATTAATGGATGGCATTCAAATAGAGGAAAAGAAAAGGGCAACTACATTTATCAGAAAATCAGCACCTAGAACTACCCATAATAGGCTTATAACTGTCATGTATAATCTACAAGTAAATGGTAAAATGTTGAATGTGTGCAAAAAAATGTTCCAAAATGTTTATGGTATAGGGCGTGGAAGACTAGATGTGATCATTAATAAAAAAAAAAAAAAATCTAAAACCGGGATTTCACCTAAATCTGGGAAAGGTAAATCACAAAATTTTCAACCGGAAGAAAGAGTAAAAATTTTGAATCATATTCAAAGTTTTCCTGCTTTAGAAAGCCACTATTCAAGAAAAAATACTAGTCGTTTATATTTATCACATAATTTAAACATTCAAAAAATGTTTGATCTGTACAAAGAACAATGTTCTAAAAATGGTGAAAGTTATCAATCAAATTGACTGTATAGAAGTGTTTTTGCAGAAACAGGACTTAAGTTTAAGTTACCATCTGTTGATACTTGTAAAACTTGCGATGAATACAATATGAAATCAAAACATTCTAGTGGTGAAGAACTACAACTTTTAAATACCATGAATCAAAATCACAAAGATACCATAGGTTGATGCAGCATAAAAAGCAAAACAAGAAGATAAGAAAATATTAAGTACTATTCCTAATCTTAAAGTTATCGTTTTTGATTTGCAGCAATGCTTGCCCACTCCAGATTTGAAAACAAATGTAGTTTTCTACAAACGTCAACTTTGGACTTACAATGAAACTATTCGAGATATTGGACTTAAAGAAACATATTGTTATATGTGGCACGAAGCATTGGCTGGACGTGGATCAAACCAAATTGCTTCAATTTTATATAAATACATTTTAGAAAAAATACCTAATTCAATTACTCATTTGGTAACATATTCTGATACTTGTGCTGGACAAAATCGTAACATAAATGTAGCAGTTATGTTTATGTTGGCTATTCAAAATCATCCTTCTTTGGAGATAATTGATCAAAAATTCCTTGTCCCAGGTCATACACATTTAGAATGTGATACTGATCATGCAAGAATAGAAAAAGCTAAAAAATTATCTGATTCTGATATATCTATACCTAGACTGGTACAATTTTGTGAAAAATGTAAGAGGCAAAATACCTCTTAAAGTAGTTGAAATGACAATTGACAATTTCAAATCATTTTCAGCTTTATTATCAAGTACTTTTATTAAAAGAAATTTGGATGTCAATAAAGAAAGTTAATTGGTTGAAAATCACATGGTTACGATATGATAAGAATTTTGGCACTATTCAATTCAAAACTACACTTGACCCTGATGCCCCATTCCGCATATTATATTAAACTATAAATGTGTAGTATTTACTATATTAATTTATTACAAGTCTGAGTTTTTATTTTATTTTTTATTTGTATATTATGTTATTTTCTAAGTCTGAACTCTAATAAATTGAGATTTTAAAGCAATGATAATATCATAATAATTTTTTTCAAATTTTGTGTCAAAATATGTTGTTATTAATTTATGTAAAAGAAAAAAATGACTGAATATGATAACTGCATTTTAAATTCCTAATGTTACTAAATATAATAGAGAATATTATTTTTTTTCTATTATTAGTTATTTATATGAATGTTACACTTGCATATTGCACATATACATGGTTAGACAAAAATAAACAATGAAAAAAACACTCATAAAGTAGAATTTTTGTATTTTGATAAATGTTGATTTTTTAAAATCGTTCTCCTGTAAAGTAGTCATTTTGCACATATCATGTTTTGGCTCTCAACCACAGAACTATTGGCGATAAATTAACTGCTGGAGAAGAAGGAACCGCTGAAAAAGGAAGAACTGCTGAAGAGGAAGGGACCGCTGAAGAAGGAAGAATTTGCTTGATTACGCCCGAGGTGTCATTAATAGAATTTGTTAAACTTTTAACAATTCTATTTTCAAACTTAGCAAGTTTGGTTTCTAATAACTGGTCAATTTGTTGTATGGTAATCATTTTTTCATTTTCCTCTTCCTGTAGGTAGGTAATATTATTTATTATTACACTAAGTACCTATTATAGTCTCATATTAAATTTATCTTACCAATGTAGTAATTTTGCGCATTAAACTTTCATTTTCTGACACTGTATTTTCTAATTTAGATCTTAGTGTCTCATTTTTATTTTTCATTTCTTTCTAAAGTAAATAAAATCATTTACAAATTATTATAGTATAGCCTCTCCAATTTCAAAAACACTGCCCTAATAAATTCTATAATATTTTAAGTGGATTTTAACGCATATTTATACTTAATATTAAATATATAACCCTTTGTAGACCAACAATAAATGGTGATAGAAATTTGATTTTTTTTTTGCACCTTTATGAATTATTATTTTTTTGATGAATTTAGAAATTAAGAAATTTGAAATTGGAGGTTTTTTAATATATTTTTAAGGAGTGGGACAAATAAGTCCCATTGGTCATTTAAGGATTAAACTTAAAAGTCCCTATGGTCCGTTACGACACTACTATTTTCTTATTCCCTATGATAAATAAGTAATAATTAGTTAAAATTTAATTAATTAATTAATTAAAAATATAATGACCATTTTAAATATGTATATAATTCATGTTTCAAATTAACAACAATATAAACTTAAAAAAAATAATTAGAGTATCAAAAACTAAATGGTTAATTTTTTTATATTGCAGACTAATATTAAGAACATTGAGTGGTTACTATGTTCAATATTATAAATGTTCAATTCATAATTTATCTTATAATAAGACTTTTATTAAAAACATAGTTATAAGTATAAATATAACACAATAAACATAATAGTAATGTACAAAAAAAAAAAATAATAATTATAATACTAAAAATGAACACATTATTTTGAATGATATTCATTAACATGGTTTCTTTTCATTTAAACAAAAAAATATTACAAGTAGAACATTTAGTATATGGTTTAGATTCTGTATTATTTTTGCTGCACACTTCACATCTACCTCTCGTTTTACTGAATTGTAACCAGTGGGCCCCTAAGTTCCCTAACCTCACATCTGAAATTGTTGAACTGTTTGTCCCTTCTTGGTTGTAGACATGGTCTACCTTTTGAACTCCCTGGAGATATATCCGTTGTTCTTTTTAGGCCAGATTTACCTTGTGTTATTAGTCCTTGGGCAACTGCTTTTCGAAACTGAAGAACAGTTAATTTTGATTCATTAAGCTTGTTATTAATAACAAATGAATTGACAAATATAATATCAATACACCCCAAAACAATCTATGCCACCATTTTTTTGATTTTCTATTGATATTATATAGAGCTGGTAATTGATCTGCTTTGTCTACTCCCCCCATGTATTTATTATAATCATTAACTACAGTAGGACATTTTATAGTTTTTTTTGTTCCATCACGTTCAGTTCGCAATACACTACTTTCTTCAACACCATGGAAATTAGATGCCAAGTGTACAATTCTATTATCCTTCCACTTATAAACAGTAAACCTAAACGAGAGGTCTTAAAATCATACATGCCCCTTTCTAAAGTTTTATCCTGAGCTAGAAGTGGAATACCCTTTCTATTTGATCGTATGGTACCACATGTAAAGGTGTTTTCTAGCTTTAATTTTTCTAATAAATTTATAGATATAAAATAATTATCAAAAAATACCTTCATTCCTTTATTCCAATAAGGCTTTGTTAGGTTTAGAACTACTCTCTCACCCAAACCAAAATCCACAAAGTCATCAATTACTTCCTCTTTCCCTTGATAAACAGAGAACTTACTTATATATCCATGTTGATCAGCCAAACACCATATCTTATAACCTCTTTTTATTGGCTTCATTGGATTGTATTGCTTTATTGAGCTGCGCCCTTTGAATAAAACCATTGACTCATCCACACTCACTTCTCTAGTCAATTTATATAATTCCATGAATCTAATATTGATAGAATCAAGGAGTGGTCTTAGTTTAAAAAGTTTATCTTTATTATCAGAAGTCTTAGCATTATTGTTATTAATATGCAAAAAACACAAAATATCATCAAACCGCTTTCGACTCATAGCATCAGAAATTATTTTTACACCTAAATCATTATTTGTTGACCAATAATCTTTCCAGGATGGTGATCTATTATATCCCATTACAAAATTAATACCAATAAAAGCTTTCAATTCTTCAATTCTTAAATTCAAAGTTTTCCCTTGTTGAGTGGCATACAAATTAGACTGTGCACAGATATTTTCCAAAATAGGGCCACACACTTGAAGAAATACATCAGTTGGACTTGCACAGTTGACAAAAAATCCATGAATTGGTCCTATATAACAATTTCAATAACAATTTTACTTTTATATTAAACATACTAAGTACCTATAATGTACCATAAACAATTAAATTAAATTATGAATAAACAAGTAATATTAAAAATACCTTCAAAATCATTATAATCTGGAATATTGACATGGTGATCTAATTTTGGTAATTATACAAAAAGTTTAAAAAAGTTTTCAAGAGAGGAAATAAATCGAATTAAAAAATTTTATGGAGAATTTGTGGACAATATTGTAGAGGAAGGTTTAGTATGGTATAATATGTGGAGTTCAAAAGAAGTGTCAGATACGATGGATTTCATTGATGTTTTAAAGGAAACCGAATTACTTCCTTCTATACGAATGTGTGCTATGATAGCAATTTCACTTCCAGCAACGACTTGCAGTGTTAAAAGGTCTTTCAGGTATATTATTATTGTATTTATAAAAAAATCCATAAAAGTAAACAATTTAATTTCATGGTTTTACCATTAGATGTTCTATAAATAATGAAAGTTATTTCAAATCTAAATTAAATTGTTTTACTTTCCAGGATAAAAAAAACTTATTTATTTTATTTTATAATTTATTATATACATCTTTAAACTATTATATTATTATTTTACAGTTCATTTTAAAAAGATTAAAAACCTGGATCCGTAATTCAATATCAGAAGAAAGATTAAATGGATTAGCTTTATTGTATATTCATAAAGACATTGTTAAAAAAGAAAAAGAAAAGGTTATAAATGATGTTATTCAGTTATTTTGTATGCAATCAAGAAAAGTTCAATTTTTATTTAATGATTAATAATGTTTAAATGTGCCTACAAACTTTAATAAATATAAGAATATTGTTTAAGTCAAATTATTAAATATCTAAATATTATTATTGTATTATTAAATATTACTATTAATTCGATTCTACTATTATTTGATTTGTGAGTATATTATATTTTAAGTAATTTTTATCTTGCCCCTAGTGGGATTTTATCCTGAGGGCGCGCTTGCATAAACTGTAATAAAGTTATTAATATAACAGTCAATAAACAATATCCACTACTATATTATAGTGTTATTTTTCAAGTATGCTCACTCTATTTGGAATTATTTAAGTTCATAATCTAAAATATGTAAATTAATTTTAAGATATTATAATACCTATGAATTGATTCACATTCTTTTACAATAATAATATGGTATAAATATATAAAATATAAAATAATATACTATCATGAATACCTATAATAGTTAGTGATAAAGTTGACAGATTGTTTTAGTATAATATAATGAATATCCTACCATATAAATTGAATACATCCGTAACAGTAAACAACTCGACGCATATATACAGCAGAGCGGTAACGACTAACATAATTGCCTACCTTTTTCGAAGTATGAATTTATATAAAAAAGTACCTAGTAATTAGTTTAATGTTTAATAATCTGGATATTGGAGAATGTATATTATAGAGTTCGGGATTTTAACGGATCAACAATATTTAGCTATATATAATAATAATAATAACGTTATAAAATAAGTTACAGAAGATTATTGAAGTGGAAGCGCGCTCTGGTGTCAACATACCTGTGGTAATAATTGTAAATTGTAATTAAGTCAGTTTACATGTATGAGTCAATGACGGCATCTTATTTTCGTGTTTTTGTATTTGAAATTTAAATTCAAGTTAGATAAAAATATTAAATTTTGCATAAAATTATAATTTAATCGACAACAGTGATTTTAATATTTGATTACTGAGACATTCTATATACGTATACAGTGTATAAAACTCTTCAATGTGGTTTACTACAGCTCTGAAGAAAATGTGATAATATTAATTAGTTTTATCTAGCATAATATAATTTAATTTAAAATGTATAAATAATATTGTTGTAGAAGTTAAGCAATCACAATTCTTTATTTAGCAGTTCAAAACTTAGTCAATATGTACAAGACAGGTTGGTTTTTATCTTGAGATAATAATTTTCTTTTTTTAGTTTAAAATGTTTCCTAAGGTATTAAGTGATGGGCATAATCGAATGATTTTGATATTTGAATGATTAGTAATCGAGAGAAAAATCACTCAAAAGTAAAATCGTCTACCTAATAAAAATAAATATTTTTACTAATTAAGAGAATCGAAAAAATTACTCGAAATATAATTATTATAGTAAATGATTTAATTTTACTTTATTATTTGTAGGTCTACTTGTAATATTGTTAAATTATTATTTAATTAAATTAACTTTAGGAATAATAATAACCATATTATATTAATAGTTAATACCTATAATTATTAATATTACTTTCAAGTTTCAAATACAATTTATTAAATATTCCATAAATAAAAATTATTTGATTATTTTGCTCATATCAAAATTATTTTATTACTCGATTAATTTTTCTCATAATCGAAAGAACTCGATTTTTTTTCATAATCCAGATATCTCGATTATACCCATCACTAGTATTACTAATATTTTATTTTTTCATTATAATTCACTGCCTATTTCAATTTGAACATACATTTATTTTAGGTAGAATGTAGAATGAAGATAATATAATTTAATAATATTTTAAATTTATAAATTTGCCATTCGTATTTAATAAAAAACAACCAAGAAATTTTTTTTTCAATTCAATCAAAGTTTGATTCATGTCTCTAAGAATTAAATAATTACTAGCAAATTGCCAGGTTAGGTTAAAATTGATACATTAAAAAAAATATCAATGAACATAATATATAAAAAATATGGATAAAACAGTTAATAGTTTGCTATTTGTACCTTAATAGGATGGTCAGGTATCTCAGTTCTACCAGGATACTTCTAATTTCACATATGCATCTTTATGTCACTTATTTTTTTATAGTTATTGGAGGATTTCAGAAATAAAAAAAATAAAAATAAATATTTAGTGTATATTTTAAAATATAATATTAATAGTACCTACAAATTATATGGATTGATTATTATCTTTTATTAAGATGCAATCAAGACTTTCTAATATTGTCAAATACAATTAAAAAATTGTATGACATAGTCCAATACAATAATTTTGGAAAAAAAATTTTGATAAAAACTATGAGTGGTTATTGCATCTACATTTAAATATTATAAGATTGAAATTAATAATATAATTAATTTTGTTATTTATAGTTTAAATAGTTTTGTAAATAGTATTATTTTGCAAATGTTCATAATTTTAAAGAATTTAGTCAAAATTTGAATTTCAAATGTTTATAAAAGTTAATTGTGTCTATGTAATTAAAATACTTTAACATATCTAAAAGAAAAACTATCTGCAGTATTATATTAAATTTTTAAGCTTTAGATCAAACATAAAATATTTTCTTGACATTGATAAAAAAAAAAATTTAATAAAATTTAATATTTCAAATGCCTATAAATAGCTCAAAAACAGTGTATATATTTCAGTTAGAGGAGTAGTTTTGAGTACTTTTCTATGGTTATTCATTTTTTAGTTACAACAAAACATCAAAAATCGTTTAAGAAGAAATAGTTATTTTAATGATTAATATGCAATTTTGTAAAAGTTTGTATACAAACATAAAGAAACTAATTTGACTACAAAACAATTTATTTTTATTAATAATATTTTATAAATAAAAGTAACCTATTCAATTTTGGTATCTAAGATATAAAAATAATTTTCTTACGAATAAAATTATTATATTCTGAATCAATGGAGCATGAAACAAATTTGTAGCATTATTGAGCAAAACTCATCAATATTTTAACTCTACTGATGAGTAACTTATATTCAATTTATCATCAACTTATACTTTTTTACTGTAATTTAAAAAAAATAAATTAATCGAAAATTCAAAGATCCATATTAGGTTAAAAAGAGTAAAAATATTAATATTATTGTTGCATATTAAAGTTATATTATAAATAGAAAAATATCATGTACACATTTGGTGAAAATTTTAAGTATGTACAGTTATTAGTTTTTGAACTACAAAAAAAAACAAAATCAATTTTTTTTTAAATTGGTGTTGCATATACATTTTCGTTTTCAGTAATTTTTCTTTGTTCTTCCAAATTATTAAAAAATATTGAGAATTTTGATCTCCCTAAAATAAACAAAAGATTGCCTTTGCTATCAGAAACCATTAACTCTGTTGTTGAAAATGTAAGCAATTTTTGATTACTTATCATCTATACCAGTGCTTCTCAAACTTTTTTGTCTTTGGCCCCCCTAAATTTAATGTAAAACTGTCGAGGCCCCCTAGTTCAAAATCATCAAATTTTTTCTTAATTATATACTAAAATGCACAAAACGCATAATATTAAGCAAAGAAACACGATCAACTGTACAGCTTTACATCATTAAAGTTATCATCGTTGTCGACAGTCTAATCTTTATGACTAATATGAGATAAACGTTCCCGATGTAATAAACATTTTATTATTATTAAATAATAGTTATCTAACATTAGACTTTATCGAAAATGATCATAATATGGTCGGTTATAATAACTAAATAACCAAAAATATTTTAAATAAAATAAATATTTCACGACCCTCTAGCGGCCTACAGTTTGAGAAGAACTGATCTATTAAAACAAAATAAAAACTTTGTATTCAACACTTTCATCGCTTTGCTCAGAATTTAAAATTAGTTATTAATATTCCAAATTTCTCAGTTTGGTAATTTAAAAATCGGCAACTAACTATTTATCAATAAATACAAATACAGTATAATAACTATTCTATTATTATTATTTTTTTAATGAAAGAATTCATTATATAAACAATATACAATTGTTAAAACTAATAATTTTGAATTCTTCATAAATATTGATATTTAATCATTATTTTCATTATTGTTTTGTAGATTCAAGTGATGTAAAATCAAAAAATGACACTGTTACAACTCAAAAGAATGATGAAAATACATACAAAATATCAACAGCAGTATTGGTTACTAAAACTTTACATAACAAAGTTAGTATTATTAATTATTGTTTGTACTTATATTGAATTACATAGTTATAATATTGAATCTTCTTTATAATTTTGTAGGTTCTTTTACCTATAAATTATTAAAATGAATAGAAGTTGTTAATTAATTATTTTTTTATTATTTAATTAACTGTGTACTCGCAATTTATTTTAGTTTATTAATTGAGGGGGGTACATCAGACTTCCAATTATGTGTACTTCCAAATACTTCCAAGTACTTCCTAGTACTTCCATATACTTTCTAGTACTTCCATTTATTTATAAATATTTTAATTTACCCAATAACATTTCTAAATACTTTCATCATGTTATACATAACATGTTAAAATATTTTAATACAGTTAGAAGGTTAGAAGGTTAAGTAACTGTATGAAATATCTATAATTTTAAATTAGATCATCATCATCATCATCATCAACAGTTTAACGGTCCATTGAGGACCTGCGCTGCCACTAGTAAGCCTCTCCATTTTTCTCTGTTCAAAGTCCAGTCCAACGTTGCATCCTCATCTATTAGTCTCATATCCTTTTCTGCTGTGTCTTTCCATCTTGTTCTTGGTTTTCCAAGTGGACGTTTTTTATTTATTTTTCGTATCAGAACATTCTTTAATAAATCTCCATCCGCTCTCCATATATGTCCTAACCACTCTAGGCGTTTACATCTTATATATGTGAGTATATTTGGTTTTCCATACAGGTTATACAGTTCTTCATTGTGTCTTTTTTCATATATTCCTAGGTTGTCGTTGTACACTGGTCCATATATATTTCTTAGTATTTTTCTTTCCCATATAGCAAGTTTTTTATTATCATCTTTTGTTGTGGACCAGGTCTCACATCCATAGGTTACTACTGGTCTAAGGTAGCTTGTGTACAAAGTGGTTTTAGACTTTCTTGATAGCAGTTTTGATCTCAATAGTTTGTTTATGCTGAAGTAACACCTATTTCCATTTGATATTCTTTCCTTTATCTCCTTATGCATGTTGTTGCTGTTGTTTATATTAACACCCAAGTATTTGAAATTATCCACCTTTTCGAAATTCATACTTCCCACTTTCAGGTTTGATTGATCTACGTTTCTTCTGGATAGTATCATAAGTTTAGTTTTTTCTTCGTTGATACATAAACCCATGTTTTTGCTGGCTTCTATTAGTTTAGAGAGTGAGTGGGAAATTTCTTCTCGCGTATTCCCTAAAAGAACTATATCATCAGCATATGCTAAGATAGTTTCTTCACCAATAACTTCCATTCTTCTGTCTTCATAAGCTTCTCTAATAACTTTTTCTAGTCCCAGATTGAACAATGTTGGGGATAGGGCATCTCCCTGTCATAATCCAGAATTAACCTCAAAGGCTGGTGATAGTGTCTGAAGAAAACGTACTTTCAGTACAGTCTTGTCATTACACATCTTTACTAAATTTACATATTTTTTCGGAACTCCAAAATGTAACATTGCTTTCCATAATTCCTGTATGTTCACACTATCATAAGCTTGTTTGTAGTCAACAAATATCATATATAAATCTATGTCAAATTCGTAGTATTTCTCCATTGTTTGTCTTAAGGTAAAAATGTGATCGATAACGGATTTCCCCTTTATAAAGCCACACTGGTATCTTCCGATGATACCCTCTGCATATGGCGTTATTCTTTCCAAAAGGAGCGTTGACAATATCTTGTAACAAGTATCCAATAATGAGATTCCTCTGTAATTTTTTGGGTCTAAAGTGTCTCCTTTTTTAAATATTGGGCATAGTATTGCCGTGTTCCACTCTCCTGGCATTACTTCAGTTTCCCAAATTTCATCTTTAATCGCTTTTCCTCCATTTTTTAATAATTCCGCAACTACGTTGTTTTCTCCAGGTGATTTGTTGTTTTTAAGTTTTTTTATGATGTTATAGATTTCCTGTTTTGTTGGAGTTTTAATATATGGTTCCGCTGTACTATATTGCATAGGTATATCTTCATGTGTTGGTATTGGTGGTGTTTTATTTAGTTATCTTTCGAAATGTTTTTTAAATTCTTCTACTACAGATTCTTCTTTTGTTACTAACTCACCTAGTTCTCCTTAGGATCCTAGTCTGCGGTTTATATCCCTGTTTAATGTTGGCAGTTTTGCTAAAGAATCTTCTGGAGTTATTTTTATTTTCTTCAATTTCCTCAATCTTTCTTTTTTCCGCTAATCTTTTTTCACATCTTAGTACTTTATTGGTTTCTTTTTTAGTATTTTTATATCTTTCCATATTTATGTCACTTGGGTCCTTAATAGTTTTTTCTCGTATGCGGTTTCTTCTGTCTATTGCTTCCTTGCACCTATCATTAAACCATTCTTTTCTTTTTTCTTGTTTTTTTATTCCTAGGCAATTATTAGCACTATTGACTACCGCTGTCTTGATTCTGTCCCATATCCGTTCTCCATCTTCATCTGCATTACTGTTGGATTTTTGTAATTCTTGTTGAGTTTTATATATGTATTCCTCTAAAACCTTCTTTTCTGACAGTTTTTCTATATCGTATTTTACGGATTTTATATATTTTACCTTTTTTCCATCTTTCAGATAGTCTAATTTTAAGTTTTGCAATTACCAGGTAATGATCCGAGTCGGCGTCTGCACCTCTATAGCTCCTGACACTTTTTATGCATCCTTTATGCTATTTTAAATTAGATAATCCAAAAAACTCTATAGATATCATATATTTAATAAAAACGTTATGTACCTGACACGACAAAGAGCCAAAAAATATAAGTATACAAGTACTACAATACTAAAAATACATTAAAACAATATTCAAATAGTTAATTAAGATGTATCTTTATCAGGCTTGAACAAATAATTTTTTTTTTTTACTCAGTATTAGTATTATTGAAATGTAAGTTTTAAGTAAGTACAGACTTTACACCTGTACTAAAATGTTGTTCTTTAAATATTAACATAGGTACTAGTGCTGTATAACAAAAAAAAAGTTGAATATAAATTTTAATTTTAATTTTAACTGAAATAAAAGTAAACAAAACGTACCAATTTAAATAATAATAATAGATTATAAAATAAATGTGTTTTTGCTTTTAAGTTGTTTTTTACAATACAACATATAACAATTCATTACTTGTAACCCCTCTTGTAACTATATTACTTAATATTACATATAGAACAAGGTATTGGTTAACAATTAAATAATTTATAAAAAGAGAAAAATACATCATAATTACTTAAATGAAACCAAATTTATAAGTACAAATTTTATCAATTTATAACAAATTAAAAACATTGTAACTAACAATAATTACTATTTTATTTTTTTATATAATTTAAGAATATTACATATATCTGATCTTTTAATATCAAATGGATTACAACCGATCAAAGAAATTGGTCCATAAAATATGTATTGTTGAGGTATTTATTGTATATCGTCGAATTTAGGTCATTACGTTTAAGTCTTGACATAATATCTTTCATAGAAAAATTTACAACAGTAGATTAAGTACTAGTTAGTGACCGAGTTGCTCTGAAAAATTGCTCACACGTTTGGCTGCTGAAGTTCCATATAGTATACATTTCTGGATTTAAGTTTTTATCTTCTCGAAATCGTATAATAAGGCGTATCAATGAATGAGCATTTATTTCTATGCAATTTAGACAATTAGTCGTTATGAAATTATTTCCAATATTATATTCTCTTTTATTTTTCACCCAAATTTTCCAAATTTGTAGAAAAAATACACTGAACCACATTTTATAAATTCGTTCTTCTGTACTTATTTCCTTATCTAAAAAAGCTGTTAAAATATAATTCATAATTTTTAGATAGGTAATTGTTGCATGTGTATTTGAAATATTCGCTAAAATATTCAATACCTTGGTAGAACACATTTTTTCTGCAGACGAAAAATTCATTTTGTCCTCAGGCTTAAGATCGGAAACTGTTAACAAGTGCTTGTCTTTGGAAAATGTCCTTGTTAACTCCATTAAATAATCTACCGTTGTAAAATAATTACCCATTGGTATGATAATATTTGGTTTAAGAAATCGCGTTTGTAGTTTTGTCAAAATATGAACCGTGTCTTGAATGCATACTTTTTTATTTCGTTCTTGGTTAGGAATAATTGGTGGCTCTCTAATTATAAACCAAGACCAACTACTTATCTTATTCTCTAAACTTTCATTATTTATTGTACTAATACTGGTACCAATGCTTTGGAGTAGCATTGCTCTAAGTAATCTAGGATCTCCATCTGATGAAAATCCTAATATTTCAATCCCTTGCTCAGCAGCAGCAGTTTTCATGAATTCCCATCTATTCATGACGTCTTCATTAGAAAAATGGTTGTTTGTTCTATAAATAGACAAACAAAATGGCGCGGCAGTGTCGTTTAATGGTTTAGCCATTATAACATAAGCATAGTTGGCTCTACTTTTAGAATTGAAATACTGTGCAATAGTTGTTGCAGAACTTGCTATGAATGCATTAGTCACTGGACAACCATTCATAAGGGGTAAAACAAAACCAACTACTTTATTTGATTTCACATCGTATTCAGTTTTTCCCGTAATCCTAGTAGCATCTTCACTTATCCATACCTTAAGTGGTATATTCTTCTTGATTAGATAAACTCTTAGCTCATTAAATCTAAAAATGCCTTCTATCACTTTACTTTGAGAATTGTCAAGATAACGGAATATTGTTCTTATTGATGGAAGAACTCGATCCATATTTGCATGTAAAGTTTCATACAGCAATCTACCTCCAACAATAAATATATAAGTAGAACATTTCTTTAACTCTTCATCAAATCTGTTGCGGTGTTTATATTTACTAGATTTTTAATTTTTTTCTACACATTCATATAGGCATTTCAACAAAGAATTTGAATCAAGTACAGCTAACCGAACCGACAAAACATTACCCCCTCGGTTTCCTCTATGTTGCGCACTAACATATTACGCAAGTTTTCATTATTTTCCATTAATTTACTAACTTCGTCAAGAACAGGAATGTAATTTTTAATTAGTGTTTGCTTTAATTCTCCAGTAACTAATAATCGCTCTCTTCGTCGTTGTTCTTGTTCACTTCTTTGGTATTTTGTGCTCTTCCACTTATTTTCATTTGTATTTGACAATACTTGAGACGTTTGAAAATTTAAATCGCAAAAGTTATTCGTCTCAAACATAACTTTGCTATTCTGAAAATCCGACTGACAATTGAGGTCTTCTTGGTCGGTAGCATTAGTTATTGTTTCTTTAAGGATTTCTGTACTTCGAGATGTTGAAGGCCAATGTATTTGTTGTGGTGTTATACCCTGTGTTATTTGAGGGGTTATTTGTATATAATTATCAAGTGTTTGTTTTTTTCTTATTTTATTAGGAATAGATTGAGTAGACTTCTTTTGGTGTATTTTTATATGTTTGTAATCATTTGAAAATGACCATCTTTTTGAATGTCCAGGGCTAAATACTTTGCATATATTAACTCGTAAATTGCATTCAAAACATAAAACTTTAGCTACAATATCATCATTTAGTATAGAAAGCGTTATGTCTAGTTCTTGGTTGTTTCGTCAACTGCGTTTTCGTCGATTTCGACTTCAATATTTTCACCCATATCATCAAAATCTTCATTATTAGTTAAAAAGTCTGACAATAAAAAGAAACCATAAGTATTAAAATTGAAAACTGTATGAAATAAAATATTACAGAATGTAGTAAAAAGTAACATAATTTAGTATAAAACATAAATTACCTTCAAGTAATTTTAAATCCTCGTGACAATAATTATTTCCCAAATCATTGTCGTTAGCAAATTCCTCGATGTCGGAGTCATCTCCATTTTCAAGTAAATTTAAAATATCATCGTCTAATAATTTACGTCGATCTTGACGAATCATATTTATTATATTTATACAACTTAAAAAAAAATAAAACAGTTATAAAATAAAATAAAACAGTTATCACTATTCCGGAGCGTCGCAATGTCCTTTACAGAGTACACGTAAATAACGCACGATAACGTTCGATCGAATAAAAATTTTTAATATCTAACCCATAGATTGAATTCAGAAATACATATATTATTTATAAAAATAATCAACAATACTAAGAAGCGATAAAGATAAGGATAAATGACAAAACAAAAATGTGTAATAATAGCATGTTTACTTGTCCGGGAATAACGCAGATTAGTACTAAAAATTCAGCCAATGAAGATAATAATAGGCGAAGCAACCGGGCAAATAAGAAATATATACTTGTCCTCTGGAGAGTACACTATGACTGAACACAGTTCCATATCATATTTGTCTATAAAGCTTATGGAAATCAAGTGTCCTCTATAGGGGACAGGGTGACGGAAAGGGTTAAGAGCAGGGCCGTCCCGAAGATGAAAATCAAGGAGGGGTGGAGGGTGAATAATATGAAAAATGCCGACTACAATTTTTTTACTCAATGTATATAGTATAATTAATGTAGTCGTGTTTTTACATTAAAAATGTATAAATGCGTCCAAGTGGCAACGGTCGACGCGGAAGTGATAGGTACTAAAGACCTGCGTGGGCCGAGTAGCTTTAGGGCCGGGCCGGATATTTTTTTGGACAAAAATTAACGAGCCGGACCGGACCGGGCTTCTATGAAAAATGGAGAATTGTTCTTCAAATTTAGTTATAATATATAATATTTAATTTTAAATTCAAAGGACTTAATGTATAAATAATAAAGTGATATTTGATATTGAAGAATTTTTATATATCAATTATATTAAATGTTTTTATTATAAATATGTTGTTATAATTTATAAGTAAATTATAGTTATTGTTTATGAATACAATATTAAAAAATGAAAAAATACATAAAAAATTGACCTATCCGGACCGGGCTTAAAAAAATTACCGGGCCAGACCGGGCTGAAAATTATCGGCCCGTACCTCTAGTAGGTACACACACACACACACACACTAGTAATCATTTATGATTAACACAGATCCCAGGGTCTACAACAAGATTAAAATCTAAATGTTGCCCCTTGAATAATGAAATGCATAATATTGTATTATTGTTATAGGTATCAAAAAAATACTTATTTGAAATGCTGAATTTAAAATGTTTTTTCCTTTTTCAATAAAAATTAAAAAAAAATCCTTTCTAATAAGCACATGACAAGTATCAACATATCAAATGTAAATAGGTACTCACAACTCACCTTAATAATGTAAGAATCTTAAATGTGGTATATCATAATACTAAGGTAATCTTTTTTAATTAATAAAAACTAATAACTAATAACCTACAAAACGCTTATATTTTTATAAAAAAAAAAACAATTGGGTATTTACAATTAAAAATTAAAATTCTATTATTTTTTTAATCATAATTAATAGAAATATATATAGTATATAAATATTACAATAATTGTATTCTTTGATTTTTTAAAGATGCCCAATCATTGACAATATTGCTCAAATTAAATTTATCTACTATATATTTTTCTATACCAATTAATGAATTTAATCTGGAGTCACTAATAGTAGACCTTAAGTGGGTTTTTATGAGTTTTAGTTTACTAAAAGTTCTCTCATTTGTTGCAACACTGACTGGAGCTGTAAGAGCAAGATCACAAACTGTTTTTGCTAATGCCAAAATATGTTTAATTTCTTCACATTTTTCAAATATATTAGCAGTTGTCAAATCAGGCTTAATTGCAATACTTCTCAAAATTTCCAATTCAGCTTGAACTGCTTACACAACTGAACACGTTATAAAATAAAATGAAAACAAATTTCTACTTAGATTTTAGATTTAACTAATGTAAACTGTAGTCAGTAGTATAACTATAATAATAATCTCATGAATTACACAATACGTCTATTGGCTGTATCTTGTATGACGATTTACCGACTGGCGACTATTAACATTCTCGGAAAATGTAGTAATTTCAGTTTATTTTTCGATCATTTTCAGTGAAAAGATACCAGGATCGTAACTGATTGTCAACAACCAACTATTGACCTATTAATATTTATTATTTTCAGTGTGGCGTGTCAGTGTCGCATGTTCTTTAAATTGACAATTTAATTATATATATATAGTAATATTTTATATCGCGTAATAAGTAGTTATATAAATTTTATCCGTATATACTGTACACTGTATTTACGAAGTATGTAATATTTGTTTTCCGTAAGTAAAATTGGGTCCTTTTAGGCTATAATGAAACAAGTCCGACTGCCGACTGGTGTTTTCATTGGGGAAGGTAAGACACCCCTCCCCCCATACCCCCCTTCAGGACGGCCCAGCTTAAGAGTCTAAAAGTCAACTAATAAATATGTACAATTTAATTTAATTTTTAATGATACATATCTCAGTTGGTAGGGAAACACTATTTCCAATCTGTTTGTTACATTTTTTTTTCCCAAAAGTTCTTTTTCACAATACCATTTTTTCAAAAAGTTATTTATTTTTTTTTCGAAATCATATTCCCAAACAAAACAGAAATGATTTATTGTTAATTTTAAAATGTATAAGTAATAAGTATAAAAAGTATAATTTAAAAATAAAGTACTATAAACAAATAAGTGTATTAAAATTTTAAATTATAACCAATGGCCGTGAGGTATGCAATAATATCATTGTTATTAACAAATTCGTCGTATTTAGTAACAATATTATATATTCGTTCCTCTATTTTCAGTTGTCTTAACATGCACTCAGTGTCAGCTTGTTCTTTTCCAAGTTCATTGAAAAATGTGTAGACGCTAGGATGTTGTCGTCCAACAACCACTTGGAACCGATTATCCTTCTGACAAATTATTTGTTCTTGCCAATCGTTGGAGTACTGAATGGTACTGGTTCCACAGTTTTGGAGGGAATCTGGGTTCAGTTACTTTCCTCCGACCTCTGGCTTGTCTCCCACGGATGTAATTTATCTACATTAAATATTTAAGTTATAAGTTATATTTAAAATTTGAATATTATATTATTTATATTAAAAAATAATTTACCTCAAAATATTCTGCAATTGGCATATACTCGTCTGGTACTTGTTCTAATAAAACATCAAACGATTTGACTACTTTTTCTGGCGGCACAAATGCTAAAGCACCGGTCATCTGAGCTGCGATCTTTATGTTACGATTTTCTGGATTATTATACTGATTTTGTAACCCTTCTGTCTGTATACGACGATAAAGACTTTGACAAAGATGAAATAAACAAGTGTGTATTTCAACTCCAATTATTTTCTTCGTCGCATTTATTATTGATTGTTCGAAATCCGTCATCACAAATTGTGGTTTTACAAAATGTATTCCAAATTGTTGTGCCTCTGAAAGTATAACTTCATATATTTTGGAATGCGCTGCTTCTTCTTTTGACTCTAGTAATGCATATACCAAAGGAAGTCCAATAACTTGATCAGTTCCATTAGTTGTCTGTGTGGTGGGTCCTAGTATGGTAAACAATTGAAAAAATATTGTTGTAACAACTTTAAATGTTTTGTCAACAAACCAGGTAGGGCTATTAAAAGTCTAAAATTGTCTTTTGTTGCAAAAATTATTATTCTTTTTTATTATACTTCGAGGGTTCGAAGGCATATTGTTTCACGTTGTCGTGTTGCCTTCCTTATATTTTGACGCTCAGGAAGTTCTGCTAAAATTTCAGCTGGTACTTGTTGCAATTCTGTTCTCAAGATTTGTGCAGGGGTTGCTTCAGGATATTCACTTGCTTTTCTTTTTATATCTGTCATAACTTTTAAGGCATAAACTTCTTCTAAATTCGGTGCGTGGTCATGTATAGAACTTTGAGAGCCTTTATGGTTTATTATATTATGTCCAGAATTACTCGTTATAGCCCGAGCAGAGCATTCACTTTTTTTACAACAACACCAATAAAATCAACCTTGGTTTTCCGAATGTTTATAATAGAGATATCCATCAACATGAAGAAGCTTTCCTCTTCCATTGGAATTTATAATTTCGGCCATAATTATAATGAATACGCTTGGTTAATATAAATGCGATTTAATGTACAAAAAATACACGTTAATATACGTAAGTTAATCTACGAAAAATTACACATTTGGTCACAACTTTCAAAATGAAACTAAACAATAAGGTACAAAGACATTCGATAATCGATACCGAACGATAAATATCCGATTAACCAAGCAATAAAAATGATAACATACATCGTGTATTTAACATCGTTAAATGTATATATTTTATAATATAGTATATACATACATTTGTATACTTATAGCTTTTAACCATAGCTGTTTGTACCGATCTATTTAATTATATCAGTTGCTCATCATTCGTGTCGTGCTGTCGTTGAATTTATTATTTTTGTGTTTTTGGAGTGCTTAATAATGTCCGCGAAAAAGCATAAAGTTGATGATGAAAATAGAACTTTTAACAACTCATGGAGAATGACTATTCATTTATTATTTCGAGACTATTATCTAAATGACATAACTAGTGACTATACACTAATGGCTTACAACAATTAGATTAGGATTTTTATTTTTTTTAACAATTATTTTTTTTGTAAAATATTAAACTTGTAAAAATATATAAATATATATTATATAAAATGTTTTTATGGTAAATATTGAAATAATTGGAATGGAAATATTAGATTTGGGAATAGTAAAATTGGGAAAACTGTACTACTGTCTCATATTTTTTGTTGAACAATTGTTGGTGTTTTTCTAAACTAATTATTTGTTTAGATTGACTGTTTTAAAATTTTCAATTGGCGCTATACTATTAATTATAAATATATCTTGCTTTTTTATAGTCTGATGATCAGTCCTGTCCAAATAGTATTTTAAGACTAGAAGAAAAAAGTGTATTGTACAAACAAAAACAACAAAAACATACTTTAAGGAAATACTTTAGTAGTGCATGTAAGTTGTAAAATAATTATAATGTGGTTATGGAACCTGTTAGATTTAGGTAATTTATTAAAGATTTTAAGAGCCCTATGAATTATTATTTTATCTTAACTGTAACTAGGCAGATTCAGAAATGATAGTTTCAGCTGATATATCATATTATTATTACTCAATCGTTATTAAATATATAATATAGTAGTACAAAAGTACCTATAGTCATCAGGAGTTTCTTTGTGAGCTGTAGGCACACAACTAATAACTTGACTGGGTGTATATCTTATATACTCTTAAAATAAGTACATGTACTTTCTTTAGAATCAAATTATATAGTAATGATAATATTTTTAAAATAATTTACAGAACATAATGCAATTCATAGTGTATAAGAAGATCCTTTATGTTTTTTTAATAATATAAATATTTCAATCTTAAGGGTGGCTTTGGTAGAAAATGTATTCTTTATGTGACAGCATTTTTCTGTAAAATGTCAATTGTTTTAAAAATAATTCGGAAAAACAAGAAAACAAATTAAGAAAATTCTAAAATTATTAATTGTTAATTTATTATTATTTTTTTAAAGCAATATTTAACAATGCCGCAGTTACGAATAAAACACTTTCTTCAAACAAAAATGATGGTCAGAAATATAAAGATCCTACTAATGATAATTCATGCCAAGCATAGTAAGCATCACATACTTTATAATACCTTAAGATTGATACCTTTAAATTATCTGTTGTATAACAAAAATTTGATGAAAAATTTGAAATATATATTTTATGTGAATTTGTGATTATAGTTTGAGTTTTAATATGTATTTACTTTGAGAATTTTTTGTTATATAATTGTAATTTTACAGATTAATGTTTTTATTTTTAATAAAACACCATAGTAACCTATTAGTAATAGGCTATTGTAGTTTACAAATCTACAAACTGTTCTTATATTTACTTTCATTATTTTTACACAAATGATATGTCTATAACCTTAAACTAAAATGTTTATATAAAAAACTTATACATTTGATTAATATTTGTCTATAGCTTAAGCCTACACAGCGCCGGAACTTTTTAGATTATGATGTATACATTTTTTTAACTCTATCAAAACACTAACTTTTATTGCTCCAAGATAAGTTGTCAATTACCTATTGTAATATTAAATGGTTTTTTTATATTATTGCATTTCAGTTCTGAAAAGCATTTAGATTCATATGATAAATATGGCTCCAACAGAATATCAAATACAATGAAAATTAAACTACGTCATCTTTTAAATAAACATAAAGAAGAAGGTATATTAAGTAAACATTTTTGGAAGGTTTTTTATGTAAGTATTTGATTAAATAATAATAAATCTTCAAAAATATATTATTATTTTAGGTATTAATAACATTTACTAGAAATACATATTGTATTAAAAGGACACAACACCCGCATATGTAAATGTGATATAATATAGTATAACCTGTTTTGCACAGGAAATTATCGAGAAAGCTGCAGTCATAACTACTAAGAAACGAAATTTTCACCACATAAAAATGACAACATTATCTGTGAAATAACATTTATATCATTTATACGAAAATAAATTTATTTTTTCAAAATCCATTATTTTTGATCAACTATTGTTGATAGTTCCAATAACAAAAAATAATAATGTTATTTTACAGATAATGTCCTTTTTATGCGGTAAAAATTGCATTTCTTAGTTAGGACAGTATCCTTCTCAGTTCTTTCCCGCGCAAAACAGTTTTTGTAATGTTTTACATTTATAAGACGAAGATAACACATAGGTGTTTAGCATCATCTTAATAACATCTAGCTAATATATCCATTACAAAATATATCACAGAATGTATGTTTATTATTATTACTTGAACTTCTTAATATTATAATGTTATTGATTTGATTTTACTTATCAGTAGAAATGTATCATATTAACATGATAATAAGTATAAATTAAAACTTTTATTTTTCTAACCAAGTGGTTAACTTTTACTTAATATTATTTATTTTTCCATTTTTAAAATAATTTAATTACATTTTATTATTGAATATCTAAAGTATTGGTTAATTATTTTATAGAATGAGTATAACAGTCACTTTAATTTTTCTGAGTATGGATTTAGCAGCATAAAAGATATGGCATACAAGTTACCATCTATATTTCATGTAAAATTAACTGAAGATGGCAGTGAATGTATTCTATTTGAAGCTCGTGTAAGGACTGAACTAGAAAATAATCTAAATGGTTTGTATGGTGAATATGCTTGTGTCACACAATAAACATAATACTATTATGTGTACCTATAATATATTTATTAAAAATAAAATATAATTTTTAGATCCATCACTGTTTTATACAAATATTCCAAAAACTATATTAAGCAATCTTTCACAGTTTTTTGATGAGTATAGAACTGGTGTTAAACTCGACAAAATTATGACATTATATCGTGTAATACATAATATTTAATTATATTTTGTTACAGCCAATGTTTTAGTTGTATTTTTATTTATTTATTTATTTTTTTAGTCAAAATATGGCCGATCTTATGAACCATTAAATTATGGCTACTCTTCTGAAAAACATATGTTTGAATCTTTAAGCAAAATGGTAAAAATAAAAAATGATGTGCTGTATACAGCAGATCCTTTTGCGTATACTAAATTATCAAAAACAATAAATCCAATTGACTTTTATGAAAATACTGCTCTTGCATTACCGGTATGTAATGAAATTGTTTGTTTATATTTATTAAATAAATATTGATTGGTTTTTTTCTTTTTACAAAAAAATAAATTGTTTAATGGTTTTCTAAAAATGTTGATGAAAAATTGTAAAATTTTGAAAACTGATTGAAATATATTCTATATATTATATCAATTTTTACTGTATTTAATCAATATTGTTATATTAACAAAACATATTATTTAATCCATTACTCCACTTTTGTTAAATATAGGGTAATGATTTTCTATTGGATTACTCAAGCCAAGATATCTGTAATGGAAGATTTAAATATTACAGGATTAAATTTAATGATTTGAAGTTAACAAATGTCATTGTTGCTGAAATCTACAACCCAAGTTCATTTTATATTCAATTAGCAGAAGAAGTAGATATTCTGAATAATTTTATGGACAAATTGCAGTTGGTTTTTTCTTAAATTTAATTTATGGCTTTGATCTTAACATTGTAATTATGTAATTTGTGTAGAGAGTTTTATAATGAAAACGAAGAAAAGTATAAGGTTTTACCAAAATTGATTCTTCCAGAATTGGCATGTATTTCATATACTAAAGATACCAACTTGTGGCACCGGGCTAAAGTTTTAAAAATAGTTGATGAAGAAAATGTGAAAGTAATTACAGATTTTAAATACATATAATTTAATTTTAATTTTCAGTTAATAAAAATACAGTCAAATTTGCTTAAAATGATATTTAAGGGACCTAGGGAATCTGATCGTTATAACCGAACTTCGTTATATCTGGATTATAAAAAGTTGTTTAATATCATTGATACTTCTGGCCTCTCGCCTCTGGCGTATTTATATCACTGTTTACCGAAACAAAAGTACGCACTTGATCAATATAAAAATACATTTCCAAAATAGATGATACTTTAAATACGATTTCTTCGCTCTCTTCGTCAGCTTGTTCACTTTCATCATCATTTGTATTAAATAATAAAAATAGACTTCACAATTTCTTCTTCATTGGGCTCTTCGTTGGTCAAAAGAGCATCACGAAATAAAATTTACTACATGTATTATTAATTGCTATCGACAATTATAAAAACCAATTTTTGTTTCAAAATAACATCGCTATAATATCTGGTTTATCGTTATATACGAATAAAAGTACAAGTACTACACATAACATATAAAACCAACCAAATACATTGGAATCGTTTTACCCGAAATATCGTTATATACGGCATCGTAAATAGCGAATTTGACTGTATTATCTATGAATTATTTATTGTTATACTTATATATTTATACAAGATATTTATTTACTTGACATTACAACATAAATATTAAACTTTAATTCTTAAAATATTAATTCTTTATTTTATTTTAAAACAAAATTGACCACAATTTAATCTTTTTTTAGTTGTTTTTTGTCGATTATGGATCAATTGAAATAGTACCAAAAATTAATATAAGACTTTTACAGTCAAAATTTAGTACATATTCTGCTCAGGCAGTACACTGTGGCTTATATGCATGTATGAACTACAATTATTCACGTGAAATAAGTGAATCTTTTGCTGATATGGTTGAGCATCAAGTGCTTGAAGCACAGGTTCATCCACCAATACCCGAAGTAATTATCCAAGATAATTTTCTTTGTTTTATTTTTATTTTTTTATTTTAAATCTTTTTTAGGATAATTCTGAAACATTATTAGTCTCATTATTTTTGGATACCAAATATAATTATAAAATAAATATTAATGAAAGAATGTAAGTAGTATAAAATCTAATTTAATTATTTATATCAACAGTTATTGTTTTTTTTTTTTGGTATTGAACAAAATTATTTTTTAAACTGAATCATAATTACCTCTAATTTAATACCTATAATATTGAAGTGAATTATGCATACATGTTTATCTTTTGTGGTTTAAAAATAAAAAATTGTTTTATATTTTTAATTTTATTTCTAGTTCCAAAGTTGCGAGTCTTCAACGATCGGCAAAATATAAAAAATAATTCAAAAGATAATTAATAAATTAAATGAAAAAAGAAATTAAATTTGATGATAAAAAAAAATATTTATTTATTTTTTTAATATAATTTTGCTGTACCAATGTTTATTTATTGTGATGTATAATTATTAGCTAAATAAATTTGGCGCCTGAAAAAAGGATAAGTTTTTCAATATTATCTAGAACCGATTTATTAAAAATATTTTTGTATAAATTGTTTATTTTTAGTTTATTTAGATTCAAATAGGTTTTTAGTAGAGCTACTATTTATCTTCAAATAGTACTAAATGCAAATTATTTGTTTTGCTAAATACCTATATTCTCAAGTTAAATATATAACTACCTATTTAATTTTTTTACACTACTTGTATTATCTTATTGATTTAAAAATATCTTTGAAGAAAAGTTTTTATCAAAATCTTTGTAACCGCGATAGTATAATTTAATTCATGCAACTTCATTGATTTAATTTTGTCTAATAGTAAATTAATATTTTCGAAAGATTTGTGTGATTTGTGTCTGATTCAAGTCGACATCGTACTGTGAACATATTTGAAGTATTTATATTTGAAATTTTATGATTCGGTTTTGGAATAGAGGTAAGTTACTTCTACTAAAGTGTGTAGTATGGTCACTGTTAAGATCAGCTTATTTTATTATAAATAACGAGTAATTAATTTAGTAATGTATTGCATATATCAAAATACTTAGCACATAGTCTTTAATCTCATTGAGATTTATTGATGAATAACAAAATTAAAAATTTTAATCATGATGTATCAATATTCTTCCTAATTTTTACTTCAGTAACTTCTTAAATGAAAATGCCAAAAGCCAAACTAATACGCGGGCAACACCGAGTAGGAAAATAAATAGTAGTTTATTTATATATTTGTATAAATCTTTAAATATGATTCCTAAAAAATGTATTAAATGTTCTTATTATTTATGACTTATAACATATTTAAATATTAAGGTTTACTAGTTGTCTGCATAATGTAGTCAATAGTATTTCATATATAATATCTTTTTTGCACAAGAAAATACTCTGAAAAGTTTATTGTATTACATAATCTATATTCTTTGAAAAATGCACTTAACACAATATGTGTAGCCTTAACCATCGACGTAAATATATTTTATTTTGTGAGATATAATGGGCCCAATTTACGGCTGCGTACGAGTTAATTCCTGGACACCTGTTTACCTATACCGATACCGTCATTATATTATATTTTTTTCAATATTTAGTCAAGTATTCAGCCTATTATTGCGTAGCTCATAAGTCATAAGTTATCACGAGGAAGTTGACAGACAAGTTTTTCAAAAATGTTCTTTTTAGTTTTTCATATTTTGAAAATCATTCAAATTTTATTTATCAATTATTAATTGTACTAAATTATAATTTATTATTTATTAAGAAGATTATTTGTAAAACACATTATTTTTAAAATCTGTTATCTGGTAATGAGATTACCAGTACACCGTGACATCACTTCTCAAAAAAAAAATTTTCTCGGTTTTTCTTGGATTTTTTAGTCACATTGCTTCTTTATTTACTATATGTTTCCGACTATACTTCTAATAGCTCATCTATTAATACACAAATATTTGGGGTCAACTCGTTCATACATATTAATGACCCGGGAATCAACTAATACATAAAGTATATCTCGGGAATCAACTCACTTACTGTGCAATTTACAACAGTGCATACGGAAATTATTATCAGTATGTAAATTACGTCCCACAAAAAAAGTTTCGGTTACATATTTCAATATTTTCTTGCTGAATGTTTTGAGGGGTTGAATATATGTTGTGTACACGAATGAAGTTATATCGAACACAAAGAGCTTTTACCATAATTTCAATTATATCAACTTCAAAATAAATTGGTCGTTCTAAAATCATAAATTTAGACATCAAGATTTCGAACGCACATTTAATCGACTTACAGCCTCTTGAAAGTCTAAAAATTAAAATCAAAACTATTTAAGTGGATTGCTGTGAGCTTGTGAATCATGTCGGAAAAAAATTGTAACAAAATATTTAACCCATTTATGCCCGAGAATAATTTTTGTCAATAAAATTGATTTTTCTAATATAAACTTATATTATTGGATCCAAAAGTGTTTGAAAAAATTATAAAAAATAATTATATTCCATATAAGAGTGTCCTATATGTAGGACACTGGGCATATGAACAACTATAAATTCTATTTTCATTTACAAATAGATATACCAATAAAAATGATTAAAATTTAATACTTTTAATTGATAATTAATTAATAGACATTATATTTAAATTATGATAATATGAGACTTACAATTTATATTTTTTGAATTTACTTAGGTACATACGAACATTATTATTATTTTGTGTGATATAAAACGTTACATTTTGCGTGGACACCAATTTTGCACTTCATACATCTTGTTATTGCTTTTTGATAACATTGACCACACCTTGTTTGAGAGTCTTGGGGAATCAAATAATGTTCAAATTTGTTAGTCATATCTTATTTCCATAATAACACTGGGTGGTTTTCCTCCACTTCTTTCTGGAGTGGGTTCTGTTTTGTAACTTGTCAGATATCAAATAACTATGCTTCTTCAAAATACTGATTGATCCATTTTATTTATGTTGATGAATTTGAGCCTTTCCAAAAGAGTGACACTCGTAAAGAAATTGTCAAATACCAAATGATATGGAGCAGGTCGATGGTTTATAATTTGGTTTGCATAAGCTAAAATAACAGATCCTCCTAATCCGACATCTGTTTGGTTGAACTCAGTATTTTTTCCTTGGTAAGGAGAGATCCATAATGCATATCCTAAACGTAATGTCCCAACCCACACTTTAAATCCAAAACGAATTGGTTTTCCTCGGATAAATTGTTTGCATCCATGTTTACTATAATATGGCACCATGTATTCGTCTATAGTATAGAGTATAGACGATATACTATGAAATTCTTTGTGAGGTGCGTGCATTAGGATTCTAGTATTTATCATAGTAATCAACGGTCTTATTTTTGCATATTTATCAGAATTATCCAAGTTGTTTTTGTTTGAAAAGTGAAGATTATGAAATATATCCTCAAATCTATTTCGCCTCATAGCATTGGCCACTAAACCATTATTTGTATTAGGGGCCTTTTCCCAGTACATACGTCGCTGAGATATTTCATTATACCCAGATAATAAGAGAATTGCAATAAAACACTTTAATTCATTTTTTGTCAAGTCCAAGAAATATTTTTAGAAGAGCATAAATATTTGTATATTGTACAATAGAATCAAAAACTTGGTCATCAAAAAATAATTCAAAAAGTTCAAACGGTGCAAGTGAGCAATATTTTATTTAACTGTTCATCAACATCTGGACCCCAAAGCTCTGTTATTTTAGGAGTCTCTAAATCTCCTTCACGCATTATTATTTAAAATGCTAAGTAAATATTTTCTTGCAACAGAGATTACAAATAAAGAAGTTGAAGACTTTCAAGAATCTGTGATTGCCGCTATTGAACCAAAATCAATTACATCTCGTATTCGATGTTCTGTGCATTCATTGCAGCTATGTGTTCTAGTTGGCTTGAAAAATGCACCCATAACTAATTGTATAAATGAAGCTAGGAAGGAGATTTTAAAATAGAATTTGCTCACCAATAATAATTTGCACTATACATTTTTATTAAATATTTATAAATTTCATAGATGTAAAAAAACTCAGAACGCCCAAATATGCTACTAGGTTAAAGAGGAAAAATTTAAAGTATGCAATTATTGACATAGAAACAAGATGCAACTCGCTTTATAATATGCTATATAGACTGTTAGAGTTAAAATAAGTCTGTAAACTTCACGAGGAAACAAATGCTGATTTAAAATTTAACAATTGTGAATGGGATTCAATCCAAAGTGTTGTAAGTTAAATAAATAATATATTTTTTATTTATTTATAAACTATTATGTTTTACTTCAAACTTATTAATTTATTTTATAACACCATGTAGATAATTAATTAATTTTGTGAGTTTTGGCTAGGTTTTCATACTTAAACTACTTCATGGCATTACTAGGTGATCATATTACGCACTGTATTTCTAATTTTTGTCTTTTTGTTTTTTTAAGTAATATCCAATTATGTTGCAAAAAATAAGACAACCAATACTGAATTACTAAAGTATCTTTAAATTAAAGATGAATTATATATATTATAATTCAATGTTTAAATGGTTTATTTACACTCTAGTTCAATGCACTTAATCCTGTAAAAATAGCAACAGTTGCATTACAAAGACAAGATCTGAATTGGTGACTTTTATGGGATATGGTTGAGAGCTATTCGTGGATTGTAATATATTTTTGGTGTTATCGTTTAAGTATTAATTTACATTTTTTTGATTATCCTTTATACTTTACACTTAATTATAACTTCCAATAATATTATACATTCTCATGCACGGTTTTGATAAACGTTCCACCCGTCCACCTGAGAAGTATAATCCATCGAACAACTACCATTCCCCAATACTTCCTTTAAATGAATTCGATTTAACCATGACTGAAGCTGATGAACCCAATCACTCCCTCTCTAACAACCCCCTCTTTCTCTATCATCTCTCAAAAAACTTCAATTTCAAATTTCAATTGTCTTTAAATAGTTTTAAAAAAGTCAAGATATTTTTAAAATTGCATAACGACACTATTGCAACACCTGAAATTTGTTTGGTGTTGCAAATGTAACACTTGCAACACCCCAATTACGCCACTGCTTCACTCCTAAGTTTTTTTCTATTAAGCTTCAATATTATAATAACTATAAAGATAAGGTTTTGTTCCTAAATAAATAAAAACAATACAAAATGGTTAATTGTTACTTATAAATTATAATTTTAATCAGACTCTGTGTCATTGTTGTCATTAATTATTTGAGGTATTTGAACTTGTAGTGCTGGAGGCTGTGGGAGGTGTAGGGGTAGGCGTGGTGGTTTTCACGTTGGTATTATCGCCTCCGCCTAACTCGTCCATCCTGGCCATTATTGATACTAGAATATTATAACATAAATTAATTTGTACATTTCATATAAAAAATTATTAATTTATATGTATTGTTGCAGTGTTGAACAAAGTTTGGAACTTACGAAATTTAGGGCACTCTAGGACCTTGTGGCCCTTTTGCTTGCACAAGTCACATTCTGAAAAAAGAAAGGAATATTCACTTAGAATAAAAAAGATTATATGTTATCGTTAGGATGGGGGACGAAATGGCCGAACGTTCTAAGGCGTCGGTTGCAATGAGCACCGTCGCCGGTTCGAACCTCGGTCACGGGCGGGGGGGGGCCTCTCTCGGGGCAAGTCACGATGTCTGGAGAGAGAGACCGCCATCTCCCCCCCCCCGGGCATGACAGAAACCTACGGGTGCCCAAATAGAAATATAAAAATCGTTAGGATATGTGTTGTATTACTATAAAATGATCTAACACAATATCGCAAAACTACTGATTTATGATTTATTTCATAAAATTAATTTTTTTATTGCTTTACTTTGAATTTATTTATATATTTTTTATTTTTTTGGTAAGGGGAAAGGGCGGAAAAAGTATTTTGCCCCGGGGCGCCACTGTTGATACCTCGCACACCCGAAAAAAACCTGAAATTACGCCCCTGAGTCCTATTGTTTTTTGAGTTAGCTATATATGATACTTACTACCGGTAAATTTTTTTTTTGTGGGTCCTGGCCGCCACGACCACGGCCACGCCTACTGCCACCATCACCATCACCGCCATTTGAATTTGAATTCAAATTAGAATTTCCACGGCCACGACCACAGCCGCCGCCAGAATATAAATAGATGTTTCCATACATCTATTCTGAACATAATATTTACAGATTTATTCCATAGTCTCAAATAAAAGAAGTTCACCTAAATTTAAACATGTTTATCAATTTTATTTATGTATTTTATTGTGATAAAATGATCCCTCCCCCGTTTTTGAGTTAAGTATATCTCGGCCGGATTTTAACTTAGGGGAACCGTTCCTTCACCAAAAGTTTTTTTTTTAGACCTCTCCGAAAATTCCCCCAGTATTCGGTGTACCTTCGACCCCCCCCCCCCCCCCAAAGGGAATTTTGAAAAACCTAAGTGGACATTTGACGTGTCTGGAATTCAATATCTTGGTAGAATGGAGGTCGGTGATCACATTTGGCGACTTGTGCCGAGACCGTAGGAGCCCTGTTTCCTTCTCTATTGTGGCATCCAATGTTCAAAATCGCCCTTTTTCCGTGCTTTTCCACCCGAGACCTACGATTTTACATTATTTGGTTTTTTTGTTATACAAACTTTATAAAAGAAAAAATGAAAGTTAAGTTTGCAGCGCAAACATTTAGCACAAGTTTGGTTGGTGCATTTGAATATTGTTGTAATAGTTAAAAAAAAATGGATGATTTTAGTATAATGTGGCCTTTATTTCGGAACAAAGGATCCTGTCTACCCTAGCTCAATCCGACTTTGGGAACGTGCCCATACGCTGAAGATGTGCTGTGGAAGGATAGAAAAACGTCTTAAGCGCATCGATCCTCTGCCAAGGCGCTAATTTATTTCATCCCGATGTCCGTGATATCCGCCAGGATGGTCATGGGGGGGGGGACAATGTTGAACCCGACTTGGGCAGGAACGTGGCCGCCTCGCACTCCAGCAGCGGTCTCATGTTGGTGCCATCCATGGAGAAAGTGGTGTTACGAACAACAACGGGCAAGGGCGTAGCTAGGATTTTTTTTTTTTTTGGTAGGCCTACTAGTCAATAACAGCCGATGGATTATCCATAAATTGTCCACTTATTTCCCTTTCTATGGAAAGTAATGTTAAATCATTTAGTGTAGAACTTTTCATAGTTGATCTGAGGTATGTTTTCACTCTTCTCATTGTAGAAAAGCTTCTTTCAGCCGAAGAACTAGATACAGGAGTTACAACAATTAGTTCAATTACTTTTTTTAATTCTTCAAATCCAACTTTATAACTTTGTACTTCATTCAGCAGTTCAAAAAGACCAGAATTTGATGAAAATAAAGTTTTCCCTAATGCACATTGATGTTTTAGTTTAATAAAAAATTCATCAGACCGATAAAATGGAAAAGTTTTTACAAAATTACATAGTGTTTCACAGTCTAAAAATTCTTTTGAAGTTTGGTTTAATATACCTAAAACTGCATAAAATTCACCATTTTCATCAAACCGCCGTTCATTTCAACACATATGACATCTAAAATATTATAAAATATTATTTTAAGTTCAATTTTTTTTTTCATCATTTGAAAAAATACTTCTTTTACCAGTAGTTGAAATTATGTAATAATCTGTCATTCTATTTGAGCCTTGAGACATCCTATTTGAAGAAACATCATTATTTGATGGTGTAGATACGTTTGCATTTTGTGCAATTATCAATGACTGTTCATATAATTCATAGAAATTTTTTTAATATTTCATTTAAACAAACAAGTATGACAATAACTTCAAATTTGGCAAACTGTAAAATCAATCCCTTTGCCTCTGCTGCCTCTCGTTTTTTAGAACTTTCTTTAAATGTATTAAGAACTTTTAAAATACTACCAAAATGAGTTTTGAAAAATTGTATACTTTTATATTTTGAGACCCATCTAGTATCACAGTGCTGTGTGATTTTGAAATTTCTTGGAGTTTCTTGGAAAAAAGCATGATGACGAAGAGTAGATACTGATTGAAATTCAAAAACAACTTCTAATAAGCCTATTATTTCGCCTACTTCTTGAACATTTTGTGTAACATTAACAAGAACTAGATTTAGCCTGAGAGCATGGGAATGTACCTATATATGTATCATGGATTTTTTGCTAAAGTTCTTATTTTTGTTTGAACACTTGAAAATTCTCCCGATATAACTGAATCACCATCATATGATTGACTAACATTTTTACCAATGTCTAAACCCGTGTTATTTAAAAATAATATCAATCCGTTACACAATGCTTGGGCATTTAATTAATTTAATTCAATAAATTCTAAAAATCTTTCTTTTATTTTTGAATGGTGTATATATCTCATACAATTTATTGGGGTCAGTTAGATAAAATTTTGAGATTGAATAAATGACAAAATACTTCTATTCCCTTTAATAGATTTTTCTTTCTGTTTCAATATTTTTCTTGCTCCACCGGACAATCTAATTTTTTTCAACGGTTGTTGAGAAGATTCCATTATTAATGTACAAGTGTACAACATACAATAATAATGAAGAACAGAAGTCAAACTAGCCACTAAGTAAATAACTAATAACTAATAAGTTACATCGGTACTCGCACAGTCGCACCTCGCACTGCTCGCTGTACGCAAATGCCAAATGAAGAACGCGATGATTTTGTTTAATATTATTCCGAGTGTTCCTACAACGCTAGCCACACTTGTCTTGCAGTCGTAATATTATTCATTTATACACAATATTAATAGTTTTTATATAGGATTATCAGCGCGTGGCATACTGGCGTCACAGTCAAAACAAACAAATCGCTAGATAGGCCGTTGTGGTGACGTAAATAGCGGGATTCCCGTTAAAATTCCAACAAACGATAATAATAAATCAATGCCGGACTACAATATTTTAATAATTACTGTTATAGTACAAACATTTTTCAAATAAATTTTATCTTACACAGTATACACAATTGTCACAAATTCTCACAATACAGTAGGTATTGGGTTTATAAAAATTAAAAATTGTGAAAATTATAAATAGGGGCCACAAAATAGGAATGGAGGCCGTTCCCGGGGCATTGCCCCGGCTGCCCGGGTAGATGTTGCGGCACTGATCTTAGATGTTTTTAAGTTTTAATATGTTGCGTAATTGGCCAACTCTTACTTCACATAATTTGCACAGTATGATTTTGACTATCGATTGAAAAAATATATTCCCTAAACTCACACACATAATTACGAAGATGACTCAATAAAGACGATTTATCTTTCGGCATTTTGAAAAAAAATAATGTAACACAAAAACGTGAATTACGATAGACACGAACGCAGTAACACACAGGCACAGTAAATATTTTAACGCGACTGGAATAAAACCTATCAATGGTCAGAAATCGGATTAGATATTTTCTTATCTTAATAAATGATACATGTATATTATTTCACCGATTATTAATCAAAATCATATTTGGGAAAACCGTTTATACCTAACAAATATAATATTTAGGTATTAGTCAACAGTCAAGGTTTATAGATTATTACGGAGGCGTTGATGGGCCAACCTTATGTTTTTTTTTTTATCTCATTATTATAGATTATCACAACTCATTATTATGAATTAGAAATTAGAATTTGTAAAATAGAAAAATTTTGGATATAGGGTTTGTGGGTGCTTTTAAATTTTTATAATCGATTCAAATTGTCGCCAATCATCTTACTTACTTACTACTTTACCATAGATTTAAACAAAACTATTTTACTATGGGACTCAATTAAGATAAAATTAAAAAGTTTATCTCTTGCTCGCCAAAAATGTGCTAAAATGTTATAAAGTGTAAAATGTAATGTACCTAGTAATAAATTACTACATTGAAAAAAAAACCAAATTACCCTGCAGTGAATCTAATTTTCAATGAACAATCTTTTTTTGTTCAATATAACCGACATACTTCCTTTAAAATATGAAATCAACGAACAACGATTTTAATTATTAATAATAGGTCTATTGTACCTATATTTTTAAACATAAAATATAATTATAAATATGTATATAGGTAATCTGTATAAAATAATATGGTTTAATATTATTATAGGTATAGCCGATATAGAAAAACTTAAAAGGATTACAAATTAAGAATAAATTATTTTATCTAATTTTCTTGATTTTTTTGCAAACTTGTCAATTACATATTCATTTTTTCACCCATTTGTTAGTTCTTCCTATGTATAAAAACGAAAGTTTAGTAAATCTACTCTGCATCATACTCACGATTTAAGATAGTTATTTTAGATAAGTATCTTTAATCGTGACCATATACATGATACATGGTGCGTAACCAAATCGTCTTAATGCGGCGCATTGTCGAAAATGATCTTTCACGTGTTGCTGATGAGGTTGGTATGGTTATTGCATCTTGAATTAATTTGTAAAGGCCCAGTCATATTTTTAAATTTTAATATCATAATCCATGCTTTTAAACTTTTATATGAAGTTTCTAAAACATTGTAAAACATCACTACTAAAAGAGTTTTTTTATTGACCAAATTGTGTTGTGGGATATATTCATAGGCGTGCGCAGACTTCAATTTCCTGTTAATCCTGGAACAATTAATTCCCTAGCTAATACTTGGACAGTGCCCCTAATTTTTTTTTAAACACATTACTACACATTCTAATTATAACTTACAAACTGTGTAAATAGAATCAAGTTGAATGCACACACAATATTAATGTGCTAATTTCTAGACATATATTTTTGAAGCTTAACATAAAATGATATAAATACAATTATGTATAAAAAAAAAAATAGAATGATATATGATTATATGAATAAATTAATAAAATTGTTGTAGTGGTACACAAATATTTTTAATCTTATTTCATTATTACAATTTACAACAATATGTGTAATTATTCATTATTTTTCGTTATTCTTTTGGACAGGTTTTAATAACATTCATATAATAATATATTTAACTATTTTTTTAAATTTTACAAATCTTATCTAGACATCCAGTTATAGTTACATGAAATTATAAGCAGCTACTCCTGTACTTAAATTTTTTTATTGATCCAAAATTATAATTTAACTATTTTAACTGAACTAAAAAGTTTGACTATTATAGCTATTACTTAATATTACTTAATTAAATAGGAATGTATATTATTTAATGTGTGTAATTAATTTTTTGTTGATATTTAGAGTAAGTACATTACAGATGAATCTAAAGCCGTATCTGAGAGGGGTCCACGGGGTACGGACCCCCCCCCCCACACCCCCGAAATTTTTAAAAGTAGAAATATTTTAGTGGTGAATATTTAGCTATTGACTAAAAAATTTCAGCATTTAAATTTAAAGAAAATTTGGCCACCGATAAAAAGACAGATTTATTTCTGTATTAAAAAAATTTACTACAAAATATTATTATTTATTTTAAAATTTAATACAATTAACAAAATTTAAAAAAATTATACCTAAAAATATTTTGAAAATTAAGTTATGTGAAGAAAATACCAAAATACGTCTATTTAATTTTTAATAAAAAAATATTACATATTTTAAATCTCCCTAATATTATTAGTAGACTATACTAAATAAACTATATCGCCTGATAATTTTTTACTAATAAATGAAATAATTTTATACATAAAAAAAACCTACGAACACATTCAAGACAAATTATATAAAAGTTATAGTGGCTTAACGCAACGGACACTAGATGAATATTTGACAGCTATTGCTCACACAATAAAACTATTTTAATTTTTTTTTTAACTTTTTTAAATTTTATTAATTGCATTATATTTGTAATGAATTTTTTGTAACATTGAAAAAGTTATTCAATATACAAAAATAAATCCATGTCTTTTTAACGTTTTTGATTATTACGCTTTTGATCAAGGTTTTCAAAAACGTAATTTTTCTATATTGTTTCCAAATATTCAATATTAATTTTTTTTCTAACAAAAGTTTTATTACAAACTAGTCCAAACATTATTTAAAAATATTCATAATCTGATTTTTTAAGAATGAATTTATTTTTTAGTGTTAAAACAAGAGTGACTTGAAACATACAAAACCATGTATAATTTTTTTATGATTATAATATTTATATGTTGTTAAAGAAGATGCTCTATAATTTTTTTTACATTCATATATTATTAAAGCAATTGCTACAATTTTTTTTTCTATGTGAAACTACTTAACTTTTTTAGAAAAAGTAAAAAAATTATGTTACAATAACGAGAATGTAAATATTTTATTTATTTTTTTATTTAATATTTAGGTAGGTAACCTAAATATTAAATAATTAACTTCTTTAGGTTATCATATGTTCTAAGATGTTTTTAAAAATCTTATTTGAGGCTAAGTAAAACGTATGGTAGGTTAAATGGTCAAAAACATTAAAAATACCTTACTGTTCCATGTCACCCGAAACTCAATGTGATGACTTGGATCATCCACTTTTTATATTTTTTTTAACCAAGTTATGGTTAAATTTCATTTTTTTTTTTATGCAAATATATTAATTTATACTGTGAGCCTATACTAGATTTTTTTTAAATTAAAAAAATTAATATTGAAGCCGTAGGAGCCTGGGAAAGTTAAAAATCATGTTCATTTTACCCGTGTTATATGGCAATAACGAAACAGTTTATACTTCGGGTGAAGTCACGGTGCGGCTTCTCCCACTCCCAAAATTTCAAAAATGTGAAATGAGGCAACCTGTAGTATAATCTATAAACCTTGAGTATTAGTTTGTTTTTATATTAAGAATACGTCTCATCCGTATCTGTTGTCTCCGTTTTATAAGTACGTAACATGGCCAAATTTACACTCAGCAGATAACGTATATTCGTTTAAAAATTAAAGTGAATCGGCCCTACTATGAAACTTGATGGTAAGAACATTTCTGTGTTTGCATGTTGGTTTTTTACGATTGTTTAATTTTTTAGCAAGTCATGTGTATATAATATAGCGTAAATTAAAAATGCTCATCACTCTCTTAAAAACTGAATAATCGTAAAAACCTACATACAAACACAGATAATGTTCTTACCATCAAATTTTATAATAAGTCAATTCACTTGAATTTTTAAACTAACGGAGCTAAACGTGTTCCGCTGAGCGTAAATTTGTTATGTTGCGCACTTGTAAGATGGAGACAAGGACAACACATGAGGGTGTTACGCCCTCTTAATCGAAACTTTAAAAATACAATATTTTTTTTCTCATATTACAAGAGTAAATATTTTAAAAATGTCAAAAACAACACCAAAGTATACACTAAAAGATGAAATATGCAATTAAAAAAAAAAAAAAAAATGAGTACATGTCATCATGTCGAAGTATGCAAAATATACACTAAAAAAGTTTCATTATTTAAATCATTGTGTCATAAAACCAATGCTGTTCTTACTTAGTATATCACACGAGCATATCATATTAACTAGATTAAATTATGCAAATATATGCAAAACCACGCTCTATAGTTATAGTTATAAGTAGATAACTGTTATATAATAATAAACACAATATATTTTATTTGTACCTTATACTCATTATTATTATTCTTAAAATCTAATAAAATGTAAGGATGGTTAATGATTATTCTTGTAAGAAAATAAATTCATTATAACTTTCTATGTATTTTAGTTACATAAAATAATTTATTAATAGTTGAAACGTACATTCCTACATTGACATAATTGTTTTAACTGTAATTTATAATAAAACTGTGTAAAACTTTGAGACAATTTTACATTGCTAGAATTTTACAAATTTGCACATTTAACATTTTTAAATAGAACATTCGAACAAAATACAATTTATTATAATAATATTATCACGAAAATTTTACAATTTTAAATTTCTTGTGTTCCAATTTTCAATAATATTATTATCTATAACTAGTCTAGTTTATATAATCTAATCTAAATACTATAATATATTACATTATGTTTTTAAATTTATTTTATCGTCAAAAAAATGTGTTCTGTTTCGATCAACAATTTATTATTATTTTATTCGTGTTTATTGTTATAGATTATACATGTCATATAAGTAGGTACTGCAAATGTTAGATGTTAGATATTTCTTTTGGCTTACCACTGTATAAGGTATATATAGGTTCCTAGGTACCTACATAAATTGATTACGCACAATATAAATAATAGTAGGTACCTAGAGTTCGTTAAATTAGTTAAACAGCGGAGTTAGGACTATTAATCAATGTAAACTTAATTTTGTAACAAATTAAATTTTATGGTGAATATTTCAAAACAGAAAATAGTGTTTTAAAAATCCAAGCCATCAAAATAAAATAACATACCAATAGCTTAATACTAAATTACTAAAAGTCATTATTATTGGTTTTCTAGCTTTTAGCTAGGTTAGGTTAGCTATTATAATATGGGTATTTTATTTTAAATTATTTAATTTCGATGGATAATTTTGGGATGCTAAACTTACTTAAGTACAAACGATTACTGAATAAGATTTATACAAATAATTGAATAATTTAAGATAGCTGCTGCTCGAAATCTCACGCCATAAGATTTTTAGAAAGTCCGTAGTCAATGTTGACAGGCAATAATTATTCGTCATTTATGTCGAAACATCGTAGTTATTTCGTGTATTAGAATGATATCCAAATTATCCAACACTTCACTGTTGGCATAATATACTGTTATCGCAATAAATATAGTTCTGAAGATATTGGATTGCGTTTTTTAAGTGCGCAGACTTTAAAATATACAGGTATGGCATGTGATGTGTTATGTAAGTACTTAAAAGTTAAAATTGATACTATATTACTATAAGAGTAATTAATCATTTACAAATATTAACTATTAAGGATGTTATAAAACCTTAAGCTCTGAGCAGCATTTGCAAAGCAATTAGTAGGTGTACAGGATCAGCTTAATTTTATTTTTTTTTTAAAACAAAATACATGCCCGTAAATTATATTTTGTTGAATACTGTTTCGCGTTAGCATGAACCAGTCGAGCTTTTGATAGTTAGTTTAAAAAAATGGCACCATAGAAAGAATAACTTTTACCGTGCAATATTCATTATTCTTAAGTATCATATTATTACGGGGATCGTAGCACATGTATTTCATTACATCATACATTTTAGACCAATAAGCGGTGGTAAATTACACATACATCGTAATTTCTGGATTAAATTTTTAATATACCTACCTACGTATGATTTTTTTGACAAATATCTAATTTATTTAGAAAGTTAATATTTTATACATCAAATTTCTAAAAAAATAAAGACTTTTATATAAGACTAAGAAATTTAAAATATATAAGTATATAACTGTGGTTTAATAATCAAGAATTAAATTACCCGACATAAATATTATTTAAAATAGGAAATAAATTAGGACAATATAAAGTATTAAAATTTTACGTAACTTATATTTTTCAAAATAATAAGTAAATACTGTTAAAAAATCGACCTGTATGTTTATGGTTATATTCTAACATAAACTGAGTTAGGTAGGTACATAAAAAAATAAATTTTTATTTTAATAATAATATTTAATTATTAAATATTGTATATTTTTATATAATGAAAGGTAAATATTGTACACTTAGAGTTTGAAATCGAAATGAAAGTTGACTTTGTTTTTTAATCATAAAAATTAGAGTTTTTTTCTGATTTTGATTAAAAAAAATATATATTAATTTTAAAATTGTATGATTCTTTAAATATTGTACAATATTGGTTTTAATGTTTTCTGATTTTTAATTAGATTTTAAACATATTTTTTTTTAAATTTAAATATCACTAACATTTTTACGATTTTAATTTTGATATCTACCTACCGATAAAATAATAATGATAATAATGGAGCTTTTGGCTTTGTTGAATTTTAAACCAATTTGTACTTAAATAAAAATTATGGAACAATTATTATTTTGAGATAAATTATTGCTTCTAATTTTTATTTCATTTCATTATTAATTTTTAATATCAATAATATCATTAAAAAAAAAAAAAAAATCTATTTTGACATTAAAACATTTTTAATGATTTTTATAGATATTAAATATTCTTTAAAATCGATTTCAAGTCTTGAATTCGTAATCACTGACTCGTGTAATTTGTTTTTTAATATATACCTATACGTGTTTATACTATATACAACTGTGGTCGGTATGAACCAGAAGGTCATGATCATATATGTACAATTTGAGTGCGAGTGATGAGTGATCTGCTTTAACGGCAAGTATTGCAGCTAATATTCGCGAGTAATATTTGTTCGTATAAGGTATAACATTGAAGATCCACATAAAGTTAGCAGCACAATCATTAGTCCATAATAATTCATACATGAAATATATCCGATAAATTTGTTGATAACTTGTATCGGGTGAAATTTTGTTAGCATAAAGTTAGTTAGGTGATAGCAAGTTATAGCAATTCAAAATTTATAAATGCTGTCCTGAAGAAAATATTCAAACAAATTCTGGGAGTAATCTATTAATTCCTGAAAAATCGCCAACAATTTTATTAAATAACCTACATTATATGTTTTTGTATTCCGTTATGGTTGTGCTACGACTAGGCTTTATGAGAGTCATTGGAAACTATATTTATAATTAAAATAACGTATCACGCGCATAAACGAATAATTTAAACTAATCGTTTTTAAAAATGCGAAGAATCAAATATTGTCGATCAGATTAAAAGTAATCGAAAATTTCCCATATTATCTTATATATTAATATAATATTATATACCTACTAACGTGGTTCTCAAACCTTTTATGATCTCAGAGCTCCTTTATAGTTACAACAAAAATATATCTTCTCAGTGCTATGGACCAACAGTTTTAAAACTATTACAGTATTTCACTTTAATTCCGATATTTGGCATCGGATTATCATTACCATACATCGCATTTTTCACTAATTTGACTGTTTAAAACACTTATTAGTTATAGCAGCGGTTTTCAACATTTTTTGGATCGTGACCCCTCAGTTTTTTATTTTTTTGTAACGCGACCCCCTAAAAAAAAATGATATATAACGCTATAACTGTTATAGTATATCACATGCTGTCGTACGCGTGATTTCAGATTAATAAAACAGAATTTAAAAAAGTTGTTTCTTTATTTTATACAGGAAAACAAATAGGTCAATCAAATTGAAGAAACTCACACTTTAATTATTTTTTTTAAAATTCAATTTTACGAATATAGGTATTGATTTGTTTAATCATTAAAAAACAACGCGTGCAACGTCATATTAAGATATAGCTTGCAATTCGATATGATAATATAGGTGATTGACGCATTTATGAAATTCACGGAGAATGCAGATAGAGTAACTGTCAGATTAAAATTATTTTAATTTTCAAACATCATCGTTTCAATTTTATATACCACGACGTACATCAATAGTTCTTAAACGTCTGATTTGCGTATAGGTATTTCAGGTTTTATATAACTGCGGTATACATGCAAAATACATTATATTATTATACAGAGTTATTCAAAATTATTCGTCCGATTTAAAATTATTATATATTTTCAGTTTTTAGATTCAAATTAAATAAAAGAATAATATTTCAAATGTATTTAATAATATACCTATAAAGTATAAATGTTCTATGTAGCTTGGCTTCACTTGGTCAAACAAACAACATCTACAGTCAAAACTCAAATTAATTCCATATATACGTATATATAGGTTGCAACTGATTTGGCTAATTGTTTAACTCTTCTGTGGTTGTTGTCAATAATGGTACTAGGTATACAACACGAACTAAGATATATACATATATATATATCTTAGTCCGTGGTATACAGTATCTTTAACAAATTTCTAAAAAAAGGTAGTCAATCTTCAAAGTATTAAGATCGGGTGACCTAGGAAGCTGTCTAAGTTAATTAATAATAATAAAGCATCGAATAATTCTACTTGGATAACCCTGTATACAGTACAATAATTGTTTTGGTGTACTATATAGTGACTGTATAGGCGCATATTATCTCTAATATGTACGTATATTGTTAGGTACCTAAATACCGTCGTCGTGATATTAACAAAATCAGATGTAAGTCGTATTATAAATTTAATGATGGGTATTGTTAGTGTAGTGGGTGTGTGAGACGACGGGGTGACTATCGCGCGATGGCATTATAAAAACCGTGCGAAAATAACCCAGTACGTCATGTTGAGTACCGCAAACAGCAACGGAAAGAACACCCTCGAAAATCTATCGATGTTTATGGCCCGGGTGCGGTTTCTCTGTGCGAGGGCCGTTGTGGCGGCCAATGCGGCCGCAGTGGCCTGTGGTGGTGGACGCGGGGGCGGCGGGATCGGGTGGCCATCGTTTAACTTCAAGTTGCTCTGCAAACCAAAAGATATTTTCATGAAATTATTTGGATCAAAAATAAACGATCGATTTTTGTTATCTCTTTACAACTATAGCTATGTAAAAACACGTCATTATAATATTATGATAGGTATTAATGGTTATATATTACCAATACATATTTCCCATGTTGGTACCTTTGGAAGAAGAGCTGGAGAATAACATAATATCTCTTTTTTCAAGTATTGTTTACTTTTAATTGTGTATCATGTGTATTGTCATTTGCTATACTAGGTAGATACCTACTCACAGAAGAAGCACTTGAATTGCATTCCGCAAAAAAAATATACTCAGATTATGTACCGAAAGATCCAGGACGCAATTTGTGTATTTTAATCAGAAGTTCTAACTAATAATTAAATAAATAATAAATAATATTTTTTTGTTAAATGTATAATTATTTTACAACAAAAAGAAAATATACGTTAAATCTAATTAAAAGTCAACTGGTATAATTGTATAAATAAGTTTTTTATAAATTCTAACTTTGTTATTTAATGTCATAGTCAATTTTGATAGTTTTTCAGATTGATATTGTTATAAATTATTCGAGAAACAAAATCCATTCATATCTATCGTAATTTATAATATAAAATAATACATAATATCAGATTTCAAGACCTCTTAATAAATATTCCACGGAAAACCCCTAAAAAGAAAAATATACTACCTGGCCAATATACTGGGACGCAATGCGTGTACCATTTTTATGGGAAGCAGCTAAAGCTCTTCTCTTACAAAACGAGTATTTGCTATTGGGCAAAGTTTTCTTATAAACTAAAAATATAAAAATGTAATGTCCTTTTAAAGCCATCAATCAAGGCTAATGTCTTAACTAGATAATTAATTTATGACTTTTAAAAAAGTTATGCTGTAAATATATAGGTACTATGCACGATATTGTTAAAAAAACTTCTCAGTGGCGATGGGTAAGAGGGGCCTGCTTGTGTTTCCTCCCTTCAAATACACCAATGACCTAACCTAGAGCAAATTTAATAAAATAGTAAAAACAATAAGTATACCGAACATTATTATATTATAAGTTTCTAGTATACAACCACTTTACCGCGAAAGTCATAAGTGCGTACTACGTATTCATTCAAAATGTTCAGCAAATATGTTTTATTATTTTTGTATTTACATTTTATTTTATCAATAGCATATGTAATTTAAAAAATTAAATTATTTGATGGTGCTTCAATAAATAAATTATAAAAATCCAAGGAAAAGGCACAAAAATAAACAATCGGTTGAATTATTTAGTACTTGACTTTGAGATGTTAGCAAACAATCTATAAACTATAAATAATAATGCAATATTCGGTACTTTCCTGTTATACAGGACTACGGCTATTTTCGTGATTACCTCCCAAGACTACCTCCGTTATAAAAGACAACCGCGGTTGTTTAGTGAAACACCACAATCCCGTTATCTAAGACTACCAAAATTTGCACACTTTCCTATTATCACAGACTACCTTAGTTTTATTTAAAATTTATATTTGTACAGTGCACCTCCATAATTAATTCTTTGATATTTTTTTAATCAGTAGGTATTATTGGGATGGCTATATTCGAATTATATATATAAAAAAAGTATCTAAATACCCAGTAGACATTTGTAATGTATTACACAACACACGCTACATATGTGGCGTACTGTCACTAAAAACAATAAAATAATAATTATAATAAATACAAAAATAATAGTGGTAAAAAATGGTAAATCTACAAATAAAATAATAAATAATGATGGCTATATTTACGAATTATATATATAAAAAAAATGTAATAATATTAGTGTCGTATAATCATTTTAGATGTTTCTACATCAAAAAACTTTTGTATCATAAATTGTTCTCTATTTTGAATATCGATGTGTTAAAATGGCTGTAACATAAATTTTGAATCACCCTATATTAATATATAATAATATAATATTAATATAACAATTGTGAATTGCTACGCTAGAACGCAGTGCGTGAATATCGTACAGCTAATTGTGGTAGTCGCGATAAAGGAGGTAGTTCTTGGGTGGTAGTCGCGAAAACCATTTTAGTAGTCTTAAATAACAGGATTGTGATGTTGTCAAAAATCATGGTAGTCTCGTATAACAGGAAAGTACCCAATATTCTATTGTAATTAAATCTAATACTTTTATAAAAAAAAATCATGTTATTTACATCATATAAAAATCTTCCCACATAGCAAAACAATATAGGTTAGGTTAAATCGTTTTCGAACAAATATAATGGTTTGGAAATATAGAACGTTGAAGTATTTTTTAATTACATGATATTCGGTCATTCCAAATTTCCTAGTCCTGTATATATTTTTAATTAACTTATTAATTCATAACCTTATTATTAAATTATTTTCAATTTTATCAAAAAACATTGTATAAAATTATAATGATTATCATTTAGAAAAAATATAAAAAAACCTACAATAAATTCTTATTAAAAAATTGTTTAAAGAATTTCGCAAAAATGAATGTTTATTTTTAAAATGATCACCCTGTTTACAATTATGTGAGGTTTCGATAGTCTTAGAAATGATTAAATCATTGATTATATTGTTTTTCGCTTTATATAAACAAGCGTCAGCTACCTTCGGTTTTATGTCATATTATAATATACTTAAAATAATTCGAATATTCAACACCTACTTATAATATTAAAACCATATTCATAAATGTCAATTTGTTTCTATATTATGTAAGTATAGATGGAACAGCATAATCCACACTTATGTAATTATAGACAGGGTGTATACTTTAATCTTCTTTATTTTACTTTAAAAAATATTATAAATACGGGAATAATAATAACACATGAATATACATATAAAGCATGTGGAAATCTAGAAAAGCTGTAAAATGGGTATATGTTGTCGTTAAAAGTTAAAAAAGGGAAATATAAATAATTATGGTATGATATAATGTTTATTATATAGTTTTATTCATAAAAAGTAACCCATAATAAATACTTAGGAACAATATATTTGGAATATTAATTTCTATATTCATGTGAAGTGAACACATTCTGAGCATTTTCTTAAGTAAGTTTATTCGTAAAAGTTACCAACAATATAATTAAGATTTTTCTTTAAATAATATTCGATGGTTGCAGGATGATAGTTTGATACCTACTTCAAAGAGATCTTTCATCATAATTGTCGTTTAATGTTAAGCATTTAATTTACATTATTTAATGCATTTTTGTGTAACATTTTATTTTTAAAGTTGATCATTAATATGAATTTAAATTTATGTATTGATAAGTTATCAATGATATCTTATTTTTATTTTAATTTCCTACTCATTTAAAATACAATGAACTCCAAAACGGTTAGGTAGAAGTCTAATAAATTAATAATCTTGATTTTAAATGTTTAGAAATAATTAACTATTTCCCTTTGTTTAATTTTAATATAATTAAAAATGATATTTACCCTGAAGCTGAAATTAAATGATTTTTTATTTAATGGTTTTGGCGGCATGTCGGAATCACCAAGCACTATGTTCACCAAACAATATTCCATAAGAGCCATAAATACGAACCTAAAACATACATCGGTTACAAATTTTGTTAGTTAAACGCACTGATTTAACAATAATATTATATTTATAATTTATTTTTTATGTATAACGAAGATAAATAATTTATAAGAAATCTGTAATTTAATGACTAAAATTACAATCAATTAATAAATAACGTATGCTGTAGGAAACTAAGAATTGAAATACACATTTGTAAAACGTTATTAGCACCTACTTGATACAAAAGTTCAAAAAAATATTTTGAACGAATATTGGATATTTCATATAATATCATTAAGTAAAAATTAATCACAGGAAATTATATGAAAACATTCTCAGGAAATATTGACAATTTTTTATTGGATATGGCTGCATTTTAACATACACAAACAAATAGAATGTCTTCAAAAATGTTTACAGTGGAAAAATATAGCTTTATAAGATTTTTCGAAAATTTTACTGTACCCTTAGGTAGGTACACTTTATTTTATTTTTTCATCCGTGATGCACTAATACTTCATATCTTGGGTAGGTACCCAAGTATAGTTCAAAATATTATTTGATTTACACCTACTAAAATAATCTAGATCTCGCCAGTTCGTTCTGAGATGACATTTGTATACAAAGCAAAATTATGGACATGGTAGTCGGGCTGTACCTAACTAAATTATCACCGATACCACTACGGTTATCATACATACACGCGCCTTGATTATTAAAAAGGTATCTAAACTTTGATTCATACCTTTAACATTATATAATACCTATTATTATTTTTGGCTCTAATACTATATTATGTCCGTGTGATATTTTGTATATAATGTTTTAGATGATTATCTATTTAAATACACTTTATATTAAATACAATTCACTGATTTTATTAGTATCATATGATTTATAATGAACAACCTAATCAATATATATTTTGAATTTAAAATATAGATGGTTGAATTATATGATGCGTTTATATAAACAGTGAATTAATGTATGCAAATATACTATATTATATTATAGCAAACGATTGTTTTTAAATATTAATTATTTCATCAATTTAATTACAAGTATTTAAATATAACAAGTTTTCATATTAAAAAATAATAACACCAGAGAGAGTTCTACAATTGGTAATAAATTATTATACAAAACTATAATAATATATATAGTAATAAATTAATATGAATAATTATTACGTATATTTTAATATTCATAAACGTTTATAATATGTTAATAGTAGTTCATAATAGTTCTTTATAGAAACTTGTGACTTGCTGTCCATTTACATATGATGATAATTGTATTCTTAATAAAATATTTCAATTTAATAGCAATTAATTTCATTTGATTAGTTTAGTTATAAATATTTAGTTATAGATATAACCGTTAAATATAAACATGCAAATAAATGCAATTAAAATCAAATAAATATATGGCATAATATGGTGTATTGGTGTCTTACATTTTAAGAATCCGTATTTTCTGGAATTTACATTCTCGTTTTAATTAAATACTTTATAGTATGTACCTATTCAATAAATTAAATTTCAAGAGGTAATTTTAAAACTGTCCCCCACTTCAAACTTAATTATTATTTGTAAATTACTATTGTTAAATACATTTATTTAAAATTCATATATTATACTTACACTGTACAAGCGGACATAAATGTATCAACTGCTTTTAGATATGAAACTGGAGGCAGTGCAGCTTGAGATTTAGCGTGTTGTGTTGACAATGTCAATAGAGACGTAACACCCAACGTCACACGGGCTGGAGCTGCTTCAGGTTTAATCCAAAACGAAACCCACTAAAAATGTTTTAATTTGATTGCTGTTTTATAAATTTTATAATAGCAATGTTTGTCACTAGCTGAAAATAGTTAAATACAAGATACCTAACTAAGAGTATCACAGAACACTTATTTTTCATATATTTTAAAAATTTAGAACAATAAGGGTAATAAATTACATATTTTTCACAATGTTCAATTTAAATTTTTAAAGTATGTATAAATTATTCAACAGATATTCAGGCTATTTAAAAGTTAATTTTACATGTTAAGTTTAATAACTTTAAAAAAATTCAAAATTAAGATATTATTATAAGAATTCCATGAAATAATTGCATTGCATTTGTGTTAATTTTGGGCACATAAGATTTTAAATACCTAGAAAAGGTTATTCCTAAATAACCTGGTCTAAAAACTTGTGAATTCAAACTATTTTTTAAAAATTACAAGCGAACTACAAGAACTCGTATGTTTAATTTACTTTTGCTTTTAGTAATTTTTCTAGTTATACGAATAAAAATTTAATTTTCTGCAACGTATTGAAATGTGCATGCATGTACAAAAATTGCATTCTACCAAAAACGATAATGTTTTACACACACTAATGTTGATTTACTACTTACACATTGGCACAACCCAAACGTACATGTCCTATGAATTACCTATATATTACTCCTTAAAACTTATGCTATGTACTGGTCCCTAGTACGGCTTAATGGACAACTGTTTGTGGTTATCACTTGACGTTATAATAATGTATTTATTAGAGTAAACTCAAGTGAGCAATAACAATATTATAATATATAACTTTAAATATAGTATGACAACTAGAAAAAAATGCGAAAAAAATAATAATATAAATATTAAATACCATAAATATTATGCTACATTCTATTTCTGGTTATAATTTCAAATTTGTAGTTAAATTTATAAAAATGAAATAACCAGGAATAAAGACCTATACAAGTCCCATCAAGTTAGGTAATCTATAAGCTGTTGTTTTTGTTTAAGATGGCATGCAAAGAACTTACATTATGAATAGGTTACTATGAGTGTAGTTATTATTTGTAAATTATTAGGTCTATAAATAACTATTATTATTTTATATGATTATTGTTATTTACTTACCGACATAATGACAATAAGGCAGGTAGGAATATAAGTGTGAAACAGATAATACCCGAGTCTTCGTTTAAGAACAAAAATAACTTCAAGACATGTAAAATTTCCTGAAAAATTAAGTAATTGCATCAATTTATGACATATTTTAATTACAATTTATAAGTTCAAACTTATTTAGACTTTTAATATAAAAATATAAAAATTGGTAGTATGAATCTATAAACCAGACATAATAGAATACACTAGGCAAAGTTAATAATAAATTTCATTTGTGCTTATGATACTATGCTACAACATAATTAACAAAATTATTATTAAATTACGTACTTGAAAATGATGAATATATTTTTTTAAATAGATATGCTATAAATATTAGCAATTTATATAAAATACTTGGAGAAACTGCAAAATAAATTTCTGTTTTATATTTAATCTATATGTTATCGATATATGGTTTAGACTACATAGGTTTATAGTTTCTTATTGGAAAAATATTTAAAGCTCATTTTTTTGTCAAACAAAAATAATTTAAAATATAATGAGTTAATTAACAACTTATAATATATTATTTTCTAAAAAAACAATTTAATACGCCTATTAGAATCTTAAAAAATAAAATTTAATTTATCAGAAATATTTTATACAGGTTACTCAAATAATTACATTTACATACCTATCATTAATGCCAAGTATAGCCTTTCCTTATTGACTTCCTACTTATCCAATGTGTAAAAACGTTTTAGAATCACTGTAGTCTGTGAAATACACAGAAATATATAATGGGAGGAAGAAGTTATATTAATACATATACATGTATACAAACATTTTACGTTTTTATATAGTGTAAAATAATTAAGGGAGATTAGTAAACACCCAAACTCCCCGTGTGTATATGCCGCTAGTTGTAATACTTTGTTACTCGTATTATTATATATTTTTAAACAGCTATAACTAGTATAAGTATAGGAAAATATGTACCGGTGGAATAAACCTGAGTGCAGTCAGCAGTTTGATTCTTAACTAACTGCAATTGAGGCAATTCAATGTTTTCATCGACAACCAACGGTACCTCTGGATCCCATTGGAATATCATGTCATCAGTGGTATGAGACACTGAAATAAATTAGATATTTCAATTTTATAGTGGTTTTACTATTAAATGACAGTTTTATCTTACAGCTTTCCATTTGAAGCTTGCATTCTTGTGTATCATGTGGATATATCATGAAGTTCATTGCACAGGATAATGTTAACGTTAATCTAAAAACGAAAAATCACTTTGAAGAATATTGAATTAACTTTATAATAAAGATAACTACTACTGATGTTAATAAAATATTAAAATCATACTTGACCATGTAGAGAATAGTTTTGTCTTTATAAAGCCACATGTAATGATTTGGAATTGTCATAGTTTGAAAAGTAACGGCTTTGGCATTTTTAAAAAACGAATCCGGTCTCCAAATATTTTTCAACCAATCAACCTCTAATAATCTGAAAAAAGATTTATTAGAAATTTATTATATAAGTATTTACTATAAAATTTATTATTACATTTTATATGCGATTTTAACTTTTATACAACCTATTTGAACCTATTTTGTACAACTATTACTATTACTTATATTGACTTAGATTAAGAACTTTTGAATGATTCAATGTAATCTAAAGAAATTCATGATTAACATAAAAAAAATGTATAGACACTAACCTATATTCGGAAGTCATATTTTCCGGCAAACGAAGTCTATGATCCTTCCACGTTTGAGCAAAAAAAATATCAGCAGCGTATGTCTTATGAAAAAAAACCATTTAAATACAAAATAATTTTTAATTTATACAATAGTTACCATTGCATTTTCATCGATTGAATCTAAGCCCATCACCGTAACATGAAAATGAACTTTTGTCGCCGTACCATCTATTTTGGGTGGTCTCATTTTATCATATTGTTTTGCATCCTCTGGTAGAATATCTCTGAATTCCAAGCATTTCGAATATCTAAATTGAAAACTATTTAAAAGAAAACAAAACATGAAACATGAATTACAAAGAGATTGAATAATTCAAAATTTAGGATTCTGGTGCTGGTGTATACGTATAGATACTATGAAGACGAACATCTTTCAATAGAATTTTATATTTTATTTGAATATAACTGAAAACTGTATTAGTAAACAAATATTTATAATAATTTAAGTATTTTAAGGAATCAGACAGAGTTAAAATAACTATAAAATGTATTTTTTTTATCAATGGGGATACATAAAATATTGTCAAAATTAACCCTGTACTTTTATTTTGAAAATCTGAACGTACTATTAAAAAAAAGTAATATTACATTATTATTAGTTATTAGTTATTATACTTACTTGATAACATAGAGGACAATTATAAGCTTAGTTATAATAGCACTGGATATTTTTTTTGTATTCCAATTCTTCATAACTAAATTGTAAACCTAAGACATAAATACCAAGTACAGTCATATTTTAATTTTAATGTTATTTATTTATATCAGAAAATTAAAATATTTTTGAATATACAATGTACGAAAACACGTATAAAAAAATATTAATCAGACATTTCAAATATTATTGATAAATTATAAATTATAATATTGTATGTATTCTAAACAGGTATCTACACTAAATTAACTAAACTTGGTTTGTAGTCTTAAGTTATATATATTTATGTATAACTAAATATTTTTTTCCTATAAAGTACCAGTTACTTAATTATCATTTTATAATTAAAGAAGTATAAGTATCAGTTGAGAATTGAGAATTTCCGAATCAATCTTTGTTTTACAAATATGCAGGTTGCAGGTAGGTAACTCTTATAGATTCCATATATTTTATTGATTTGTCTAATGCACAATTTTTAATTCACGATGGATATTCGAATGTATGTGATAAATTTAATTTGAAAATAATCATAAATTAACGAAAATAAGTTATATTTAGAATTTATCTTAATTAAATATATAATGAGTACTTATGGTTAAAAAATATTTAGGATTGTAAATGTAAACCTTAAATGTTTTATAGTAAAATACTATAATATAAATTTTTAGTTCTAAAAAAAAAGTAAATTCGATAATTCTAGGTTGTGACGTACGAATGTATAGATATTTTTATTTTTGTATTGCGTAGGTATATGCAACCACAAATTTACATTCAATGTTTGGTATTTAGTATTAATTTAAATTTTTTATAATATGAATTTTAAAGATTTTAAAGTAATGTTATCACTTACTATATTTCATATTCTTATTATTCTCCATACAGAATTTTTTTAACTGACCTGTCCAATTCTTGGACTTAGGTATAATATTCATTTTTCTCAGTAGAAATTTAAGTGATAAGTAGGTATATTTCAAATATTTGGTACTTTTAGTATTTTTAAAATTAAAAGTGTCTCAACATTTTACTTAAAAACCGAAGTCCTAGATTCATCCCGTAAACTCCAATACATGTATTATGTTTGAATATGTTTTATTTTAGATATACGAGTATAAACACATTTTTAAATTATGATCGAGTATTTGAGTGACATATAGTGGTTATAGTAAGTGCAAAATATCAACTATAATAAACTAATACATTACTAATTTCACTATCAATATCAACCATCAATTAAGTAAAAGTTTTAGTGACTTAATAGTTAGCTATATTGATAAAAAATGTATTAAAATGTAAACCTCATTCTATGTTATTTGTTTTACAATTATTAATATCTTTATAGTACATATATTAATATCAATGATCAGTGTATCAGTATATGCACTAAAAATCATTGTGTATATACTTGCAATACTTGCATACATTCAACAAATTGTAAGTTAATGCCAAGAATATATAGCTTTATTTAATTTAAAATAATAATATCAATAATTTTAATATCAATACTATACATACAATACATTTTTTTCATAAAAAATAAAAAGAATATAATTATGGGAAAAAAACAGATAAGTCCATGTCGGGTCAAAGATTTTCAATGACGTGTGGTTTGCGTTCTTTTTTAAAAACACTTAATTACGACGTTACGTATAAGCCAGTCTATCGATTAAAAATTGAAAACTGATGGTACTTCGAGTTAGTCTGAATATTGTAAGCTCTCAGCAGTTTTCGATAAATTTGCGAAAAACTGAGTAATGAGAATAATGCATGCGGTTTGGCCGATTTTTTATATATTATGCTGTATTGCCGTTTTTATAGTGTAATTTTTTTTTGGAACGTTTTATACTTGAGACAAAGATAATGTCCATTTTTTTTGTATGGATAAAATTATTGTTACAGCATTTAAATATTATCAATTTTTTAATGCTGTAATTTTTCTTTATTTTTTACACTTTGTGCTCAATTCATGTTTGATTTATAATATTACATGATTATTCCTATTGTAGTGTTTGTTATTAAAAATAAACTAACATTGTAGATACCTACAGATTCCAAATTTATGAATTTATTTATCGTCATGACAACTATATTTTTATTTAGTTGGTCGTATACCTATAGACTCCTATATATACCGTCTACTAAAAGAAACATAGTCTACCGTAATATTATTAAAAGTATAAATAAAACAAATTTGAATTTATTATTAAATTTAAAAATTTAAAACTATGATTTTACAAAAAATATTATTCAGTGATCAAAAATTTTAGTATAAGTATAACTATTATCGATATTACGGATTATCCACAAAACATAGTTTCATATCTCTTTAGAAAGAATCAAAAATGTTTCCATTTTCATTTAATCCTTATAGCAAAGTACCTCTCTAATAAGTCTTCATTTGTACCACACATTTTCTTAACAATTTTCAATCTAAGAAGGCCTTCAAAGACAAATAAAAAGTTACTTCACCACAAATGACACTAAACCAACTAAATTATTGTTACATGATAAAATATATACCCTTTTGAAAAATTAAGATAAAACATATAAATTGGTATAGGTATAAGGTAATAAACCAATAAATAATAATTATGCAGAATTCACACAACATTGGTACACCGCATACTATGCTCATATTTATAGTTGGGTAGTACCTACACAAAACGGAGGTAGACCGCATATTAGGAAAATAGCCACCGTATATAATATTTTTATATATGGCTTTGTTTTCAACATTTTTGTATACGATAAGACTATGTTAATTTGATGATAGTTTATTTTTATGCAAATTATATACATAGGTTATGCCAAACACTCATATTCTGCTCTACAAGTTCGAATGATGTCAGCAGTTTTGTCTATAATGGTGACGTATATAAATGCCGTTATTGAATATTATTAAGCTCTAACTTGTATGTGTTGACATCATTAAAACATCTTAATAATTAATTATTTTTAAAATTGTGTTAATATGGCTAACTGCAATCTCGTATATGTATATATTAGTATAAGTATATTACCGACAATGATTTTATTAGGTAATGACTAAAACCCGAATTTAAACTATCAAAATGTGCTTAAAAAATAACCAATTCTGACGTATAAAATATCTCTTCAATGCAATTCCTATAGAGAATTATTACTAACAATATTTTGATAGGAACGCAAACGATGGGAAAACTCATCATTTTTAACATTTCTTTATTTAACTAAACTAAACGAAATGCAAAAATGAAGTACAAAGCTTAGGGACGCACGATAAATAAACAGAATATACTCGAAATAAACCTGATTTCCTGATTGCGATGAAACAGCAACTAGCAACCAATTAGTTAATATTAATTTTTACTTATTAAACTCCATATAATCTATATGAATATAAATCTATATAATCTCTATAGATTATAGATAAACACATTACCTACCACATTCATAAATAGATCAGTTGGCATTTGATACCGGTAAAAAATACCAAAAAAAAAATTTACACAAATAATATTATGAAAACTATATTTATTTTATAATAAATATATATATTATATATTATAATATTAATATATATTTGAGCAGTAAATATTCATTAATGATTTTGCGTTGCCAGTCTTATACATCTGTGCAATATAAAATCATAATACATACGACATATGTATACAGGGCCGGCGAAAGCTATGGGCGACCTGGGCGACTGCCCAGGACGCCAGCATGGAAAGGGAACCAAACTGAAAATTATTTTTATTTAATTTATCTTTTAATACGCATTAATAATATATACAATTTGAAATATTCTAATGTCGTTTTAATTTAAGATGCAATTGTCTCATATTTGCAGGGGTGGACTGGCCTGGCGGGACACCGGGACAAATCCTAGTGGCTCGTTACAATAATAGATTAAAATAAATGGCCTGATAATATTTTATAAATTAAAAATATATAGTATACGAAAAAATATAAAAATATAATAAATATAATGCATAAATAGGTATTACCTTATCAGCTCGTGTATATATATAATGTATACCACAGCACCGTTAAAAGTATTTAGAACCCGATATTAAGTCCTTCTACTTTTTAACTAAATGCTTCAATTATAGTTATTGATACTTCAGAATATAATCAATCAGCTACAGCTTCATCAGTAGAAGAGCAATTAGAAAGCAAAGCATCAGAATATCTTGTAGGTTTAACTGCTTATTGTTTATTAATTCATGATCGTATATTGTAAAATTTATACCTTTTACTTGAAAAGTAAGAAAACTTTTGTAAATAAATTAGAACTAATTTAAAATATTAAATGTGAAATATGATATACGTATTTATATATAAAAATCAATAGATATTGATATATTTTTTTATTTAATTAATCCCCGTTCTTTTATAACTTAAAACAATTATTTTTCAAAATAATTTCAAAAATGATTGCACGAGGACGACATTTTTAATGTGTGATCATGAAAAGTTGCTATGAACATTGAACATATAATATGGTTTTTGAGAACCCTGAATCACTGTGATTTTATGCTTACACAGATAAAAATAGCTTTTAGACGAATAATTCTCTTTAAGCTTTTAAAATCTCCCTGCCAAAAAGTGCTGTGAACCTACAAATACATACTACTAGTATAATAATGTACATATAGTAATTAATACAGATAAAATAAGTGTAAATTAAACGACTGTTGAACATGTATTGTTTAAATAAATCAATCTTTAACGAAATATTTATTTTAATGGATACATTTGAATGTAACTCGAACACTATGCAGTATATAAATTTGTATACAGTGTACAAATTTGCATAGAGGTTTCACACTGATCGATGTAAAAACAGACTGCATAATAAACATAATACTATAATATGTACCCAAGTGACTTTTACGTTTCACTACTGCAGCAGTTGTATTATATTATTACAGTAAAAAGATTAATAATGTAATGTTGGTGAAAAAATGTATTTTATAGGTACTACTATACCTACTTATAGCTGTGGTATGAACGGGTATGTACAATGTACATATATATTAATATGAATAGTATTTAGTTCACTTTCATTATTATAAAAATATTTAATTTTATTATACTGGGTTGCGAGCAAAATGAATTAATTTGATAGACCAATCAGGGGCTATATTAAATCGTATTTAACGTACCACTACTACCACTATATTAGTACACTATTGATTCATTAAATGTCGAATGATTGGTCAAACAATCTGGCACAAGTAATTTAAACTATTTAATATTCATTTCATTAAATATATATTTTTATAATTTTAGAAAAAGATAGTCTTGATAAAATTATAAAAGTAACCAACTTAATACGAGTGGTACTATATTTCCATCCAATCACACGTTTTTATTTTAATCCCAAAATCAGTATTATCGAAATTGACACATCACAACCGACTTTTATAACTTATATAAAATTGTTGAAAATTATTTTGACAGTCAAAACAGTTTTGTCTGAACAGCCTATTGTTGTATAACAACGTAATAACATGACACATACAGAGTATAATGGAAAATAAATATTAACTTAAAAATATATACATATATTTATATAAAATAAGTCAGTTATATGACTAATTTTAAGTATAATTGTATAATAATAAAACTATTTACAATATAGACATTATTTAAAAACATATCCGTTTTATAAAAAAGTAACACATTCCTTTTTAAATCGTTAAGAGTCTGTGAGTTTTTTTTAATCTAAAAGGGGTGAAAAAAAGTCAGGAAACACTGCATTATATCGTATTATGTTTCATTCAATTTATTGAATAAAAAATGTGGATTTCAAAATTAAATTCGTTTTTCAAATCAAACCTAAAATACAAAGTTAATAACTTCACAAAGACAGGGTGACTTCATTATTTTTGAAGAAACTAAAAATATAATTTATTTTTTATAAGCAAAATCACTTGTATTTATTTATAAGGATATTATAGAAATCGGTCATGAGAAAAAAAATATCAAGCCTCACATTAAATTAATAATGCGTAATATGGCTCGACGACTACTAAGCTAGCAAACTATTGGTAACTTTTCGAGAGCACAAGTCAGCTTCAAGTGTGCTTATGGACAAAAGTTGCTACCTTCGCAAAAATCTCTCCTCCACCCCCAACCATTACACTTTTTATCGTTCGTTCACGCCAGAATCTTTTATTTTATTATTATTATTTTTTTTTTTAATTGCATCTCATACTAAAGTGATGACGTAAAAGAGTCTTAAATGTCTGTGTGTCAAAGAGATTACGTGCATTGATACTTGAAAATACACGCACATACACATATATGTATACATATTATATAGTAGCGATATTTCATTAATATAAAATCTAACCTTATGTAGTCTGCTTGCAATTTAAGCTGTACGGTTGTTCAAATTATCATTATATATGGTACAGATAAAAATAAAATCGGTTTTATAAATATCACATAAAAATACCGACACAGTACGCAAAATACCGATGTACATAATAAAGAAATAAAATTAATTAACTGGTTGACTTAGTTAATTGGTAAGTAGTATTCCTAACGTTTCTAACGTTTTTATAATTAATTATTTGACGTATTTTAATTGGAATATATTATAATAGACATCGATGTTTTGTGTAAATTGTACATAAATTGAACCAATGTCATTTTTCAAGTAATATATAATTTTAATATAATACTATGAAAGAGATGCATCAAACTATCAAATAAAATGATCGTAATAAACAAATTTAAAAAGTAAAAAAACGAAACAGATATTATTCACATATATCTCAATATTAAACGTGTTGATTATTGGTACTATTGAGTTTAGTATATTATAATTTATAAATGTATAAGTTATACAGTATAACAATATGAAAGCAAAAGGAATTCGTATCGCAATATTTTTAATTTCATAAAAAAATATATTAATAAATTAGAAAAATTAATACAAATATCAATGTCCGTAAATAAAAATTAAAAATATTTATATTATAATCCAAATGTCTACAGTAATAATACTAATTTAATAAGAACATTATATGAATAATCAAATATAGATTTGTATTTAGGAACAAATATTTAATAATATCGAACAATCATAAATAATTATTATATCAAATTATAACAGTAAATATAGTTATTTTTGTAACCTATGATGCCACTAGTTTTGTAATTTAAAAATTTAAATTTACTAAGTTGGGATTTGCGTGAACAATTTTATATAACGTAGGTATTTATACCTCTGTAAACATATTTTTTGTAAAAAAAACTCTTCAGTGTAATACTATTCTATATATAATATTATTTCCTTTCATTCATAATCTAAAATAAAAGATAATTTGATACAAATGGTCTAAAATTTAATCGTAAGTTAAATCAGTCACGTATTAATTCATAAAACATGTGTTATACCTACATGATTTACACAAAGATATACTTAATAAACGTGCTTTATCTATCATATCGCTAGATGCACTGAGTATTCAAAATGGGGGAATACTTAAAGCCCTTCAAGATATTTTGAAGTTTGAACCGCTTCCATTATTATGTACTTAACAAAACATTTAATTGATTAAAAAAAAACTTCTAAATAATATGTGATGATAGTTTGAAATCAATCATATTATGTGCGATATATTTTTGGAAGTTAGATAATAGCCACCAAACAAAAAAAATAAAATATAGAAAAGTTTTATCTCATTTACTGGTGAAAAATAAATTATCGTAGAAATCCGGGTAATCCGGGTTATCAAATACAAATTGTCAAATGTACTTTTTTTGTTTTTTATTGTTATCTACTTTATCCTGAAGACGTAACAAAGTTTTCATAATGGCTATTTTATCGATAGATACGTTGACGACACGGAGTCAGAGACACCTTCTAAAATATGTTAATTGAAACAACCGCAGTACGCCAACCACGGTATATTTTATCGGTCAAGATGTATTTTACTGTCATTATTAAATTATCTATAATTTATAATATTAAGTAATTATATAGATGCTCAATTACTGCATGTACCTACATCCTTACGCACAATAATTTATATTTGATGTTGACATAAAATAAATACCATTGGTCCAGTCGTCGACTTTAAACAATAAATTAAATTTTAATCAAGTATTTTTTTTCATTATAAGATTTGGTTAAAAAATAAAAACTGTGCTTTGATGAATTGCTGCACAAATATTTTGTTTATGTTTTAAAAATATAAACAATAATAACAGTGAATATATTTTATTACTCATCTAAACTATATAGGTACTTAAATAATTTAATAATTATATTATAAAATATGTGGATAATAAACTATTTCAAGCACGTTGCCATAGCCATGTGAAATAATTAACTCCTATAATAAATAATTATATTTACGTAAATATGCACGTCATTCATAATATACGATATAAAAATATTTGTATTTATTAAAATTTTGAAATATTCAACCTTTAATGATGTAACTGCGACTGATACAAAATATAATGATTTTAATAATTAAATAGATTTTGTTGTGAAAATATAAAAATGGTTATGTAACTGATATATTGGAAACCAATTGTTGATAATTGTAGTAGGATTTCAAAGTGAATAGATACATTAAATAATATAATAGTAATAACTAATAATATTTAAATTATAGTAATAAATACTATATTATTTGTAACTATACAATGAAATGATTTTTCTTAAAAGATTTTAATTCATAATATATTTACAAACTATTAAGTGCGGAACTTAGGTAAAGATATTCATTGTTGTTATTTAAAAATATATTATAGTAATATACATGTTTTAGATATCTCACCGCTAAATGTAATAGTTTAAATAATAATAACAGCTACCTAATACAAAGTTACACTGATTAAGTAATACTAATAATAGTTTGAAGACAATAAATCTATTGATTTCGAATAATAATAGTATTACTACTTAGACACGTAAGATTCGCGTGCGATCAAATATTTTTTCTAAAAATTATTTCTTGTATAATATGTATTATGATTAAACTCGTAATATGCGTTTAGGAAATTAAATACAGTGCATTCGTACTTGTCAAATTAAAATTTGATTTTTATTAATAATCGATCGGGGCAGTGGCGTTTATAAGGAAAATTATGATGCGGTTGCCCATGGTGAAATTCCAATTATTACATACATGCCATAATGTACATACATGTATGTCGTAATTACTAATTAAAAAGATTAATAACTCCCACTCCCTTAAAACCGTAATTGGCCAATAGTTAATTAATTTCCATACATATACGTTAATGCCTACAGGTTAGATTAGGTACTTACATGTATTTGTTTAGATGCAAACGATTGAAATGTGTCTATATCGGCGCGGCAAGTCCACTGAAGCTCGACGAGTCAACAATACATTTGATCGCTCCGGCAAAACGTAAGTATTATATTAACATTATAATATTATTTTGCGCCGTGCGTAGCTATTACTCGCATCATAACCAATAAGTGTTATGCGAGGGCGTTAGAGATTGATTGACTGGCTCTCCTCTGTGGTGTGTGCCTGCGTTCCTTCGCCCTCCGATATTATGCTGCATCATACGTCATTGTGACCCATATATTGTTCAATCGTCGGCAACGCCGTTCGAAGAATGAATAACGACATTAAAAAATGGTAATCAAATGATTTCCACGTCAGTTCTGAAATAGAATGTTATGTATAGTATAGTATTTTGTATATTATATTATACTACCATATTGCTGAATAAATTATTTTTAGCTGGTATCCGTATTGATGCTAATGAATTGTTTTATTTACCTACATATTTTATTATATTAAAAAAAATATAGTCGTAAGTGTAAGTCGTCTGTGACGACTTTTAACAGTTGGAAGTTGGAATATAATGTATATAAATATTTTTTACGTTAATTATAGTTTATAGTTTTTTAATTTACTATCATTGTGAGTTGTGACATTTCATTATGTTACCTGCTACTGTTCTTTCGACAAAATATACACGTAATTTCTAAAAACAATTTTTCTTTTAATGTAAATTATGCATATTATATTATATACTTAATCATTTTCTCCTACGTATAATATTAATTTTTTATGGTATCGTGTATTTTACCTAGGTAAGATACAGCTGTATCTAATATACTAATAATATTATGTAAATATAATAAGGTTTTTAATATTTTTTATATATAATATATTTAAATGATTTTAATGTCATTTTTAAAATACAATCATAACCTAAGCGTGTTACGCATTTTATAATGTCATTTTCCACCCATATTGTTCTATAGCCGTATCTGATTTTATAATGAATTTCAGGTAGTCCCCAACAAAATTATTATGTAGTAACAACACTGTCTTTTAAAAAATATTTTCGTTGCAGCTTTACAGATACGCAGTAATTTTGAAATTTTTTTAGGGTTGCAGGTTTTGAACTTCCAAAAAAATGAATATCTATAATCTATATTAATAATAATAAAAAAAAAAAAAAAATTATGAAAACTTCTAGTTATATGACTATAGATGCCTATAGGACGATCTTTTTTTTAAGAAAAGTATGTAAGTTGATTTTCAGATTGGTTTTCGAAAATATAATGATTTTAAAATTAAAAATAAAAGTTCTAATAAATTAATAACATACAATATTATTATTACTATTTATACATTATACTTCATAAACATATTCATGTTCATGTTCTTCTAAAACATCAATTGATATACGATATACCTAGTATCAATAGTATTATCCATGAACAGGTAGTGTAATCATATTAATTATTTATATGTTATATCCCAAAACAAGAAACACGATAAAAAGATTACAAAGAAAATATTTTTTAAAAAACAAAACATTTCGGTGAGAGTTTCAAGACAGCAGGATGAGTAGTTAAAAATGAGAAATTCTCGTAAAATACGAGACATCTGATATTTAAAACCATACAGGATAAATTTACTTAACTATTTATTATTGGTTAATTTTTGAATTTTTTTAGGTATTTTATATCATTCAATGAGTTTAAAAAAAAAAATACGTAAAAAATTCAAAAAGTAACCAATAATAAATAGTTATAAATAGTTTTATGCATGTTAATGAATCATATAAAAATGTATTATTTATTAAAATTGAAATGACTCTTATTTAGTCAATTTTTATTTTAGAGCCTTGGTTAATAGTCAAAATGACTTAAAAAATTCTTCTTATCCGAATTTGGTATTTTACATTGGTTTACATTGGTTGCCATTTAAATGAATGCAAATTGTATTGCGCATGTGCGTACCGAGTGGATTAAAAATTTGAAATTTATCTAAAAATGTGTACTTGTATACCACTAGCTTGTAAAAAAACTTTAATTTATTCCAATATAATCCGGTCGAAAAATGCAGTGTTCCTTAAATTGGTGAACACACAGTATAGATACCTAGTTACGAAATCCAATATAATTCAAAGGTTTTGAAGCAATAATCTATAGTTTAAAAACTAGATATGGTAAATATAAATCATATAATACTATAATACTATAATACATTAAATATATTTAATAATGTACTTATATTTTAATACATTATATAGGTATATGTATTACCATTTACCAGGAACAATATATTTTATCGATACTATCGAAGTTAGAATAATACATAAAGCTAGGTATGTTCCTGATAGCTTAAAAAGTATTTAATTACATTCTATTCATTAAATTCTAAATATTAGATTTAAGTACGTAGTATAATGAAATTAAAACATTGAACCTACTTTGCTTCAACTACCTATTATGCTCATGAGTCATCGCTACCTATATAGAATCCGAAACTTTGAACTTAAATGCACCAATAATATATCTACTGAATATACCTGCATATGCATATACAGTTATACGAGATTTATCAACAAAAATATGCATTTTTCTCAATGAGACTAACTATTTTTTTGTGAAAAAACTAAATTTAATACTAAAGCCAAAAATAAAACATGTAAATGCAACAAAATTCGAGCCTTGTTCAGCTAGTCGCCAATTCTAACATTACTAAGATTACAACTATGATAAAGAAATAGTTATAGTGTATAGCTCTAAAAAAATCCCCAAATAAACAAATGTATAAATTCTCCTAAGAACCTAAAACTATGCATTAAAAATATGCACTTCTTGTTAATTTTTATTACCATTTTGATTTTAATACATTATTGTATTTATTAATTATTTAAATTAATAATCCATATTTTTTTAGACATTTCATAAATATAATACATATATCATAAATAGTTGTCAACAGTGTATAAGACTTATTAAATATATATATATATACTAAAAAATATTAATATAATTTAAATAGCATTTTTTTTTTAATATATGAAATGGAATTAAAGTAAAATATAATTATAATATATATAAATTTGCTCGTATATATGTTTCTTAAACAGCTAATATGCAAAAGTCTTCTACCGTAATTATAACGTAATAATATTATAACTTATAAGTATTAATATTTTAATAATTAAAAAAATATGATTGCGTGTATAATATATTCCATATACGTATTATATTATATACCTACTTACCTAAGACTGCAGATTAATACCATCAATTTAAAAATCACTCCATCCGGCTCACAGTTGCCCGTATACGTTGTAACTCGCTGTAAAAGTGCGTAATGTTTGCTTGGAGCATATTGGACGAATCGCGTATTATAATTTTATGTCGATGACGATCAAAGTGTCTGCAAAGATTACTACGCCATCTAGCGCTGTGCTAATATGTTTTTATCGGCGACGCGTATACTCGTAGACGACAATTTATTGTGAATTGATTGACGATCGATACGTTTTTTGAATGAACAAGCGAATGCATCACAACAGTATATTATATATATTTTGCTTAGTCGCACATAAAAACGCCTTCATTCACGTTTCTCGTGTGCTCTCGTGTGATCAGCGCTCTTCATTACCATTCAGTAGGTATAATTATTAATTATTATGATCAACACTGATAACACTTCAGGCGCAGTGCGTGCATTTGGTTTTTAATAATTTCTAGGCGAAATAATTTTACTTATAAATGCACGACAGTTTTTACATAATAACGTAAATCTTAATATAGATTTAATTTATATACCTGTACACCGTTCTAACTTTTAATGCAAATTGTGTAAATAATATAAATCTGAGTGATATGGCCAATGTGAAAATATAAACGGAACTATCGAATTATCTACTGTGATGTATTGGTTACGAACAAAATTAATTATTAATATTCTTGTTTACAAGTTCATATTGTCCGTGTGATAATATCAAAATGCAGATAAATAATAATAATTATTATAATATTAATTTGTTACAAATTAATATAATCAATTTAATCAAACTGATATAAAAAATCGAACCGTTACCATAGTAAGATATCTCATAACTATTTGACATTTATAGTTTTTTTTCGTTTTTATAATAAAAAAAATATTTACAGCCGATATAATAATTTAAATTTTGAATAAAATAATCAAATTTGATAAATTATATTTTACAAATTACAAGACTTAAGGCCAAGTTAAACAAAAAACATGTATGGACTGTAATACTGTATCGTAGTTAACGATTATTGATACTTTATCATTGAGTATAGGTAAATCATCATTGCAGACAAAAAATAATCGAAGACCTCGGTTTGACTTTATTTCTATATTTTTACAATGATAAAATGCATTGATAATACTATCAGTAATTCATACGTATTATTCTATTATATTAATGAAGATTAAACTAACTTTTGCCAAATAATATATTAATTCATATTTTTTTATCATAATTCATAGGTACGTATTATTATAATATGATATATTATATTTTACTATAACTTAAATTTATAAATCAATACCGACGTACCGCACAGAAAATTGTAGTAAGTTGTAAATTGGTTATTCTAAAAACTTAAAACTAAGTAAAGTCGTATGAATATTTTGAATAATTACGACAAAATAACTCAAATTGTTATAGAGGAAAGAATCTTAATTTTATTGTAACATATTTTGAATTGGTTATGAAAAATTTATTTTGCTTGTATTTTCGATACTTTTTGCATTTCTGTATGAATAACTTACGTATAAGGAATCTTATATACTTCAAAGACTACCTATTTTGGTACAGCTATACCTGAAATTGAAAGTTCTATAAATTGATTACTACAAAATTATTTAGAAATTTTCTTGACTTTGATGATGAATTTCTTTAAAATTTGAAATTTAAACGCTTGTAAAAATAAGTTATGACTATAAATATATTATATTTATTATCTCAAGAACATTTCATGAGAAATCTTGTTAAATTTTCAAACTTTTTGACTAAATAAAAATATTACCATCATAAATCGAAAAAATGCTTTAAACAAATTCTAGTATCTAAATAACTATAAATAACACTAAAATAGATAAGATATTAAAATAAAATTATAATAAATACAGTGAACTCTCGTCGTATCAAATCTCATGAAAAAGTTTGAGCTATTGACTTGTACACATTAATTTTAATAATGATAACGATTCAATCCGGGCGCAAACAAAAACATTAGATTAATATTTTATGGTATTATAGCTTATAGTTTTATACCGTAGTGTTATAAACAAAGTATAAAAAAACAGGTCTCTCGCATATAAACATCTTAAATATATATATATATATATATATTATAAATTGATACTAATGATACATTCTACATATTACGGTTGACTGTACTCAATGTTATTACTTATTACCTATAAAGAGATTAGTCGTTAGTAACTATTTAGTGTTTAATATTATACGTATACCATTTGTACGTGTCATATGAGTTGCCTAAATATTATTCCTTAAGACATTCTACGCTCTAGCCCCTATATTACAGGTAATATGTACAATGTTTGATGATAAAATCATATAAGTAACTTTAATAATTTTGTCGGTTTATTTGAAAAGTTTATGTACAGACAGTGGAAATTGATTATTCAGTTATAATGACTCAATGAACCAGGAAATTTCATATTAATAGGCAATAGAAGGAAATAAAAGTCTCTAGTTTTAAAAAGATATTAATTTAACGTTTTGTTACATCGTCCACATCGACATTTATTTTATTCGGAAATATTTTTTTGACGTTTACGTGTCATAGCAAATACATATAAATAATATATTTATTACGATATATATATATTATATATATAATTAAATAATATAATTAGGAAATAGGTATATACAATTATAATATATTTATATAATGTATAATAATGAGAAATGTGTTTTTATTTATTAATTTTAAAGTTTACAAATTGAATAAGGTTAACTTAAATATAAAACGAAATAATATACCAGTCTGCATTATCTTAATAATTACGACTCAATTATTCTTACCTTTATATGCGTGATATAAATATACTTATTGGAAATAAATTATTGACATTATATTATGCGATCACAAAACAATAATAATTAATAATTATATTATTGTGTCCTGATAATTAATAATACAAACATACGATTACAATACGTACATCATTCGTTAAATCAGTTTCGACATTGTAATGGTCCGTAATATAATTCTTGATAATTACGGTAAATTTTTTAACTATATCCGTTGTCTATCAGTAGTCTCTTCCTGTAATCTGTGTGTTTTATTAAATGCGAGAATTAAACGCATGAATTTAATAATTTGATCACTAGTTGAGTCTCACATAGGCTTTTTTCACGTACGAAACCAATCTTCTATCGTAATAAACTAATAAAGCAACAACGCAACAAAAACTTTTATAGACATTAAAATATTATAATTTATAATATAGATACAATATACTTAACATTTTAATTTAATTTTTATTAAATTACCTGAATAAAAAACTATTCACTCCTTAAAAAGACGGGTAAGTGATATGTATATTTGTTCAATTTGTTGGTATGGCCATTGATTTTAAAATATACAATTTATTTAAGTCACCGAAAATTCCTATGCTATAGTTTATCTGTATATTAAATATTTTACAATCAATGGTATGACGTTCGTGCATTGTCTTATAAATTTCGATATCATGTATACACGTAACACGTAACACTCGATATTTTTCACTTACTTTTATGAGTCATATTTTTTGGGGTAGGTTTTGTTTGATAATTTATCATTATTATTAATTGTTCCTCAATTAAAAGAATTGCCACTGGAAAAGTGGAAACGCTGGAGAAAGAGCTCACTTTTCATGGAATTTGACGTTACACAAAAATCGGTGGAAAAAATCGGTTAGAAAAAAAAAATACCCAGCCCAAAAAGTATATATATATTATTATTATTATTGTCGGTATTGTCGATTGCGTAACCCGAGGACTCCGACAAAATTGAGTCCGAAGTACCAGGGGCGCACGGGCCAGTCGTTCGTTTCCGTATCGTCAGCGGCGGCGGCGGCGGCGACGGCGGCAATTGTTGATACTCATTCAATAATTATCACGATCACAACATACGTTCCTATTACATTTATTTAGAGTTCTCCCCAATATTCTTCCCAATAACCAGCTAAAATAATTAGAACCTAACCTACAAAACCTTTCCAAAATGTTTCTACAACATTTTCAGTGTTTCCAACGTTTCCACAATGTTTCTACAACGTTGCACGCGAGCCAAACCGTTCCGTGACTCGTTTTCATTATTTTTCAAGGAATTTAATATAGGCAATTTACTATGTCTGCGTACTGCGTTGTGAGTGATCATTACTGTAATAGTAACGGATTGCTTACGCTCAAACACGCAAATGTCAAAAACGCGCTACGCCAATATTACTTATTAGTTATTTTGTTTATATTTTTTATCAAAAGCATCAATCATTTGCCAGTCATATTAACAAACTTACTTATTCAATATAATTTCTGAAAACATAATTTAATACATCACTGTCGTGAAATTTACTTAAAAAACGACTTTCATAAATTGTTAAGTTAATTTTCTCACTTGAATATTATTAACATTTTCAAATTAATAATATTCAAAATTGAATTACAACAATATTGGAAATATCGTTTATAAGTAAACTTTATGACGAATTAAAATATGTTTTCAGAAGTATTATCAGATGACTAGGATAGTCGATACAATTGGCATGATCAATATATTTTAAGGGGCCTCGCTATGGTTATTATTTAAGGAACAACATTTAGGCAATTCATAATCTCGTCTTAGCCACCCGAGACCTATGTGTTAGTTGTAAATGATTATCAGTGTAAGACATAAGTGAAATTCAATACAAGTACCGGCTGGAGTTATCGACGGTTGTCACTCTCGTATGTGCATGCACATGTCACGACCAAAACCGTTTTTCCTATGCGCGTGCTGGAGAAACGTTTCCCCAGCACTGCCAATGTTGAAAATATAAAAAATTCAATTTTAAACTATACAGTATTATGTACTTTTTTTTGTACAATTTTGTACAACTAAAATAAAATTTTGTACACCCCCCAAACACGACCAAAATCGTTTTTCTTATGCGCATACTATCGTAAATAAATACGACATGTACCACGATGTTAAAACGTCCGTCAAATCAATTACCTGTAATTATTAAAACGGTCTAAAATTGTATTACCCATGCATATTGTATTGCACTATAATATATACGCCTAGTGCTCATTTATATATCTACGAGTAACTATTATAGTCTTATAAAAAAATATGCTTTTTATCATAGACAGAATATTATTACGAACTATGCGTTTAACGAAAGTCATCACATTTTATACTGTGCGTATTATCAATATCTTATATAGTTTATGACCAAAATAAAGTGACAAAATGTTAATAATAACCGAATAACATCAGTAAATTAAGTTTTGTGCCTGGTGCGATTAAAATTTGTCTTCCCCGCACTACATCTTTCCATAGTATATGGTGGCTGAATGCAAATATCAATAATACAAAATAAAAAAAATCCCAGAAGCTTGTTCGAACATTGTAAACCATGTTATTTAATAATAGATAGTTATACAATTTTATTTTAGTAATACAAAACTGTACAAAAAAAAAGTACATAATACTGTATAGTTTAAAATTGAATTTTTATATTTTCGACATTGGCAGTGCTGGGGAAACGTTTCTCCAGCACGCGCATAGGAAAAACGGTTTTGGTCGTGTTTGGGGGGGTGTACACAATTTTATTTTAGTTGTAAAAAATTTTACAAAAAAAAGTACATAATACTGTCGATGTTTGATATTAAAATTCGAAAGTGGCAGTGCTGGTGAAACATACCTAATAATTCGATAACAATAAAAATTCACTAAACGAATTTTACGACAACTTACTTATTGATTTGACAAAATTAAAATTAGTTTACGTTGTCTGATCTTAATTCTGAAAAAATATTAAAATTCAGCAGAAAAATGTCTGTAGATCGTATGAAATTTTCCGGTTTTAATTTTAATTTTAATATTATAATTTGAAAAATTCATATTTTCAAGTTTTTATTACCACTTCATTAGAATATTAGAAGTATATCGTATATTGTTAATTAGTATTAGTACCATTAATGCGTACCATAATACGTATTAAAGCTGTCTTATATATTACGTTTTCTTGAATATTTCATACTACATATTTATTTATTTTTAACTCTGAAAATTGAAGATTTTATGGAAGAATGACCTAATAGTTTGTCATCTACTCTTCTATAGCAGACCAACGAGAAGTTATATTATATTTATACTTATTATTAGTTATTACTGTTCCTATTATTAGAACTATTTTATGATTTCGTGAATTCGATTTACTGATTTATAGTTAACACGTAGTCTTTTTTCTATTAAGCTGGCTACACACGGAGCGGTTTGACCGCGCGCGGTCGCGGATTATGATCCGCTGTGATTAGAAACCGCTTCCGCTGTTTGCTTACACACATAGGCGGTTTTAAAAGTGGTTCCAAATAGTTTTTTTTGGCGCCAATTTTTGGCTACGACAATACAATTTAACGTGAAATAAACATCAGTTTTTCTAAACACGTGGTTGAGTAAAGACTTGTTTTAAGTACTTTACCAAGTTAGTGAACTATTTTGTAACTTGAAGTTAACTTCTTTTTATCCATTTTCACAATGGACTTACAATTATTGGATGATGTGGAAGCCATAGCTGTTGCATATGCGCTACATAAACGACATCAGCAAAAAAAAAAAATATCGAAGAGGCGTTATTGGGTACATCCAATTAACTTAAAAAGGCCAGAAGAAGGCCAATTTAATGTTAACTTTATGGTACTTCGAGCACATCCGGAAGAGTTTATAAAGTACTACCGAATGTCTACCCAATCGTTTGACGAGTTGGTAAGTACCTAAATATTTTATTTATAGAAGCGGAAAGTAAGTGTCGAGTGTACCTGCAAATCGATTACAAAAAGTTTGTCATAAGTTACCTATTAATAAAATATCACAAATAAATAGTCACAATATTTTTTTATAATCCTTTAAAGTTAGAACATTGACAAATTTCATAAAGTTCGCTAAAATTTTAAAATTATTTTGTAGATTAAAATTTATAAAATGTTCACTTTTTATAGCTAAGGGTCGTAAATTTAAACAATCTTTTTCATAAGTACCTATTTCTATTTCATACCATAACCAAAAAAATCTAAGAAATATTTAAATATATATATTTATAATATAATATTTTAAAATATAGTTAATAATATATCATTTATAGTATGATTTTGCCTACTCTTGTTATTGAGTTACTCTTAAATGACAAGGACCAACTGTACAGCAAAGCAGTGTTAAATTTACTGACCAAACTATCATTTTTAGCTTTAAAATTATTAGTTATTCTCTTAGTAAATAAGATAAACTTTTTACAATATTATACTTTATATTCTAACTATAATATAACTACACATTACTATTTTTTTTTAGATTTCATTATGTAGACCATTTTTATCAAAACAGTTGACAAATATGCGTGTTCCAATTTCAAAAGAAGAAAGACTTACAATTACTTTGAGGTAAGCACATATACATTGTATACATTGTAATAATAATAAATTCAAAAAAATTTGTTTTTTACTCTTACCTTTTTTTAATTAAGTAAATATTTTATTAAGTATAATTAAAAACATGGTTCATATAAACATAGTTATTACATCTTGTAAATGAATAAATAAAACCAAAACATTATTTAATATTATATTAATTATATAAAAATTCTTATTAAATTATAATTATAATAATTAGGTATGAATAAAATATTAGTTATAACTTACTTTAGTTATAACTAATAACTGTCAAATATATATATATATTAAAAAAATGTACTTATTAAAAATAATATTTTACTTTAAGTACTATTTGTATTATTATATAAGAAAAATATTAATGTAATTTAGTGTAGTCAGTGTAGATTTGTATTATGTGAGTAGTATGAGTTAATTGTATCAGTTTGTGTATGAGGTGGTTCAGGAGTAGGAGCAGATGATTGGGCAACTGGATAATGTAGTTGATGTCTATGATCATAGTATATTGGCATATTTGTATCTGTAGAAGGTGTTGGTGAAGGATTTGAAATGTATGAAGTTGTTGGTAATTGAATATTTAACGGGTATGTTGGGTATGACTGGTATGAGTTAGTGTATTGCAAGGGTCTAGAAGTGCTATTGTTAATTGATTGAGGAGTGGACTGTGGTTGAATTTGGTCAAAATTAGTAGATGTTTTTACTTTTTGTATAACTTGTATCATTTCAATGTATACTTGATTCTGTTGGTCTTCCGTCATTTTTCTGATTTGTGGAGCCAAAGACATCAGGAATTATGTCACTGGATCTTCTGAAACTCTGCGTTCTTTTAAAACGCTTATAAGTTGTTTTTCAAAGTTATGTTGATTTTTTTCGATCTTTTTTTTTTTTTGTATTGAACTGGAGATTCCTCCTCAGCAACATCGTGTTCATTGTCTGTATCGAGTGTGTCGTCTCTGTCGTTATTTTGTACAGCAGCAACGTTACTCTCAGTGCTTTAGAATAATATTAAAAACATATTATAATATTATAATATAAATTAAGTCTTGTATGATTAGTTATTGAAATACATCTACCTATAAAGAATCTATCATGCATATAATATTTCTTCAAAAGTTTATTTCTAGAAAAAAAGAACATTGTGTGCTTGTGTAGTTTTTATATTTTTTATAGAATTTAAAAAGATGCATTTATTTTAAAATAAATAAAATTATTGCGTTCGAGTTTTCTCCAAATAAATTGAATTAATGTATATTAGATTGTACAATTCTACGAACTCAATATAAAAATAATAATCTGCCACCCGAATAAGATGTATAAGTCTATTGGTGTTAGGTTTTACAAGGCCCAAGATAATTCTCAGACAATATAATTCCTAATTCCTATCGCCGCCTGTTGAGAATAATGCCAATTGAAAAGCTAATAGCATTTTTCGGATCAAATCCAGCAAATACATGACACAGGACCAGTGCGCAACTACAGAATAAGGGTCCGATGTGAGGTAATTAAATAGGGCCCCTTCCTAGATTAATTTTTGTTGTAAGTCTTACAATCTATAAGTATTAATAATTTTAGGTTTTAAAATACGTTATACATCAATTTGTTTGTATATGTATAATATATAAAACTATATAGGTATTACCTATTGGCTATTACTGTTGTATATTACACAACACTATATATTTATGAACTATTGAGTACCTATACCTAAGTATTTAGTTTATATTGTATACTCACTCAAATACTCAATGGACTCATTGTTTAAATAAATATTTTATTACTCCGATATATTATAACCTTAATTGAATTTTAAAAAATATCTTTTTTTATTATAAGATTGGTATTATAATTATTAAAAACACAATTTTTTTAAACAAAATTAAATATTAGATACATACTTTTTAACTAAATAAAATAAAAAATTACAATATCGTACATGATATAATTTTTAATGTAAAAAATTCATTTTTCTGGCTTTTGAGTTTGCAAAAATATTTATTATATTTTCTACATCTATTTCAGCAGTTAGGAGCCTTTCAATATTTAATATATAGCCAAGCTTGATAATCTATATCCTGTGACATGGTATTACGTAGATAATTTTTTATTAATTATAGTTTTGAAAACGACTTTTCAGCAGAAGTAGAAGTGACTGGCATAGTAATAAATATCATTGTAGCTGTAAATAGTTAATAACCTAACCTGTAGGAAAAATAGTTGATAGATTTCCGTTCAGAATAAATAATGATAGATCTTTTATAGTCATTTTTTTAAGATCACTAATACCATCATTTGAAACAAAAAAAATACAATAATATTAAAAAGTTTTTGTGAGTAATCTATTTATGCGTTTGTAGTGTTTGCAGTTTGCTCCTGGCTGGCCCCCCCCCCCAAATGTACGTAAGCCTTGGGGCCCGTGTGCACGGCTCGCTCAGCACACTCAATTTTTGCGGCACTGCGGCGGACAGGACAATAGAAATATACACATTAAAGATTGAACGTTTTTATGATAGCCGCCGTTCGAATGATCATATAATAATTCTATGCACATATTTGAGTATTTTAATATGAAATCATAATTATAATTTCGAAATTTTAACTAGAAAATGTAAAACGTTATTTAATAATTTTCTTTATTAATAGAGATACAATCGTAACATAAATATCTATGATATTAGTTAGATCATTATTGTAATTGTTGATATAATCATGAATAAAACAAAATAATTTTTACTCCTCAACTGTCCTTGTCTCTACTTTATTATTATTTATTATATTACTTACTTACTACACGTAACATATAATATTAAGCACTCCCTCTACCATCATACATACATACATACATACATACATGCGTATCGTCTCATTATTACATATTATAGAGTATAGACAGATACTTCAGGTGTTCCCAAAGTTCTCAATACCATTGTTGTTATTATAAAAATATTATTTTACGATCTACGTTTTTTACTAGATTTGTCTATTGTTGTCTATAATAAATCTTTTGCTATTATTTCGTACATTTACGCTGTACCTATTTCAGATTTCCGACAGTATGAGTATTTTTTATAATTTTTTTTTATGTAGGTCTATTATTTTAACAGAAAATAATATGTAAATTTAAGCAGTTTGAATTTACAATTGGTTGGACAATATATAATGACATAAACACATAATGTTATTCTTTACATGTAATATAAATATATAATTATACATAATATTCTATAATTACTGGATATATTTAATTTTTAACTCATAAATCACATTCGTGGAACCGGAAATAATTAATGTGTTGTCAAATTGTGATTTTTCTTACATATTTTTCGACTTTTCTCTATAAAAAGTAAATACATTATTTTTGTTGAAATTACAGACTACAGTCAGTAATAATAATATTAAAAACAATATTATTCTACAAGAATTTAAATTCATGAATTAAATAAAATTCATATGATAATAAACAATAAAATACAATATAACACTGATGGAAAAATGTATTGTAAATCAATCATTTTCATCTACATTTAATAATATGTATATTAGTAATGACAATTAGTTCATGCACAATCTAATGAAAATAATACTTTGGACATGAATAATGTTCTACAAATTCCATAAATACTTCTTAGTTCTTCACACATAGAAATAACAATTATTGAAACATACAAAAGTATTACACCGTTCAACACAGTAGCATAATGGAAGACCTAGGAGCAACTATAAGACATCTCCATATTTTGGTAAAGATTAATTTTTGATTGCAAATTAAGAAAAAAAAAATTGTGTTGTTTGGTGCATCAACCAGACAAATCCGATTGTTAAATAGGGACAAATATATCATATAAATGGAGGTGTCTGGTATTTTTTTAATGCAACAAGACATCTACAAATATGATTTTAACAATTTTTCACTGGCCACTACTTATCTTGAGTATTAGTTTGGAGGAAACAGAAAATAATAATACGATCATAAATCATAATTAATAAACATTTATGATCAGAATATAGCATTCTTGGTTTTATATTTATTTTATGTTTTTGACATTGAGCCACATTATCATCGGTATTTTAACTTTTGAATGGTTATGCTCGATATAATAAAATGTATTAATTTATATAAATAATATTATATTATATAAACTTAATAATGCTTACCAAATATAACTGTATATGTTTTCAAAGAAGAAAATATTCTTTTTTTTTCTGACCCACGTAGCTATAACTCATCATCAAATAATTTTTTCAACATTTGGCGTACTGTTAAAGTTAAAGTTTTCCTTGTTAATCGTTTAAGACTATTAACCTAAATTAAAAACATATTATGTAATAAAAAAAATATGTATTGAATAATATATTTTATAAAAAACATACCACATTTGTCTTAAAATTTTTGTCGAGCAGTTTAGTTTCAAATTTGATTAATTCTTCTTCATTAGTTATAGGAAGTGAAGAATCACAATCATCTGCTTGGTCAGATATAACTATTGTAATTGTTTCATTTCTAGTTTCATTATTTTGAATTTTTAAATTCATGTCATTAATTATTTGGTCCATATAGTGTTGTTTTTGGGACAAAGTTTCTAAGTCATACCTTATTTTTAAAACCACATTTAGGACTCTTTTTACTGTATCTATTCAAAAAATGTATATTTTAAATTTACCTCCTAAAGACAAATCTATTGGTGATGATAATGGTTGTCTTGATGACACTATACTCACTGAATTATTTTGATACTTTTGTTTTGATTTATTCATGCTTGGTGTTTTTATGTTACCAGCTAAAAAAATAAAAGTAATAAAGTGGACACTATATGAAGTATGAAGATATAATTATTGACATTTATGTAGGGTAGATAAACCATATAAAACAATAATTCAACTTCTTTTTTATATGTTTTTAAAATAAATAATTTTTAAGTTTTAAATAATTGTATTAATTTATAACTCTACTTTAGAAACTTATTACATTATAAGCAGAGTTTTACCTATAAACAAAGAAATGAAATTTAAAGTTTATTATTTGTTCTTCCTGCAATTCCTTTTTTACAACTTAATTAATATTAAATTTTTTTAATTTCATGCATACAAAATGTACCTATGATTTAAATTTTAAATTTTAAAGTGACCACTGACCAGTATAATTTTGTTATAATATTATGTATCTATATTGAGCATTTTACAAAATTTTATATGGTCCTAATCATCCATTTTTTTCTGGTTAGCCAATTTCTACCTATATTGAATTCATAATTTTTACTTCAGATTGTTATTCAGTATAAATATGTGATTTTAAATTATTTTTTAAAGCAAGCTTTCTATCTTATGATAGATTATTGTGCGTCATGTTCATTTAAATTTATCTTATTTTATTTTTTATCACTTGGAATTTGTTTTTTTGTTTTTGATATTTTTATATTTTTACCTAGAATTTTAGACATTTTCTGTGTAATTTCTAGTTCTTTATTTTATCTTAATTTAACATTTTTATATAGTCTAATCTAATAAAAAAATGATAATTAAAGTGGTTCTAGTCGGTATAAAAAAGAAAAAAGTTGTAGCACTTTTTAGAAGTTTAAACTTTTAACAAAATTAATTTAGAAAACGATTATGGCGTTAAGATACGTTACTGTATGAGCGCACACACATATTAGTGTGCACACTAAAGTCCATTTACACTCGCACCCTAACATGAGTAGATTACCCGAATGCATGTGCCACATAATTTGCCTAATTCCTACTCCTTATATAATGACCGACTGGAACCCCCTTAAAAATTTTTTAATTCACTAAAAAAACATTATTAATGTTTTAGTAACAATTTTACGTTTATAGTTATCATTTCTTCATTTAAACTAACTTAGTTACATAATTAATCGTCTCCAAATTTGCATTATGTGCATCATTATTTCTTTTTGTTTCTAAATTTAATAAAAAAAAATTTAATTAATCTTTTTAGTCGTAAATCAGTTCAAAAGAAATTTGAATCATATATCAAATACTTTTAATGTTTTGTTTAATAGCAATTCAATATTGATTTATAGTGTCGCTATATTAGTTACTTTGATTATTATTGTTAATTAATTCAACTTCTAATTTTTTATATTTTTAGTTTTAATTCCTTAGGTTAGATGATATTTTCTTTTGTTTTAAACTAGCATAGAGATTAAAGCTATGTGATAATTCATTTATACATATTACATACCATTATTAATTTTTCATAAATTCTGCATTTTCTTGCTCTTCGATGTTTTTCTTTTGTCTATAGTTTGTAGTATTATTTTTTTCAAAAATGTTCTTTTTACTTTTAGATATTTTATTCAATCAATATGATAGCAGAAGAATACTCAAGCAAAATTATAATCATAGAGCTTTTATATTATTATGTTTTATATTATTATAAAACATTAAATGTACTCAGTAATATTGCCTATTGCATACAATAAATGCTTATAATAAATACATTAGAATAAGATAATTTTCTTTATTTTTTATACATTTTTATAGAATATTTACTTATATAGTTATAACAAATAATTATAATTTGTACTGAAATAAAATTTAGTTTTTAATAATGTATTTTTACCATAAAGAATATTAATATTATTATGTGCTACACACCTTCATAAACAACTAAACAAGAATATAACATATTCATAAAAGTTTGTCTACTATTAAAAGTAAAATACTCTCAAAATATATCTTTGCGATAAATCATTAATATAAGCCCATTTGTATAGATTATATTCAAATATTATAAAAATGTATTGTTTATCGTAATATGTATGTAAGCATTGTGAGCACATGTCAGATGTTAACATTAATTTATTTCAATAAAATAAACAAATCCCCATTTGGTGATTTAAAATTGAATTTTTTTTTCAATAAATTAATAATAAATCTCAGATATTTATGTAACTAAAATCACTTGAATATGTATAATTAAACATTTCATTCACACAAAAAAATTATTTAAAAATATATTTTTCACAGCAATAGGTAACTAAAACTTTTTAATTATTTATCAAAATAAATTCATTTTTATAAACTGTTATTTAAGAAATAATAATAATAAAGGAACATAGGTATTGAATATTAAGTTCTTAATTTGAATTACCTATCGTTCATAGAACATTAAAAAAATAAGATTTTTATCAAGGTTACCAATAAGATGAATCATTAAAAAAGAAAACATAATTTCATGAACATCCAACTGTTATTATTAACATTAAGTAAAACTTTAATCAACAACTAGGTATGTGACTAAAAATCACAAAAAAATATTTAAATTAGTTGTAATTTAACTAATATACTTAACCTAAAATAGTTTAGCTTTAAATAATGAGAAATATTTAAATAATATGTATTACATAATAAATTAAAAATCACTTATGTATATAATAATATTAAAACAAAATTTATAACTTTGTATCATTTTGCACACTGTTATCATAATACTAATATACAAATACTTAGTAAGTAAAATAAATCAAAAATAATGGTAGAGTAATGTTAATTAATGAATAAAAACAATTATATAATTATTAGGTAATATTATTTGAAATTAAAATTATAGTAATAAAAGTTTGTATCATATAAATAATAATAATGAATTAAATAAATTTATTTTTGGTTATAAATATAATAATAAAATGTATTTAATATATTTTATTCGAAGATAAAATATACTTTGTCATTACATTTTTTGAAAAAAAAAATTTAATATATAAATTATTTTGACTAGTAGTGTATAAACTTTAATAAATATTAAATAAAATAAGATAGTATTATAAGCTAAAGATAACTGACAACATTTAAACTTTTTATAAAAAAAGGTAGTTGTCCTCAAGTCCTCAATCAGTAAAAATAGTCATTTCCAACCAATAATTTATAAAATTATACAAAACAATCAAATGAGTTAAATTAAAATTAGTAATCAAATGTAAATATACATTTAAAAGTTCTTGTTATATAATCAAACTATATTTATTTAAATTATGTTTTTTATTTTAAAATATAATTAAGTAATAATATTTAAGTTAACTACTAAATGATTAATAATCTAACAATTTTTTTCTTGTATACCATAATTCCATACTTCATATCTACAATAGGAAATTATGAAGATTAAAGTAATAAATAATATTTGAAGAAATAAAACAAAAACAAACATTTGGCTAACAAAATACAAATAAATTAAACTAATACATATCACTTCATGGCACTTTTTATTTCAGCTAAACAAATAGCTGCTTCTTTTTTGCCTTCTTCGTAATGATGTCTTTTAGCATTTTTCATTCCTTCTTCACAATGTTTTTCTGCTTCTTTTAACAACCCTTGTTTTAAGAAAATATTACCCAGATTTATATATACTGTTGAAAAATTTTCCATGTCAGGAAGATGTTTCCCAATTTTTTCCGCCTTTTTGAAGAAGTGTAATGCTTCTTCTAACTTTCCGCTAAGATAATACATAGTTCCTAGATCATTCAGCAAAATAACATTCATCTCATATACTTCACCATTTAATTTAACACTAACTTCATATGCCTTTTTAAAATAAAAGCGTGCATGCTTAGTATATCCTAGGTTCATTAAATAACGAGCATATGCATCTAATGCTAAAGCATATAAACCTAAAACATCTTCATCTTCTGGATTAAATTCATATTTTTTCTTCAAACGATCTAAACAGAACTCATAACCAATTTTAGAGGATCTGAAACATGTTTAAATTCATAATAATAATTAATCAATTCATTATTTAAGTACTACAGTTTATGAATAATCATATAATTTTGTTATAAGTTTTAGAACCATATTTTTTTTTTCATAGCTAAGAGAATGTTGTATAATGTATAATAACATACTAATATTAATGTTTCAAATCAAAATAAAAAAAAACATGTGTGAACTAACATTATTTAATACATATTAAGTACATATTATATAATAGATTGAAAATTATGATAAAAAAAGGAAGAATCTTTAGTTACGATTTAAGTATACAGTTTATTGACATATATAAATAAATTAAAAATATTCATACACTTTTGTTTAATTATGTAACATTATTTGATTAAATAATAAAAAAAAATATTTACATCACAGATAAATATCACTTTTATTTTTATTAAACAATTAACATTTAGTTGTTCTAAGGACTTATTAATATTATTATGATTATACTGGAGGGTTATATAAACAATCATTAAATATGATTTATTTGAACATTAATTTAAACATGATTGGCTCATTAAATGAATCAATCATTTAAGCAATTTGGCATTTAAATTGTTAAATTTAGATAATATTTTAAGTTTTAAATTTGATCAAGCATTTAAGAAATAAAATTGATACTTATAATATTATTTGTAATATCTAATAACAAAATGAATATATAATATAATAATCACTTGTAATCTTTTTGAGCTTCAAGGATTTTAGAAATCTTAAGATTTATATGTAGAACATTAAGATCATCATCAAAACTTCCTTGATCAAATAACCGATTAATGACTGCAATAAATAATGATTTTGCCTTATCATAATCTTTATTCATAAATGCTCCATTTGCTAAGACATCATATACATATGTAATACCATCAAAATGGTTTAAATCATAAGCCATTTGGAGAGCATCATGTAATGTTTTTTCAAAAGCTTTGTAATCGTCATTCTAAAACATATAAAACAATATTAATACATTGTTATTTATTCTTATTAGTTATGAATAAATTTAATTAAGGTATTTATTATCATAAGCAAGGCTAAAATTTTACAAAAATTATTGTTGAAGCTTGAAATGTACTAAAAAAATTTTCCGAGAAAAATGTTAATGGAGTACCTACCTATTATATCATATAACATTAATTAAGTATACTTTATACTGTTGATAAGTTTTTCAATGTGTTAATATAACCTTTAAGGTTTAAGAGATAATTTTTAGTCTTTTGCCTCAGTCAAAAATAAGATATGAGTGCTGCTATAGCATATCCAGAAACACATATATACATGTCAGTTTACAATTATTATTAAACTGATACACAGAAAATCATAAAGTATTAGATATGACTGTATGTGTTACCTATATTTAGTGGTGAATTAAAGGACAGGTATGAACTAATATAATATAAGTGTATATAATGTGTTATGGGAGGAGAGTTGTCATATTATAAATATGGGCACTTGCCAAGTTAAATAATAACATTGATATGGGCCAATCATAAATAAATTTAGTGCTGACATTTTTAGTTAATTTTTAGTATTTACCAATATATCTATTATATCAAATAAAAAGAAAGTAAATGTAGATAATTTTAAATACCCACACTAAATCATTTAAATTTAATTTAATAAGTATAGAATAAGGTATAATAATCAATCATTGTGTTGTGCTATTCATTTTTATTTAAAGCTCATTTTTTATTGTTTATTAGCAATTTATATGTAAACCCACATAACTTGTATTATAAAATTAGTGATCCAATAAAAAATATTTTGTGCCACAACTATATGAGAGTACAAATTAACTTAACTTTACGTATAACGCAATCTATTTATATATTTGAAAAATAAACACTTATTTAAATAATATTATTATTTATTTACTTGTGGTGAATTAGGTAGGTATTATTATTATAACTATTAATCAACTGCAGTAAACATAACCATCAAAGCAAATACTATATACCATAATATATTATATTAGGTTTATTTCTATGAATATAAATCTACCATTTGTTACCAGGATCATCAAGATGAGGTAAACAAAAAAAATATAGTGAATATTGTTTTATTCTAGATTAGTTAAATGTTTACTTACTTGTAAATACAATAGGCCTCTTTTAATGGTATAGATTAGTTTACGCTCCAATTCACTCTTATCGTCAAGTCCAAATAAACCAAGTAATGAAAATCCATAGATTATTGATTTGGTTGCATTTGGGCTTTTTAACAGAGGTATGTTTCGAATAGAGTTTAGTATACTTTGTTTCGAATTAGAAAATGTTATGGCTCGATTGTTATTATTGATCGGAATATTATGTTTAACAATGGGCAAAATTCTTTTTAAGCATTTAACTAGTCTCGCATTAAATAAAAGAGACATAATGAAAGTAGTGATTTTTGTTTTAAAAAAAGTTTTCAAGGCAAAAACTCAGTTACCGTTTTGTATTTCATAAAACTAGTTCTTTAATAGTTAATAGCTATTGAATACAAAACTTACTGTCCCGTAAAATATTGCACTATAAATTGCAACGAGCGATGTAATCAGATCACACACAAGTATACAATGAATAGAGATGTATACTGTGTGTACTGTGTAGACTGTAGACTTGAAACCAACGACTTATAGTATGAGCTATTAGATCTGCGCAAGCGTTACGCATTCTTATCAATGATCAAGCTGTTTTATCAGCTGGCGGTAAAAGTTATTTTGTTATTGCAAAATCTACCTCCAATAATATTATTATATCAGTCGATCCGCGTCCCGCTAGAATTACGATAACTTAAATTACCCAAGTACGAATTATTATAGTATTTTAATAAATTAAAAAATGACCAAGGCGGCAAGGTTTAAAGGTTAAGGTTAAACGAAAAAATTATCTTGTTGGTTTGTTTTCTTGATTTTAATTTTTTTTTTTTAGCAATTTTTAAACAATATTTCACATAGGTAGTTACTTCTTACTTATACCTAAGTTAGAACTTACTTTAAAATCTTAAATTTAAATTCGATAGACAATAATACTGATAATAGGTTAATTTCATATAAAATATGAAATTTTAAATTGATAATTTATTTTTATTTTATTTAAATTACCTATATTTAACTACTTAAAAAGCAAAAGTTGGATTACCTATTCATATCGAATACTCCTTAAAAACAATTTCGAGCCTTCGAGGCCCCTAAAATAATTTAATACGTAAAAAATAACTGTATAATTAGAAAAACGATGGTTATTTTCATTTTAAAGTTTTATACTCCAAGCGAACGTAATAATGTTATTATTATTATTTTAGGTAGTGAAAATAAACCTAGTCATTTTCAAAATATTCCAGTGAAACTAAAAAGATAGGAAATACAGGAATATTTACGTAATATCGGTTTTTGACGAAATTGATATTGTTTTTTGTTGTCGTTCAACACTAATAACCACTTGAGATGTTCACCAAATATTTATATTAAAACTTACTAGATATTACATCATTTTTAAAATATTTTGGGTTTTGTTGTATTATTTATAGACATTTACAATTTTAAAATCAGACTTTTGTTTGTGAGTTAAAAACTTTGAATATTTAGTATAACACAACGAATATAAGACACCACATAAAATAGAACAAAATTGTTTATTCAAACGAAAAACAATGGTTTTTTCTTTATCAATTTTAGTTATTACCTATTGTTATTATATTTTATTTGATAATTTAAAAAATATTAATTTTAGAAATTCGTAGCTTAGTAATAGATACACAATATTTTTACTTAAAGGTTAATAACAAATAACAATAATAATATATTAATATAAATATAATAAATACGTAAATGTAACCATATTTTTCTTTAATGTTGTACTATTGTAAATAAAAACAATATTTGTAAAAACACTAAAAACTGTTAATAGTTCAACGTTCAACCCAATTTAAATTGTAACTAATGGCCATAGTTTCCGAGTTTATATAATCAATAAAAAAAAAAGTAATTAAAAATATAAAAAGGTAGGCAAATGAGTACTACTTTGCTGTAGATTAGGTGTCGAGTAGTCCATTATATAGGTGTTTCAATTTGAATCAAATGACATATTATTGAATACTAAAAATGATTCTGAGCGGAAACAGTCTGTTACCCTATGGGCCTAGGTATATCATTAAGTATATATGATATATATTATTTTTATGTAGCTTAAATAAAATACATATATATTATATATTTATACCATTTTATTATATTATTTCTATTTAAGTATTAATATACTAATATCTTAAAATTAATCTACATATTATTTTTAAAATATCATGACATTGAAGACTTAAATTCATAAATAAATAGAACATATAATTTGTTTTCTCTATGTACTCAAGATTAAGACTTCTTGATTAAAATTTAAGAACACTATATTAATCAAGTTTTGGTTTTAAGTAACTGTTAGTCCACTATTTTGTTTTATGTTTTTTCAGTTTTTCGAGTGTCTTTATCTTCTTACAATTATTTTAAAACCTTAATAGGTACTTACCAAAAAATCAAAAAATCTAATAGTTATAATAAAATAATAAATTCTGGTAAATTAATTATTATTATTTCGATTCTTTTATTATAAACCTTTTTACTCATTGTATCAAAAACTATTAACATTTTTGAAAATATTTCTTTTTTATTATTTACAGTCAAAATAAAATAAATAATTATTTACATATTTTTTAAGTTTTTTTACTTTTTTGAATAATATTGTAAATTTTTAATTTCGTTTTCGATTTGTATCTATTGAAATATACCAAAAAATATTGAAATTAAAATTAAAAATGTATATTATCATTTAAAAAAGTAAAAATTTTAAATATAAGGACAATAAATATTGAAATTACACACATAATATATTTTTTTAAATAAAAAATAGGCATTTTGTAAAAAAATATTTTCAAAAACGTTAATACATTTTTAAATAATGAGTGTTATTTGATGAAAAAAAATCATTCAGAAGGTATTTGAATATTACAAATAAAAGATAAAAAATAAGAATAACTTAAATAAATTATTATAATACACACCAATAACAGTCCAAGACTAAAAACACTTAAGATAACAGAGATATTTTATGTTAAATATTACACAGAGATTCTTTTTCCTTTTGACAATGCCCATTTTTTCATAATTTTTGTCATTTCTATAATATCCAAAATGTTTTTTCTGAATCAAGTCTAAGCAAATCGCTTCATCTGGAAAACTGGAACTACTTCCTATCGTAGTTTTACTTAAATGTTTTTTATCATTGATTTTGACCTGTTAGAACATCCTTTATTCAAACCCGTGGTAACCGGTATTCTTAAAACAAAACAACATTGCAAGCCATAAGAATAAATGACAGTCTTTAGTTTATTGACTATATCCATAAGACCATAACAGTAGTTAATAATTCGATATTTTTATTTCGGAACCTTAATATATTTATTTATTTATTTATTTATTTATTTATCTTATATTATGCGCTATACGTAACGCGTTACAGTTATTGAAATTAGGAAAACACTTTTTATATCTTTTACTACAAAAATTCTACAACTATATTAGATACCAATAATACCATTAATAATTTAAAAAGACACGAAAAAATATAATTATGTTACAAATTCTTACAATAGAAGATGTCCCCATTGTAGACTATTTTTGTTATCAAATTTAAAAACTTTAAATTCTTATTTAATTGTATTTATTTATATTATTTCATATACGCGTTTATGTGCTGACTCTACAAATATGTTAATGTGTAATGTGGTTCAATACGTGAGAGGACGTCACTATTTCACCAGTTCTGTTTGGTAGTGTATTAATGTTTTGGTCACTTTAATTAGTTTAGTCACACTTTACACCTTGCTAATAACTTAAAACTTGAAACATGCAGACAAAATCTTAACATTTTTAAAAAAAACCTATGTGTAAGCACAAGATAAACCTTAAAAAGATAGAAATATTAGGCTACACACGAATTGCGTCCTGAAATAAAAAAAATGATAAGTGGTTACACGAATTGCGTCCAGTTTTTAAAATTTTTATGTTTATTCAATATTTGTGGATAGAACTTTTAAAAGTTGTCTAAAATTATTCACTCAAGTTTTAACAATCCATGGCTTGAAAAGTAATAATTATATTATACCAATGGTATTTTTTTTATTTCCTAATAAAAATATAAAATATAAATACTTATATACTAAAACATTCATCTAAAATCTTAATTTCTAAAAAATAATATCAATTTTTCACTTAAGTTATTAATACTTGCAGAATTTAAAAAAGCAATTCACTCATCATTAATAATCGTGTGGCTATCAGTTAAAATTAAAGAATGTAATAGGTTTCATTTAGGTTAAAGTTAGTGGAGGGAAATTCAAATGATTGGTTTGAGTTAAGATCACAAAAAAAGGTTAAGTTTTCCATTCAAGGTTTTAACAGTTTTTTTAATTTTATATTTATAACTTTTTTATTCCAAAAAGTCTTTAAAATTTAATACAAGGTTTATTACAAGATCGTACAAGAGTGTATGAAATTTAATTTTTTACGAAATTGAGTAAAATAACGATATATTAAAATTTAAATACATATAGGCAATAATATTAATATAATAGATTATATCCTACTAATTATCCTAGATTAGCAAATCACCTCCGTTCAGAATCGTTTTTCGTATACAAATACAATGATATATCTGTCATTGCATTCAATTTTAATACATCCATTTTAGTGACCTACTCTCCATCTCTACTATATAGCAGAGCAATACTTGCCCACCGTTTTTATTTTAATTTTTTATATTATATTTCTGTATTTTAAACCTACAAATTTTCATTTTGCTTACTTCTTATTGCAGAACAACGACAAAAATCAATATTTTTAACGTACCGATTTCATAATTTGTTATTGAAAGTCCTAAATATATGTGTAATATACTAAAATGGAAGGAAAATAGTGTTTTTACGTTGGGACGCCGTGTAGTCATTAAATATGGCTGGGACGCAATTCGTGTGTAGCAATAATATTAATTACAGAGAAAAGAACGATCAAATTTATTTTCTACCGGGATTATTATTTAATCGTATCTATTAATATAAAAGTTTAATTTTACAGCAGATGAAGTAAGAGTAACTTTTTTAGTGAATATTTGCCTCAAAGAATAACTCTATAGGAAGGGTTGATTTATAAAATTCTAATAAAAGTAGTATATTATTTAAAAGTTGTGTACATTTTTATTTATGTATTTCTATAATATTATATCGATTATTTAAATAAGCTAATACATATTATATAGGAATAGGGTGGTAACTATATAGGTACCTACACACTTCAAATACTAGGAATAAAAGTAAGATAGTCCTCGACTCCTCTTAGCTAAATATCTTGCGTACTTCCACGTGTAAAAAATAATCAATAAAAATGTAAATATTGTCAAGCATGTAATGTGAATTCATTATAAGCTGTTGTAGCCTGTAGTAAGTATAGGTATGTTAATCCTGTGATAGGATCTGAGTAAAGTAATTGCGTAAACATAATCCTCTTTTATTATAATAATGCTTATAAACTCGACGAGATTTTTTTTCTACCTATATTATACTTTAGTGGTGACAGAATTATTTGAGGGAGTAATGGGTGGATCTCCCCTCACGTGGATGTGGTGATTTGGAATTTTTATTTATTTATAACGGTAGCTGTGATATAAAATTTTCAAATAAGCATAAAATAAAATAAAAATAATATAATTATAAAATAGAAATTCAATAAGTCGTTAAATACTTAAATGTGAGGCGTAGAAGGGAACCTCCCGCATCAATATATAATAGTAGTTAATTTAATCATCCCGTTTCTACCCCTGGGTCGAAACTCGTACTTTAGATATACGCTTTTGATACTCATGCTAATATATATATATATATATTGGTGGTTATTTAGTTGATACAGCCAAAAGTTAACCAACTTGAACAATAATATGGTCTTAACGGTACAAGTCACAAATAATGATTTGTCTCTCGCAAATCTATTATCTAACTCATCTCTATATTATGTTAAATCTATAAAGCGATAGCATTTAGTATACAGTTGGACATATTTTATTAACATTTATAAATTCAAGTGCGATCGTATAACAACAAGTACTTTTATGACACACGTTATGTATATAATACCATAAATATATTTGTATAATATATAGTGTGTTATGGCACAGAGCGAACGATCGATTTGTCAGTAATTATAGTACAAATATATAGATATATTCGGTAAGTACAACACACGATAATACACATCAAAGAAGCATATTATAACGTGTAACCACTGTTTATATACATATATGTAGTGATCAAACCGCTGCGGTGCGAACACATTATATAAACGTTTTCAAAGTTTCTAGACTGCACACCGTGTCTCTGGTTGACGGCGAGGGCGGGCGTGCGGGCGGGCGGGCGGACGATGACGTGGCCAAAGGGTCGACGACGATGACGATGGTAGTGAAATGATTACCTACGCGCGTGCATGTACGGGAAAACAGGGTTGTACGGCTGAGAGGGTGGTTATCGATCGTGGGCAGCCGACCCGCGAAACCCATCTAGGGCGCGCACACTCGCACAAGCGCACCCACACTCAAGTCGCGCCACAGTCATCGCCGTCGAGAGCCACCGCCCGCCCGTCACGCCGCGGGAGAACTATATATTATTATTATTACTATTATTATCGTCCCGAAATAGGTAGGTAACGCGTACGCATCTTCGCCGTCGCCGCCGCGATCCACGCGAGACAAACGTCGTGGTCACGCGAAAATAATATCACTGTCGTTGTGTACGGAGCGGGTCGTTCGCATTATTTACGATTATTATTATTTTTTATTTATTAGAGAAACGCCGCGGCGAATACGCCTCACGCCGCTTCCCCTCGCACACCGTTTCGTGTTTTATTTATTTAAATATATTACCAGTCTCTGTGGTTCGTCTCGCCATATTTTCGTATTAAATATTGTATAATACAATAATAATCGCGGTCGGCGTGACAACGCCATGGCGGCGACACGGCACTTCGGCCGCCGCCGGTGTTGTTGCCGCCTCGGCGACGGTTCGCGGCTGTGCTCGCCGCCCTGCCGTCCGACTGACAACCGCTGCTGCAGTCGTCGCGTCGCCACTGCCGCCGCCCGCGCAGTCCGACGCCCAGCCGGTAGCGTCCCGACAGCCGTCTCCGTTCGCTCGGAATCAAGTAACGTACACGGCAATAATAAATAATAATAACTACGACAGTGTGATAGTGTTACCTATATTTGCACAACTGACACGGTCCATAATCCGGTACGATAACTGCAAACACACTTGATATAGGTAGGTATGGTAGGTATTCATCACAAGTTTCCTCATATAATAACCCATAATAATATAATATGTTACCATGTGTGAATAATAAACATTTCAATGCCGAGAGCAGCCGCCCCCCCCCCCCGTACGCGTCCCGTTTATCACTGTTTTCTTTTTTTCCAGAACCGTCACGGCGTTAAAATAGAAAGTTTCCATACGCACCTATTATAGTATATATATGGGCTGAAATATTTGTTGCGCGCATGCGACATGCCATCTGTTATAAATCATAATACATTGTGATTTGTGGAAAATACCCCGTGTCGGCCGTATCTATAGAACCTTTTTTTTAAACTATGACACTAAAATATATATCGGCAGTCCTTTAGTCTATAAGCACTGAGGTCTGAGGAGTAGGTACGGCTAAAGTTTCAAATCATTTAATATGAATATTATTATAAATAATGATTTAGTCCGTATTGTGTTTTTATATTAAATATCATGATTTAAGTCTTAACTATGTAAATAGCACAGCGTATACACGAGTAATAACCAATTAATTACATATTCCTAAATAGAATTATTGATATAGTATTTATCTCATCTTTGGATCAGGATATTATTATCATTGATCATATATAAATTAATATAAAAAGTGCCATAAAATAAAATATTTTTGTAGCTAAATAAAAAATAGAATTATTCTTGGAAATTGTATTGTAATATTATACCTAATATACAAAATTGTTTCTGATAAAAATAAGATTGAAAAGATCAGCACAATATTTGCAATATTTTCATTCGAAAATATCTAAACTATAGGTTATAACTAGGTACAACCTACCTGTATTGAATTAAAAATTTTGAGAGGAGTAATGAATGTAATAAATATGTTTTTTTTTCGGTGTCATCACCATTTTAAGAAGTAAAAATGCCAAGATTGTAATATCTTTTAATCTAGTTTCGGGGGGGGGGGGATATATTTTCACCTACTCTTAAAATAGAAAATTACTTAAAAAAGTAACGTTACAGCTACAATAATTTTATTAATAGACAAAATAATTGGGCTATACTTGTAAAATATAACATTGTAATACATAAAATAAGAAATTATAATTAATTTAAATATAGTATAATGCATGTTTATAATACAATGCACACGTGTTATACGCCCATGGGGGGAATGCCCGCAACGCCCTTACAGATACGCCACTGCTCACTTTAAGCTATTTATAGATATGAAAAAAAAATTTCAATAATTATCCATTTATTAATTGTAAATTAATTTGTAGTAAAAAATTCATAGATTGTTCAATTTTTAAAGCTAAAACGACAATTTAACACAAAGTTCCAAATATTTTATTTTGGAAATAGTCAAAAAATTTAAAATATATATTAGCACATTTTTTTTTATAGACAATAATAATTGTCTACAGTTTTTCAAATTTGAACGAAATTTGATATTAAACGTAGATAACAATTGTATATATTTTGTTTAATTTAAAAATAATATCTGTGGTATTTGAGACTTTTACTTATATTATTATATTTTATATATTGTACAAGACATTTTTGTGTTCAAAAGTCAAAACATTAAGATTAATTTTAATTTATAACTATATATCAATTCATATATACCGTTTTATGGTAAGAGCGGAACGCAGTATATTGACTTAAAATGAAGAACAATTGTATATTATATAAGTGTACATTATTATATTAATAACATAATAAATATAATGTTTTCAATAAAAAATTTAATCGACCTAGTACTTACCATAATACTAAACATTAATAATAATTAATAAATAAACTTTTTTAAATAATATGGAAAAAGTAATTTTTACAAAGATCCAGTTTTTGATAAATTCAATGTTTTTGTTTTATTGTTGTTAAAAACGTATAATTTTTATAGATAATTGAAATTTTTTAACTAATTTTTATTTAATGATTTTCTATAAATGGTATAGTTTATACTCTTTTGTGATATTTACTATTCTAGAACTTTAATTACTAATATTGAAATAAAATAAACACATTAAACACTTTATATATATAGGTACCTACTTACCTATTTTAATTTGAAAAATTATTATTTTTATAATTTAATTTGTATTTTATTAGTTAGTATACCTAACGTCATGTAATGTTAAATGACAGTAAATGGTAAATTTATACATTTTCTGCAAAATTATTTGTTTTTTCTGTATAGGTTTTGTTCTTATTGATTGTTATTTGTGTATTAAGTTTATCATAAAAAATTATTTATTTTACAGAAATCATAATCAAAATAGAACAAAGTTTGAACTACTAAAAATTATGAGAATAATTCATTAAATTATCTACGTAAATAATTTAATAACATTGGAATCAATTAATGTAAAGTATGAAAATATAGATACATAAAAATCAATTCGTCTAACTAGATATTTATAAATAGTTTTAGAATGTCTGAAAGCGAGAGAAAGAAGAGATCACAATGTATAGATGTTTGGGAAGAAGCAGGCTCGGAATTTTACCAAGAAAGCTATCCGGGCATGGAAGCAGATTTAGAGGCATTCCAAAAAAATCCAAATAAGCTTTCAACTTTATTACCTAGTAATAAAACAAGAACAGGTAACGTAATATATCTTTATAATAATTTTTATTTGTGTATAGAAATATTATAGAACTTATAATGGTTAATAATTAATATAATAATATTATATGAATCATCGATCAACATAATATTAAAATCATTACAAATTACAATCATACATAAATAATAATTGCGGTAACCATTTAAACAATTCATAGGTATAACCCTAAATTTGAAGTTAGCATAGCGACAGCTATTCATTTAGATGTTATTACCATTCAGGTTTAGTGGTATTTATTTAGTTGAACTCACCTATAAACTGCGGTTATTGCAACTAAAAATAGGCAGTTGTCAGACTTATACAAAATAATTATCCTAAATTTTCGTTTAGTTATTGTAACTAAATACAATGCTTAATATAACTATAAAATATTGTTGTCAGATCTATATAATTAGCTATCCTTATCCTAACATTTTTGTTTAATTATTGTAACTTCACATGTTGCTTGACTTAACTACAAAACATTGTTATCAAGACTGTATAAATTAGTTATCCACTATGTTTTATAGTTACTGTAACTAAATTCAATGATTAATCATTAATGTAATTAAATAAATAGTTGTTAAAACTATTAGTTTCATTTTAATTGTTATAACATAATGAGCATAGTTAACAAGTTAACAATGCATTACATTGAACTTATATAATTATATCAGATTTATGTTGATTAAATGTTAAAATATATTATTATATCCCACTGTACTATAAAATATTATTATTGATATGTTATAAATGATTCATAGTGATTCTGTAAGATATGATACATCATACATCACATAATATTCAGTTTATGTTAATATGATGCTACGGTTATAAATATACTAATGTATGTGTATCAGTGGCGTAATTGAGAATGTTTCATGGGGGGGGGATCAAAGTAAATTTGTATAAGTAAATATAAGTTTGTATAATAGTGTAATAATTTATAAGTTTGTATTTGAATTATTTGTAGGTATAAGACAATATATAAATACAGCTCATGGGGGGGATCTATCCCCCATATCCCCCCCGTAATTACGCCCCTGATGTGTATACTGTTATCTCCGTCTTAAAAGAGTAGAACATAAAAAATTTGCGTTCAGAAAAATTATTTTATCTTTTTAGTTTCAAAATTAGAAATTGTCATATATGTATTATCAAACTTAAAAATAAAAGTATGATTTAGATTCTAGACTCTAGAATCTAGAGTATCTCGTCAGCTTTTGTTGATAATTTAATTTGTTTAATTAAAAAATGAGTTATAACTGTAAAATATTACAATTTTAAAATGCTAGTTTTAAAAACCAAAATACCAAATATTAATAAAAACCTACTCCCTACCCTAGATAATAATTCTTATCTTTAGATTTTATAGTAAATTTACCTTTAAATGAAGATTAACAAAACAAAATTAATTTTACTGAACACATAATTGTTATGTTTTACGTTTAACGTAAGACGTATACAATACGATATATGTAGCATTGTAGCTGTAACATCGTTTTAAGATAACATCTATACGATACTATATTTATATACGATTACAAAGTTGCTACGCAATAACTATTAATCACTATTATTTTTAACGTACTCGCTAGTTCTCACCTATTTTATTAACTTAAAAAACTTACTTTTTAAATGAAATAATAATTACTATTATATTTTTGTAACATTTATATTGGTATTATGGATAGGTATATTATTATTAATAGGATTAATAAATAGAAACATGTAAAATACACAGTCCAACTTTGTCATTATTGATTTGTTAGGCATTTTGTTTGTCATTTTTAGATCATTATTTAAGTTTTATTAATTTTTTCGATATTTTTCAAACATTCACACGTACTAAATTAATAAATCTTTAGTTTAAAATATTTTACACTTGATAGATTTTTTTATTTTTTAAATAATGAATTTTAATTTTATTTATAGTATATTTTAGTTAATCAACAATTCAAAATAATGTATCTATTATAGCTAATATAATATAAAGTATCTAATAAAAACAATACATTTCATCTATACGACAATATTATAAAATAAATACATACATTTCGAAATGTTTATAATAAAACATGGATTCATCTACATATTTTATTTAACTTTGTTTTATACATTATTTAAAATTTCAAGGTACCTTGTGTGTACACAATACATCACACATAATTATTTTACTTGTTAATAATACTGAGATAAACAATTATAAAATTGTGTTTGTAATTTTCAGCTAGGAAAAAAATCAATAATGGAACTGTGTGCTATCAAGCAACAGCTACATTAAAACCGGTAGAATATGGAACACTATGTCAAAACACTATGGGTTGTAATAATGAAATTCAAATATCGCTAATGCCCGATTTGTCAGGTAATATAATGATATAATAATTTTAAATAACAATTAATAATTCATAACTTTGAATAATTTTAGAGAATTTATCTAATGAGGAACTTGTGTGGGAAGAAATTATGAAAATCAAAACTATGCCAATTAGCATGGCACACAAGAAAGAATTAAAAGCAAAACTAAAAGTAAGTTTTATGTTTAACACGTGTAAAAAGTAAAACAGTAAAATTAGAAAAGCAGTTAACATTATGTTTATAGGTACATACCTATTTTATAAATATTTATTATAACTCGTCAAAATAATGTATTTATATTAAATAGATCAATTGTAGGTAGACATGTACATAAATAAACATTTTATAATAAACATTTTAATAATTTATAACAACATTTTATTGTGATACTAGTCACTAGATGCCTATAGAAAGATGAAAGTCAGAAGTAAATTGTACATTATTAATAATTGGTTTACATTGTACATACTCGTATTAGTTTATTACCTTTTTTTTATTCTGTTCATAGGAGGAGGGCTAAAATAAAAAGTGAAACCAGATGCAATATATTTTATTTTAATTGTTCACTATTATGTTAACTGTTTAGATAGTCGCTTAATTACCTAAATATAGTTTTTAATTTAACTTAAACTGTTGTAAACATTTATAAGTATGTACCTATTTAAATATTTATATTTTGTTTATAGAGTGCAGATGCTTTTAGACTTCAAGGTTTCCAGCAGCTCAAGTGGCAAAAGCGAAAAATTTGTAATTGTTTGAAAATTAAGTGGTTAGAGTTTTATAATAAATTCAATTTGTGGAGTTCGAGTTTTAAAAAAATCGAAGGTCACTGTGGTGCAGGTGTAGTGGAATTCTTTCTTTTTATAAAATTGTTAATTTTTTTAAATGCTTTTACTATGGTTGTGGTTTTAATTGTATTAATATTTCCTTCAGTTTATTGGGTAGAATTAAAAGAAGGAATCGCACCAGACCTCTGGAATGAATGTGGTTCGAGTAATGAGAGTGCCTCAATTGAATGTTGTAGTGCTATTTACGAGAACACTACTAGGATAGTAAGACCTCGAGTAAACATGCATTACATTATGGATATTATTCAAGGTACGGGTTGGGTTGAAACGACGCCTATGTATTATAGTTATTATCCAAATCAGCAGTTCAGTGTTGGTAAATTATTCACTTATCATGTACCGTTAGCATATATCGTTTCTACCATAAGTTATTTTATTTTATTTTTTTTGATCATTGTTAGGAAATCAATTAAAGGATTTAAACAAAGAATGGTAGAAACTCAAGTACAATATTATTTGTACTCAAACAGTATTTTCATTGGCTGGGACTTTTGTATTAATAATAAAATATCGGCCATACTAAAGCAAAAGGCAATATTCAATGAGCTGCGTTCGTTTTTGATCGCCGATAGACCAAAATTCGAGAATAGGAATCGCAGTAAACAAATTAACATTATAATAATTAGGTTGCTCATTTCATTTTTAGTAATTGCGCTAATCGGATCAGCTTGTTTCTCGGTTTATCTGATATTTTATTACTCTATAAAGTTGTTGCAGCGAGACCAAACATTTATGTGGGCGTTTTTGTTGGAATTTGCGACACCGGTAGCGATAACATTTTATAACATAGTGTTGCCAATTATCTTTGATGTTTTTTTAAAGTTTGAAAATCGTTCCATGTATCAAGAAACCCGATTATGTATATTGAGAATAATATGTGTGAGATTATCGTTGTTGGTCGTATTGTTGGGTTCAATTTATAAGCTGATTAACTGCGTGCGGGAAAAATCTCAGTGTGCAAGTGCATTATGCAGTTCCCCGCTCTGTTGGGAGACCTACGTGGGTAAGATAATGTATAAGCTTCTTATTGTTGACGTCGCATGCAAAATCGGAATCACCATTTTGATTAGTTGTCCCCGGAGTATACTTGTTAGGCATTTTAAAAATAATTTTTTCCAAGTCATGTGCAAGCAAGAACTTAACTTAGCGAAGCACGTATTGGATGTTATTTACATTCAAATAATCGTGTGGTTAGGAAGTTTCTATGTAGCTTTGCTACCAGTTCTAGGACTGATATCGATGGTGATAATGTTTTATATAAAACGATTTTCTTGTATCATTAACTATAGCCTAGCTCAAAAGGTATACAGTCCGTCGCGAGCACATTCAATGATCATGTCCATGTTACTCATGTCTTACGTCCTATGTGTCACTACGTGGATGGCGGCCGTATCAAAAATAACGCCATCCAGGTCATGCGGTCCGTTCAAAGGACTACCGTCTGTTTGGAAGGTTTTGATTGATTACATTCGCACCATACCTTCTTGGACGGTTACTTGTTACGAAATACTGTTTAGTGTAAACTTCGTAGTCCCGTTGATTTTCATACTCTCGTGCATTGTCTATTATTATCACACCGTTATGAGATCCAATAAAAAAATGATTGTGGTTCTACGCAAACAGCTTGTACTTGAAGGGCACGACAAACAGTTTCTGTTGAACCGGTTGAGTGCATTTATTAAGCAACAAGACAGACGTCGTAAAGTCACCGAAAATAACGGTGAAATCGACGTATTGCTATCTTGATTTGCGCAAAATATAATGGATAATCGTTTCAGGAAAATTGGTGATTTTTTAGGGTGCTCGTATTTTAATATAATTGATCGATGGTATTTTTTTTGTACATTTGAACTGCTTAAGTTTAAAAACGGTTTATTAACAGTTACCGAAAATATGTATACCTACCCGAAATTAGTACTTACCTACCTACTTGTTTATACCGAATAATGACATATAGTATTTGTTTTAAGCTCAGTACGTTATTGCTTAGGTTTGATATTTAGTTTGTTTATTATTTTATTACTTCCGTTAAAATATGAATTTTCAATATTATTATTATATTAATAATTTAATTTGAAACATAATTAATTATATTAAATATATAAATACATTATGTACCAACTTAGTATTTTGTCTAGTAAACAATATTATGTTAATAATATCGTATAAAAGAGATATATCAAAATAATTAACAAATACTTAGATGTATTAAATATTATAAATATATTGTAAAAACTAAAAATCTTATAAATAATATTAATAGTATAAACTATTCAGTTCAAACAAGATAAACCATTAAAGTGATCTCTATGAGAGTTCCACAATTCAAACTCAAAAAATTATGTAAATAAAATGTATATTTATATTATAGCATAAATTATAATATTTAATAATTGTATTTTTAATTATATTCATGTTAAGGTGTTATATATTAAACAATATTACAATGTTTATTTTTAAGTCTTAATCTAAATTTACATATTATACAATTTTGGGTGATATTTTTTGGACTGTCTTCCTTATACATTTTGTTTTGTGTTTATTATTAATATTTTTGTCATACATATTTTTTTTTACTATAATTTTTATAAATAATATTTCAAATGTATGTAATAATTTAAAAAAATATATACACACAAACACACACATATACTATATATATATATATATATACATACCAAATTATATTTGTGTGATAAGAATTCCATGTTGCAAATTGATGATAATCGTTTAAGATTTTATGCAGTACCCATATTTTTGGAAAATTATTTTCTGATTACTTCAAATATGAAAATATAATTATGTATGATAAATGATTATTCAATATTCATAAATATAGCTCTTTAGCTAATTAACAAATTAATTATGTTGTTTTATTTAGCTTTTTATTTTTTTTATTAAATACCTACCTATGTTTTGTTTTATATTTTAATATTTAAAAAAAAATAAGCATACCTATTATATTATATTTGCTTTCCCATACGGTGTAAAACTTAATTTTATGACAAACAACTTTGGTAGTTACTAGTGATACTAGGATTTTGATTTTTTTTCTGGAGTAAGGAGAGTAATAACCAAAAAGTTATTTTTATATATGGAAGGCATAACTAGGATCCTTCAAAAGTTTGGTATACTGATGGTTATAACTTATAGATATAATTTTGTAACAAACTTTATACAAAATACAATGCATGATACATAATAAGTAGGTACACACAATATAAAATAATTTTTAAATTTACTTAACGTTTTATTTACTTAATGATACTTATTCTCATCTACTGAACATCTAGTGTTGGAATTAAGGTTATTATAGTTTAAGTCAACATTTCCATAGTTTAAGGCCATAGTCAACATAGTAATTATATACCTAATTGTTGCTAAAGTTATTGACACAAAAATTGGCCAAAACTTCATCTAAAAATATGATTAAGTAGGTACTTAAAAATAAAAGTACCTATTTCAACCAAATTTGAGTTAATCTAATCATGGAATGGGTAAGTTAAATATAAGTAAATATAAGATATTATTTTTGATACCTATTTTATAATAAGCTGAAAAATAGTATTATATAATACTATTTTTCTGCTTCAGAAAAACTTCAGATTAATATAATCATATAGTTAGGACATCAGATATAAAGCAAAATTAATTACCATCAACTTAATAATATAGGTACTGGTATTGTATTTAATTTTACATCGAGTGTTATAACAATCTTTAAATTGCTATAAAATACACTTATGGGAACATTGTTGTACTATGTATATTTGCAAGTATTTTTAATTTGAAATACATTTATTGGGTAAATAAATAATTAATTAAAATATCATTAACTAAGAATAATAATTCTTAAAAATGGTATTACAAAAATAAACAGATTTAATATTGGATATTGTATTTATTTATTGTTATACTATGATAATTTTTACAAATTATATAATTGAATACATCAATATTAACAATTAACATTGATTTTATTATATACTAATACTATATTACATAGGTAATTAATGACATTAATTAAACTTCAATGTCCAAATTGTATTCCATAACCCTAATCCCATATAGATTCCAAGCCTACTAACCTTTTAATAAAAAATAATTAAATTATAGTTAAATTGTAATTATGTTAAAATTATTATACCAAAATAACTAACTCTAAACTACTTATTCATATTTCTATTCAATCAACATTTAAACATTTAAACATTAAAAAAAAAACATCATATGCTTATGGCTTATCAATTATTATAAAAAAGACAATTCTTATTTGAAAAAAAGTTTTCATTGTCATCACTCATCAATAGTTTATATAAAAATCCAAGCATTTGAAAATTTGAACTAAAAATCAAAAATTTGAAATAAATTTATAACAACTTGAAATTATCTTGGAAAAATTTGATGTGATGAGTGTTATTCGATAAAATAAGTTAAGTAAACTAGTAAAACCAGAACAAAACATTAAACACAAAATTACAATATGAAGTGTTAATTTTTTTGTTTTATACCAATACATTAACTTTTTTCAATTAAATAACACAAAGGCTACGATAAATTATACATTGTGTTTAACTTAAATAGTCAATAAGTAATATTTAAATATCAAAGATAAGTTATAAAATTAATGTTTTTAAAATTGTATAATAATATGTTGATGTACATCCGTATATATATTAAATACCTATATAGATACATAAGGTGTACAACAATTTTTATGATAACTCTGCTCGATGGTTGGATCTAACATTCACAATAACTTTAAGTAATTTAAGTAATAAATACTTACAGTAAAGTGTAATCAAAGGTAACTTTAAAGTTGGTTCTACTGAAAAATTACAATGTTGTTCTACTTGTTCTTTTGTAAGATGGTGGCATTCCTAAATTGTAATTGTAAATTGCTTTCTTGGGGAATCGTTCGAACGAAAACAGTATTTCGTTATAGAATCTAGTTCTACCTACTAAATTTGATATGATATTAAAAGTTGACCGAGTCCGAGTAGGTATACAAAACGACTCCGAGTATCAGCTATAACTATTTTGTGAATACCCAAGTACAATATAACAATAATATAGGTAACATTTATTTTAATTAATTAAAAATAATAGTTGCACGTTTAATTTTCTTACTGAAATGTTAAAATATTCACTACGAATTTAAGTTTGATTCGAATATTATGGAAAAGCGAGTAGGTATAAGGTAATCGAGTAATCGAAATCGACCGTCGATACCCGAATATTATTAACAATATTATTATATCTACCTACGCACGAATGCGAGTACCATAGCACGTCGCGACGATCGCGTCAATTCACCGCACTGAACAGTTTCGAATGACGATTATCGGCGCCGATAGATAGCGTTGGCCAAACGATGGCGTATCGATGACCTATCGAAAGCGATCCGTTGACTTCCGTTCGCGAACTTTTGTCTCAGCCACTCATTACATCGTGTGACGATATGTATTTTTGCGACTTTTCGATCTGTCTATATGACAGATCACCGTCTGCCGACCACCTTAGGACGTCAAAGTGACCATGACCATAAACGCAAGACTGGTGTTGGTGTTCAGAATATTATAGCATAAATAGGCTGGCGACGCGTCGTACATTTGCATCAGTAGTGGTTACAACTTAACCATTACATTTCATATGATGAAGCAACTATATGATCTTTACTGATTAATCGTGTTGCGCCAATGAGAGCTTCTCCAGAGGATCTCATTGGAATTCTGATGCCACTCTAACTACTGATGCCAATTATTATTAAGTTTATTAATTAATTCTTATATATATAACATGATAGTTTTATATATTAATATGAAACATTAACCGTTCTCTATTTCTCTAATGTATTTTTCTAATAATTTTTTGCTTATTACTTATAGAAAATTTTTAATAAAAATGCAAAATGACGCAGAGTCAAAAAGTTATGAACTAAAACACTGCAATAATCACTCATTAGTCATTACACTAATAATACATAGTATTAATAATTACAATACCTATTTAAATGTATAAGAATTATTATTCATATTTACATGTATTCAGTTTTAAACGGATCAAACAATCTTTTGACTTTTTGTTTCACAATGCGTGGTTTATATATTATTTAAATCCATATCTGTGTACTTATATTTTAATTTTAAAATTGTTTATCCTCGCCTTTTGTAGCAGTTAAAATACTTTCATTAAATGATCGTCACTGAGTAAATCACTGCATATATATTTAAATAAAACATAGTGATATATAAAATATATCCTTAAAATAATTTATTACGGACTACTACATATAGTAGTTCGTAGTTACTAGTTAAGGAAAGAAAGAAAAAAATTTCATAGGCGATTGATTGTTTACAAGTTATTAATATTGGTGTGATATCATAATATTTAAGATGTAATCATAAATTCATAAGCCATAGATTTCGCGGCGTATGATTTTAGAGTTGATTATAAATAACCTAAAATAATACTTGAATCTTGAAAAAAATTTAAGTATTTAAAACATTTTTCTAATATATTTTGAAGAAATTATTATTAACCTGACAGTAACACTGGGCCCCTCGAAAGTCCGGGACCTACCTTGTGGGGACCCTGATGTATATTTAAACTTATTGATTATAAGTGAACGAATTTATAAATCAATATATAAATCGTAGTACATTTGTATAGCTTAGAACTTAATATACTGGTTTGTAATAGGAAATTGGATGTAATTTGTACTTAGGTCTTAGGAGGATCAAAAGTAAAAAAATTGTATTGTTTTTCAAAATAACATAATAATATGATAAATACTAAATTAAATTTATTACACTTTTTTATTAAAATTTAATTTAATTTATATCGAACTATGGTAAAAATAATAAATACATTTTTAAATTATCTATATAAAATGCATAAAAATATATTAATCTTCCGTGATTATACGGTCCGGACAAATACAGTTTTCAATATACTTAAATTAATGCTAATAACTATTTATAATAAAAACTTATTCACACCATTGTATTATGGTACCTATATCCATCAATCCACGTGTGATGTCGATATTGAAATAGGTATATTTATAAGTTAGTATTTAGTAGTAATATTAATAGGTATACTATAATAATAAAAATATTCTTAGAATGATAGGTTACACTCAGATAGTTTTTCGTATTCCAAAATGTATCATCAAATTCAAATTCAACACATTCATTAGATACACGATCTACACTAGGTATAGCTATAGTGACTTACATTCAGAAACTGATTGGATTATCAAGTAATCGAAAATTCCCGATTGGCTACACATCAATGAGTTCACGGGATTGCGACCAAACACCCCATAAAGTAACAACTATAGTTATAGATTTTTTTATCATAGACAACTTTGCAGAGCAAGATAACAATAACCAATATTAATTATTAATAATAAATATTTTATACTATAATACCTAATAGAAACTGAATAATGTGTAATATACACTGCGACTGATGTTGTGAATGTAATAACTAATAACTAATAAGTAATTATTGTTATAATACCTACGTATAAAAATAATTTTCTCAATTAGGTAACACACAAAAATAATAATAATTATTAATATATTTTATATTTAAGGCTGGTATTTAAATTTATTTAAGAAAAAAGTAAATTAGGTGTTGCTAATGTTTTTTTAAAATTATTTTTAGGTATAGACTCAATGCCTATAAGCTACTATTCAATAGAGCAAAGTCCATAGTTTAAATTAAATAAAGTACCTAATACCTATAGCTATTATACATGGTGAAATCTTTTATATTTAACTCAACCACTCGTAATACAAATGCACTTGCCACTGTAAATTGTATTCCTGAAATTACATTTTTGGTATTCTTATGATATTATGGTAAAATTGGAACTCGACCACATTCAACGTATACATCAATACATTTTATATATATTTAATTATTTAATTATTATTTTACTGTAACTGTACCTACTGCCATAGATTAAATATATTAATGCTATTTAATCTATTATTATATTTGTACCTACATACATACATACATAAACGCAAGACTGGTGTTGGTGTCCAGAACATTATAGCATAAATAGGCTGGCGACGAGTTGTACATTTGCATCAGTAGTGGTTACAACTTAACCAGTACATTTCATATGATGAAGCAACTATATGATCTTTACTGATTAATCGTGTTGCGCCAATGAGAACTTCTCCAGAGGATCTCATTGGAATTCTGATGCCACTAATAACTACTGATGCCAATTAATAATAATTTTAAATGTATTTATTATATGAAACATGATGATTACATATCCACGCCGTCTCAACTTAAACTAGCTTAAGTACTGTCAAATAAATTTATATATGATAGTTTTATATTATTATTAATATGTAACATTAACTATTCTCTATTAGTCTAATCATTAGACTCTTAATGTATATTGCTAATACGATTCTGCTTATTTACTTTAGGAAATTGTTGATAAAAATGCACAATAACGCTGAGTCTAAACGTTATGAATTAAAGCACAATAATCACTAATTATACTAATAATAATTACAGTACCTACTTAAATGTATAACAATAATAATTCATTTTTAAATTGATAATGGTTCAAAAACTATTTTTGACCTTTGTTTCACAATGCTGTATGATGTGTGCTTTATATATTAAATATTTAAATTTTAAATCCATATCTGTGTATATTTTAATTTTAAAATTGTTTATCCTCACCTTTAACAATAGTTAAAATACTTTCAATAAAATGACCATCACTGAGTAAATCACTGTACATATTTAAACAAAACATAGTGATATTAAACTCGTAAAATATCTTTAAAATAATTGATACTGACCAGTGACAACGTTAAAATTGTAATACAATTTATTATAAACTATCCTTAGAAATATAGGCTGACAGACTGTTTCGGTTTTTTTGTGTGCAATGATGTCATTGAAACCAAATTCAACATATCCATTACAGTGATATTTTTTAATGAAGAGCAATTACCTACGCTAAACCAACTATACATGGAATGACTTGCCCAGTTTTTAAATTTGTTAAAGTATTTTCAAACTAAAAACTTACATTTTATTTTTTTTGTGAAAATGATGATTTGCTTATTATTAATGTTATAGTATTTTTAGTACAATCATCAATATTTTTTTCATTCATTCTTCATCAGATTCTCAAGTTTAATTATTGAAATTAAATAGTAAACCAACCATAGTATAATATTTTAAGTATCTATTAATATTACCCTTGAAACATGATGAAGATACTATTATAGTATTATGTTTTATTTTTAATATCCTGTTAGATTTATCATTAATTAATATAATAATAAAATTAGGATTCTGATTAAGACACTGGGCATATATTATAATATATTAATATGTCTTAACCAAACTCTTTTTTGTTATATCTCTAGCTTTTAACAATGGTTTTTTTTTAATAAGTTTAATATTAAAATAATAATGTAGAAACATAAAAATAGTGTAGCTTATCATTTTACACAATTTATATTAGCAGGTACTGCTGGTACTATAGGTAGTATAAAAGTAAAAACAATCTATCAAATAAATTATAATAAGAAATGCATATTTTTAATTTCAATCATAAACAAGATAATTGTATTCTATAATTAAAAAAAAAATTTAATGAATTAGATATTCTTATCTATGAAAAGATATAGTAAACATACTATTACTTATAGACAACTTGAAATTTTAATTAATTTTATTTTTCGAGTAATAATATTTATTTAGTTTGAAAATTATATAAAATAGTGGATTGCTAAAATAATAGCGATTCAAAATATTCATTTTTTTTTTATTAATTTATAAAATTATAAAACTGTTTGGCGTCTACAGAGAAAAATGTGGAAGTTTAATATTCTTACATTTAAAATATTAACGCAAAATATCAGGGTTCTATAAAATGAAATTAGTACTTATACAATCATAGGCGAAACTAGACATTTTCATTAGACTAAGCCACTCATGAGAGTCATTTTGCACCTATCACACCCAAAGGAAAGGGTGGGGGGCGATAGGGAACACCAATGTTTTTGATTACAATACAAATATATAATTTATAAGTAATTATTAATGTTATAAATCTAAAATTGTATCACTTTTAATTTAAACTTAAATCTTACATGTGAAATACAGATAATAATAATATTTTAAACATTTAAACTATTCTATTTATTACGTACAATTAATTTCTCAATTTTTTTTCGTTTTTATACCTAATTTATTTTATTACATTTAAAATAATATTTTCTTAGCAAATGTATACATAATTAGCCGTAGTTCTGCCCATGCTTGCAACAAATTTTAATATCTAATAAACAAACTTTAAATTTAATATTAGTTTCATAAATGTTAATAAAAATAAAAGATTATCAAATTATATTAAAACCAATAGGTAGGTACTAGTTTAGTATTCCTTTTAAGAAGTGTAACGTACAAGTAAATATTTATGCTAAATGTACCAAATACCATTATAGTAAAAAACATAAATAAATAAATGAAAAATATAAAATTGTACGCATTGTTTATTACAAGATACATATACAAAATAAATATTTATAAGGCACATGAGCGTTTCAAGTGGATCTCTCAATTACAATGTGTTCTGTTTCAAATGTTTCAATAGACAACAATATTGTCTACTAAAACTCAATAATTGAATAGGAAGTCATTTTAATTTTTACTTCAAAATAGGTATTATACAATAATTTAAACTAAGATATATAAAAATTATTAATCATATAAAATGTTATTAAGAAATACAATATGCAATACAAAATACATATGTTAAATATATACATATATTATTTCATTATTGTAAATGAAAATCAATTCATTAGGCACCTACAAATTTTTGTCAACAGCTAAGAAGCATAACATTTCAAAAATTAGATAATGAAATTGAAATATAAGAATAAGACATAGCAACATAGGTCTTGAACTATGAATCAAGCTATTAATGGCAATATGGCATAGGTACTTATGTTTTTAACATTGATGTGAATGAAAAATAGTATATGCTAAATGCAATACCTATTGGCTATCTATGTTATAATATCCATTATCCACAAAATATCATAGATGTAACATATTATATTATATTTTGTATAATTGTATATCAATAGTAGGATAACAATGTTTTGAGACGTTTTTAACTACTGATATAGGTACCTAGTTTTAAACTATTAAGATGCCGTTCTAGACTTCTATAGCAAAAGTGAAAAGTATACAACGTTCAAGAGAAGCTTATCAAACGATTTATTATTCTATAACTTCAAAATGTTTAACTAAAAATAGATTTCTAACCTTTACCAGCTTTTTATACTATTTACATATCTAATTTTCAGTAACGTAGTACTGTTTACGCAGTCTAGAAATTCCTGATTTAATATTTTGCAAACTGTAAAAATATGTTTACTTACTTGCTAACTTACGCATTGTTACTGTTATAGCACTAATCAAATATTTTTGTTCCAACATGTCAACGTTATTAAGAGTTAAGTAAGCTATTGTTTTTAAATTACTCTAAAGAAAAATGTAAATTGGTGTTAAGTCCCTTAATCTTGGGGACTCCAAACATTTCTAATTCGATAGAAATAACGCTCAATCCGTGGATTTGCCTAGATATTTACGATTCACATTTTAAGTATCAACTCATCACTATCCCTTTATTTAAAATTTTATATTTTGCAAAATATTTACTTAAATAGTAAATATAATATAAGGCAATAGGGAACTATAAAATTATATATGTTATTATTTATTACCATGTCATAAAAGTCCGTGGTTGCTGTGATGTTGAACAATGAAAATCTGCAAACAAGCATAATTATTTATATAATAAATTTACATTAAGTCACTGTGGATCGCAATATTTTGATAAATTTATAATTTTCTGGTGTACAATTTTATTTACCTATCTCTACCATTAAGCTATACAAATACTTATGTTAGAAAAATATAGCATAAACGCATAGGTCTAGTATAGAAAGCACGAACCATTGAATACTGAGAAATGTGTACTGACATTCCTTCTTGCTCAAACTTCTAAACATTAAAAACTAATACATTTTTAATAACAAATAATAATTTATTATACGCTATGATAAAGAACATTATTTTTACAATATTATGTCTCCAATCAAAATACATATTATATTTTGTGCCACAGTGGAATTTATCGTAGGTACATATATAGTGTTTATTATATTATATTACATTCGACCGTCATAAATTTAAGTCACAATATGGCATGGGTTTTAATGAAGGTAAATTAAATGTAAGACTGGAGTGTATTATTAATTTTTATCAAGAATATGTGTTAATAATTGAATTTAAGTTGAATCTATGATAGAAAAAATTGATTACGCCCAAGTCACGTATGATAATTATGTTATGTTTTGATTTGTTTCCACAGGACGAAGTCATTTTATTAGACACCGTGAAAAAATAATGTCATCTGGGAAATACGCTGGTAATAAAGTCCAGTAAATGTTTAGGGAATTGCTGTACGGTATTAATAATTAAATAACGCAATTTAGAACATGCGTGATATCGTCTATAGATTTAAAATAATCGTGAAAAGGTACTATAAAAGGAGCCCGATCATCGCAACACGTCAACAAGTCATTCGAGCTCTCGACCAGACAAGATCTCCGTTCCTCAAAACAAAATAGTGAGTATTTAGCTTATTTCTTTTAAATATTTTTAAACGAACAAAAGCTTATAAACGTTTCAACAATTTTATATTTTAATTTAAAATACGTTTTTATAATAGTTGTACTCCGTAGATTTTGTTCTAAAACATTTAATTTGTATAACTTATTACCTCATGTTTGATGTTAGAATATTAAAAATACAACTCTTGTAGAGTAATTTTATAAAAAAAATAAACTTTAAATTTATTGTATCGATATAATAATACAAAAATATTCAGGGATTCACGGTTTAAAGAAATATCTGCAGAGATTATAAAAATACTTGATGACAATCACACTTCCATGCTCATATTAGAATTTTAGGGCGTTGGTATGTATATTTGTAAATTTTACAAAGCGAAAGAAGAAACATTTTTTGGTTCAAAAACTTGTATAAATTCTTTACATATTTTTTAAAAAAAAATTAGTAAAACATTCATTCTTAGTTTAATTTAATTTAGTAATTTATTAAACAGCGTTTCATTAAACCTAAATAATGTATTCATATCAATAACATTATTTTTTAGTTAATAGAATTTAGTACCTACTGCAACAAACAAATTTAATTTTAAAATTAACCACAATAATTTATTAATTTTACTTTTATAATAATTTATTCTATTACAATAATAGAGAAAGACAGTATACTACATTATTATGTTATAAATGTTATTATATATTTTAAAACAATAATAACAATAAATAATTAATTCTTTGATATTTTCTATGTTTGTATTGTCTTATGGGACTCTTTAGAGAATTCAAAAATGAAATATGTACGATATTAATGATAAATTGATTATCTACTACCTTTATCAATTATTATTATTTTCTGAGATATTTTGAAAATTGTCATGGGCATTTACTTGAGAATTTAGTCATTTTCTCGTTGTACTTTCTAATTTCAAAAATACATAATAATCTTAAAAATAGTTATTCGAAGTATTTCAAGTATTGTATATTGTGCTCTCTAACGTAGCGTCCTATAAATATAAATTCGGCTAATTTGTCGTATATATTTAACATATAATAATAATATTATTAATAATTAACTGATACAAAAATCATATTAAAATTGTAAATATGATTGATTAAAATTGCTCATGCTAAATACATATTACGATAATATTTTATCTTTATTTATAAATCGTGTTAAAATGCATATAAATCAAAGTACGACAAAGGTAACTAGTACAATATATTCATTCAAAAAGTTTTCTACTTATCTGGTGTTTTCAAATTTAACTATATTTTTGAGATAATCACTTATCTGTTTGGTATTTATATAAAAAGTGCATAGTAAAAATAAGGGTACCATTGTCATGGTTGTTCGATCAAAACTTGTTTTCAAATTTATGTATGAAATACCATAATTATAATTTACTATCGGTAAGATAGGTAAACTTTGACACTTAGCAATCATGTCATCTACCAAAGACGATAATACAAAAATTATGATTCAAATGTTAAAATAATACAATGATTAATTGCTAATAATCTGTTTAACGTTAGTATGATACGTGCAATTATTACGTTTTTCTGGCTTACGTGCTTTTAAACAATTTTTAATAATGAATTTTTTGTTCAGACACATTACAAGTGACAAAATCAAATGTTCATGTTGTTTAATTATTTAAATTAACATATCAACAAAAACCGATAGATAAATAACACGTAACAATGATAACTGATAGATAGATCATAGATCACACGTAACAATGGTGCTAAAATAAGTTCATGTTGTTTCAACTACTTTTTTCTCATTATTAATTATTGTAAAATAATTGTTACTAAATATTATATATTTTAAAAATGTATAATGTACGACATAATATACAATGACTACAATGTCCCCCAAAATATTATCATTTTTCAAAAGTAATAACTATTATACAGTCAATCTAAGTGAAATGCATTGTAATGTTTATTTTCTACATATTTTTATATCAACGCAACAACAGTAAATAATATAAGAAGTTTTTCTGTAAAATCCTTCGAATTAGTGTTTAAATAAGATATTTAAATTTATCGTTAAAATCGTCAAAATAGTAGATTGATCGTAAATAATAATAATATAAGTATGTAATTTATAATAATATATGCATATTTATTAGCATGTTGCAAATATTAAAGTGTGACATTTTCAGCCCAAAGAAACTCCGCCTAACTTCAACATGAACTTCAAGTGTACCGTAGCCGTATTCCTGCTGATGGTAGTGTTGATGTTTGCCACGGACTCCACAAACGGGTTCAGGAAACCGCCTTTCAACGGTAGCATTTTCGGAAAGCGAACTATTTCTTATCCCGGTACGTTACTCTGCATTTGTTTAACGTCGCGTTGTCCCACCCAACATTTAGTTTTCAGCACAAAACATATCTTTAAATATTTTGAAGGTGGACCGTAAAGCGTACAATGTATTGTATACGACCTTAAGGATTTACAAATTGTTTATTTTCATATATTTTAACCATGCACCTATATCTACTACAGGGAATGCAACCGCAGCGCATTTTCATATTTTTTCAAATCACAAAAATTGTTCATGAAAATACCAAAAAAAAAACATTTGTACTAAATAATAAGCAGCTTTTTTAACAGAAGATTAATTCTTAAAAAAATATCACAAACTCTAAACATTTTGAATGTACCTTAACAATAATGTAACGAACATTTAAAAAAATTTCAAAATGTTATTTTGGCCGTCGATATAAATTCTTACTATTTTGGAATTGATTAAAAAATTCATAAACAGTAGACAATATCCTCAAACTAAAATTGTATAGCCAAAATAATCTTAATTTATACGATCAACCACACCGACACAACTATTATGACGGATAAACGTATTTTTGTAGAAATAATTGCCTATATGTACCCCTTAATAATTGAAATTCTCGATATTATCATGATGGACAGCGAATAAAACAAAATAAAAATAATATTATGATATAGTGTAAATCATTAACATTAATAAATTATTGTATAACGCATTTATTTATGTATGTGTATTTTTGCGCAGAATATGAAAATCCCGGAAAAACTATTTACACCATGTGCGAAATCGCGTCGGACGCGTGCCAGAATTGGTTCCCCACAAACGTAGAGAAGAAATGAAACGCCCGCACCACCGCCCAGTAGAAAACGAAACGTCAACTTGCGACGTTTCAAATTCAGTAGTAAAAAATATGTAGTTGAATGAACCGTTTTTTTGAAATTTTTTTTTCTAATAAAATGCTTGTCTGATATAAATCACAAAAGGTGTCTTTAAATCATATTTATTTTTCATCCTTTTTGAAATAATCGTCATTTAGTGTGGTCCTTGAAAAACAGATCTATGTTTTTCTGATAACCTCCCATCCAAGACTCATTAAACTTAATTAATCCAGTGAAATTTATGTTTCGCATTAAGATGCTAGGTCGGAAGTGAACCCTACGCCTAATTGTTCGGCTTAAATAATATTTTTGGAAATGCCTTAAATGATTGATAACTCATTGATATTCTATGCGTATAATAAAGAAAGGTTGTTTAGATGACAACATAAATATATTTTAAATTTTGTCTAACCATAGAAATTTAAAAATTCATATATTAAATTTAAATTCGTTCTGAAGTTTATTTAAGATTGACTCGAGATTATGCCACTAATTTCGACTCTTATTTTAACATATATTTGATTTTATAAAATGTAAATATTTAAGAACTTTAAATAGTGATTAAACAAAATTGAAAAAATAATTTAAAAAGTGATATGATTGATATTAAATAAACTTCATAACAAATTTAAATATTATATGTTTGCAATTTTCTATTTCAATTAATAATTGTTAGCTTTGTTAGTAGATGTAATAAACAAAAAGTACACACATTTTAATAAAAAATATTACTTATCGACCACAGTTTGATGACACTGACTTACTGACATGCACTAATTGCACTATCTCTCACTCTCTCAGGTACACACTACAAAGAAATCATGCATAATGATCAGTGACCAATTATTACGCAAGTGCTTAAGTTATTGCCTATGTTGAACTCCTTTAAAACTAGTTGATATTGAATCCTTGGTAATAATAATTTTCAAGTTATCGATCAAATTTTAAAAATTTTAAATTTAAATATTTGAACATTTTTTAATCAGTTCAAACACCCCATTTTTGAGTAAACAACCTTCATTATGGTAAAGGATTTGTAGCCTTTTTATATATTTTGTTTTGCGCAATTATAAAAATAGCTGAGTAAGAACGTTTTATGCTAATACAAAGCAAGTAAACTAGTCTTTTAAAGATTTTATTTTGAATTTAAATACATATTTTGAGGTATATTTGCTTTTAGAGCCCTTAAAATATACCGGTATATTGTGTTATTTCACACTTTTTGATACATATTTTAATTGATTAATATTTTATCCATCTATGTTTTTATTTCATACAATCAATATTGTTGGATTTAAATTTATTTTTAATTTTTATTATAATTTATAGGTAGTATGGCATTGGCATGGCCGTTAACCTGACGCTATTTTTTCTTAGAAACGCTTGAGGATTGTCGATTAGATTAATATTTCTCATTATTAATTTTATTTATAGTTAAATAACTACGTAAAATATGACTGATAATGAATTGAAATTTAATATTTTAATATTAAACGATATCGATCTTGAAAAAATATCTTACTATATCACTGATCCGTGTAACCTATATTATACTACGAGTACCTGTATAATATACAGTGTTATAGTATATATAGTATATAGATACATATTATTTCTTATTTGCTTTAAAGTAAATACCAGAATATCTGGTGCCTGCTGTAAAAAATTGTATAACTTTTATTGGTATTAAAATTCTTTAATTGTATTATCGAGTATTATAAGTGTATTTATTTGTATTTTAATTGATATATTTATTTCCGTTTTTATTATGATTATTATTTGTTGCAAGTTGCGAGTATAAGATTATTCGACATCATATTAAATTATTAATTAACTAACATTTATATTTTTGTGATAATTAGATGTCAGCAAAACAAAAAAACCTGTTAGAATTCTTTTAAATATTCAATATTGATTTAATACTAAAAATAAATTAAAATAGTTATACTGAACCATTAAAGTAAAAAAAAATAAACTATTTTTATGAAAAATGAACCTTTGTTATGGTCGTATTGATAATTGCTGCATAATATTAAATATTTTATAACATTTATAGATAAAATTTCTTTTTTGTATTTGTGAGATGCAGGTATTATCAACATAATCAACACAATGATGATACTTTTACAGTTTATTACACTATTATACTATAAAGAGTTGAAAGTAGAATTTTTGGACCAAAAGGATATTGCCCATCGCCCCTAAAAGACAAATCAAATCCGCTACTGATATCTAAAGGTATAATTATAAAATATTTATAATAATCAAATCATAGGTACTCGTATTATTTTTATGCAAATAATTTTAAACTTAATGGCGTAATATTTTATTATATTGTTATCCATTGCACGGTATTCGATATTGGTTTTTAAAATTGTATTTATTTTTAAATTAATATTTTTAATTATATTATTTGGTACACATTTTAATATTCAATATAATATATTGAGTATTGACATACCTTGTCCGATAGTTAGTTAGTGGTGAAACTATAAAGGTATAATAAACGAGATGTTTATTATGTGTTAATATTATGTGAGTCGTTGGGGACTCAGTAGGTATTAGATAAATCATAACCGCATTAGACTACAATCTTAAAAAGACCGGTGTTCTGTATAAGGCGATTAAGATTCATCGTTTTCCGTATAACCCTATAAGGCGTTTTCGTTCAGCGTATTTCATCACGTTTTATTTGTACAAAATAGTTCAAAGCATACATTATATTTTAGCACATTTGTGTATTTTTCATTTATTGGTAGATTTTTGTTGTAGATATTTTATATTATCCAATAGGTAATAACATTAGATGGCACGCACGTGTATATTCCCTATAAGGAGCATAGACTTTTTGCCGTTCAACACTACAACAGGTACCAAAAATATTACAAAAAAAAATGTTTGATCCTAAAAATTGAAAAATATCTTGTTAGTTATTAATCTATTTATATCATAACAGTGGCTTTGTACAAATATTTAGAATTAAATACATGTCTATATAAACTATTAAGTAAATTACTTTAAAATTAAAAGGCCAAATTAATGTTATTTATAATATATTTATATTTATAATATATTAACTTACTAATGGTTGCTCGACTGCCAGCGCCCCAGTCATAGTATTTAAATAAGACAATTTTGTAGTACAATTTCATTGTTTTTAAATTTAAAATTGTGTTTAAAAAATTTCAAATTCCAATTAATAATACTTTTTAAATTACAATACAATATAACTAAAATTGTTATTTTTTGTTTAAATACCTATCTGATTTCTTAAAAGTTTTGAACTTGAAATGTGTATAAAAAAATTGTACTTTTGGATTTTTTATGAGAAACCTTGTATTAAATGTTCAAGCCTCAGGTATTAAAATTGAAAATTTTATTTATTTTTAATTACAAAATAAATTGACTTCAGACGCGTACAAAAGAATTGTGCACATGCTATTTTAGATATTTTTTAATCGCTGTAAGAACAATACTTGTGAGGAACGTTAAATTATCAAGTTTTTTTTACTGACAAATTTTTTTTATATATTATACATAAGTAAAAAAAAAATTATTCAAGTACCAAGGCTGGGCAAGTCAACTAATTATTTTAACTGGTTCAGTGTTAACACAGGAAAAATGTAAGTTAAGTTAAAGTTCAAAGTTACTTGTTTTATTATGTAACTCGTTATAAGTTAATTTGAAAAAAAAGTAAGTTACCTTAGTCAAAAATAAGTTAGTTTTCTTTTTTTGTGTAAAATTAATTACATGAAAGGTCACAGGAAACAATACGAACAAAATGTTATAAACAAATTATAATTGTTGACAACACAACGAATTTATTGCTTAATAGTTAATATGCTAGAATCATTCTGAGGTTACTCGTTAAGTTAAAAGTTACTTATGAAAATAAAAGTAACTCATTGAGTAACTTAGTTAAAAGTAACTTAACTTTTTAACTTGTTAATACCCAGCCTTGTCAAGTACATATAAATATTTAGTTAAAATTTCAAATGTCTACAGACTACGGTTATTCATTTTTGAATTACAACAAATAACAACAAAGTTAATTCTGTGATGGACTGGTTTTTCGTATTAAGTATTTGGATTTTCCCGCATTTTTCGCGTTTCTTTATTATTTTTTTTTAAATAACTTAGGATTTTTTACCTTTACTATAACCCAAATAACCAACTCGATCCAATTTGGTACCAGAAACCTCTTTTAAAGTTGAAGATCGGAGTTTTATAACAAGTTTAAAAGAACACGTATAACTGTACATCATAAATAAGTACATATTATATTATTATAGGTTATAGATATAAATTTTAAAAAAATCACACTCACACCGCTTCACTTATAATCTAAAAGTTATTTTCTCTTCCAAACAACATAATATCGTTTCAAATTCGGGTGAACATATTATTTGACACGTTGTATTGTCTTTTCAATAATAATGTGTGTGATGCAGTCTTATAATATATTGTATAATATAATATTATGTAGACAGATTTAACATTTAAAAGAACAATTAGTACATCGAAATCACAATATTATTATTATTTTACAGTCGCAACGCGCGTGTGACGACGGAGCGGTGGGAAATCGGCCAACGAGCGAGGGAACTAGTGATGGAGCGATGGAGATTTGAGCGAGATAGAGCGAGCGAATAACACCACAGGGTGGGAGTGAATGGAACCGCCGCCGTCGTTCTCGGCAATACGGTCGAGAGCGCGCGCGCGCCAGTACACGTTGTTCCGGTTTCGGGTGCGTTTGCTGTGTGTCCCTCTTGCCCGGCCAGACGGTAACGACATATTATAAAATAAATAAACAAATACGCGTATCGTTTGTACCGGCGACGGGCTGTCTCTCGCTCTCACTCCCTCCCAGTCACTCTGTCTCCCTCGACGGCTTTGCTATTATACATATACATATATAGTATACCGCCGTACACACACGCCCGACGGTGACGACTATGCGATCGTTGCACGCCGTCCCGGCGCACCCACAGCAGAAGCTCGTCCCGTCGTGACCACTCCCGAGCTCGCGCGTACACACAACGATAATAATATACTAGTCTAAGCCGTCGCCGCGATACAACAGGCCGCCGTCCCGAGGGTTGATCGCCGCAGCAGAAAACCGGGAAACCCCGAGACGTCGTCCCAGATGCGTCCCCGCCGTGGTGTCACTCGGCCGACCGTCGTCGGTCCGGTCGCCGGCCACCGCCCTGCTGCTGTTGGCCGTGGCGCTGCTCCCGAACGCCGTTCTGTCCGTCGAGTCGTCCGCCGACCCCAAACGTGAGTATACTTCTGCCTGTTTATGGATTACCTACCCGTGACCGTATTATCGTTACCGCCGCCGTCCCGCGGTGTCCCGAGGGGAGAAATCCAAAGTGAAATCGTCGCATACTTATGACGTATATATTGTCAAAATCGACGTTTTCATCGACCTCGAAACGTCGAAAGACGTTTTATTTTATTTTATTTTTTTTTAAACGACGTGTATCCCACGTGGGAGTACTAAACGTACATACATGACGATATGTACATTTTTAAAAAACCGATATCATAATATATAACACGTTTATCGGGAAATACGAGATTAATTAACTTGTAACGTGCAAGTATCTATCTGCGTACGCGCCTACGGTTTTTAATTTAATTTCTTCAATTCCAAATTGCTATGGAGTAGTCACGAAGATGAACAATTTTAGAAATTCAAATTAATAATATTCAACATCATATGGGTATATAATATAGTCATTATGAGCACTGCGAAAGTTTTAAGAAAAGAAAAACAACGTGAAACGTATTTTTATGTTTTATATAAATTCTAAAATACAAAACGAAATATAATTAAGAATATAACTCAATATACTATAATATGTACTCAATATGAACCAGTTTTAAGTTTGAATTTATTAATAAAAAATTCACGATATTATATAATAACGCGATGCGATGACTGATAAATATAATTATATTGTTATAGATCACGTAAAAGTGTATATTATATACTATTATTATACGCCTCCGTGAAAAAAATACACACTGTTTGAAAACTATATTAATATAATAATATCAATATTTTAAAATATTTAATAGATAATTAAATCATACCTTGCACACTTGTCCTGACGATCAAGTGGTTTTTTGTTTAAATAGCAATTCACGTAATAATATTATATATTTATTATACCTTTATAATATACCATTGTAAACAATTTTATTTTTTTACCATCGTTAATGTCACCGTTTACATGCCATCGGCTCGGCGTCCGTTGACTGTGTATATACTCTACTATTATTGTTATTATTATTATTATTATTATAATTATATAATACGCTGGCTTTATCCTAACAATTTTTCCCCGTTGCCCAAAATGGGTTATGACTCATAATACACCTAATGCTTTGTGGCCTTTTATGGACGAGAAGCTCGAGAAGGCGGATTAGAGGCGTCTTAAGATCAATAAACATTTTTTATTATTTTGATATTCTTTACAGGTGTCAGGTATAATATTACAATTATGTAATATTATAATGCCGTAAATTATAAAGAATTAAGAATATTGCAGGCATTGAGAATCGTTTTGACTATATTATAATAATATTATTATACTTATGAATATTTTATTCCAAAAAACCAAATTCGCGAACCACAAGTTTATTTTTATATAGGCTCTAGTAGGCTCACGGCCAAATTATAATATTTTAAAATCGTTATATACAGACATTTTTGGTAATTCATGACTGTAGACTGCAGTCTTCCTTGAAATTTAAGGAAAACCATAAAATGCTTTCATTGTTCTTCGAACGTATTTCGTAAGACGTAGGTAATTAGTATGAAAAATGCTGAAAAAGTCTAAAATGTTACATACCTTACATACCTATAATGCGCATGTTATCAGTAGGTATTCTAAACGTATGAATAAAACTACGAATTAAATATAAACTATAAATCCTGAAAAATTCACTTAAAAATTTAAATTTAAAAAGTATAAGAATCAATAAAGTTTTATTAAAAAGTAAAAATTGTATAAATGTGTGTAATAAGTAGTTTTAACTGACGGAGATTATTAGAAATGTCGAACATTTTTTAACAACAATTTTAAGAAGTAAAAAATTAAATTATGTAATAAAAATACAAAATAAAAATTTCAAAAATGTATTCGTTTTTAATTAATTCAAACTATGCATGTTAAGAAATCTATGATGTTTTATTGCTTATTATAGGGTTAACCTTTTCTACATAATAAATATAAATTGTCAGCCGCTTCCACTCAAGCAAAATCCTTGCTACGTCATTGGTCGTGGGCGCAGGTGGTACTTAGGAGGATATGTTAATAAAAATATGTGCTTAGGAGGTATAGGTACTTCATAATCCACGATAACGATAGTGTTGTTCTTCGTACCAAACAATTCGTAAAACGAGTCGAAAAACGCGTTGTAAAATGTAGGTACTATAGGTACGTGTGCTATATGACAGTCATCTATAGCGGTATTAGGCCGTATTATAATAATCGACTTCCATATCGTGAAAATGCCAAAATGTGTAAACGATTTCATATTATAGGTGGGTTTTACGACAATATTATTGTAATGAGCATCGATGATGTAAATAATGAAAGGCTATAAAAAAAAGAAAGATATTGTCGCGCATCGTAATGGCGATTGGACATTAAAGCTGCTATAAATCAGGAACATTACACTAGCCCGATCTGTGTGTCTCCATTTTGGACACGGTCGTTAT